>NW_026943822.1:24072299-24402299 GCF_035594765.1 Anolis carolinensis
GAATGAGAACAACCTCTGCTCCCAATGAGAAGGTCCTACCAAGAAACCAGATCCTTCCACTTCCAACCATTAAGAAGGTTGCCAAAGTTTCTGAAGAGGAGTCTTGAAGAAAGTGTCCCATTGATGGAGGTTCTTCTGGGCTACCCAACTGGGAAGATGGAGAGAATGGAGAGGAACCAGATTGGGACTTGGAGAAGAATGAGGACAACCTCTGCTCAAAATGAGACGTTCCTACCAAGAAACAAGGTCCTTCTACTTGCAACCATTAAGCGGTTCCTGAAGATATTTATTCAACTGAGCTCGAAAAAGTCTTGACTATGTTTGATAGATCATACAAGTGGGGACATTCAATGTCCTCCTTCGCATGTGAGCTACAACTATATGTCTATACCAGGCTTGGGCAAACTTCGGCCCTCCAGGTGTTTTGGACTACAACTCCCACAATTCCTAACCGCCTACCGGCGGTTAGGAATTGTGGGAGTTGTAGTCCAAAACACCTGGAGGGCCGAAGTTTGCCCAGGCCTGTTCTAAACGAATATTTCAATCCCCAAAAAACTGCAGAAGAAAGGAGGGAAAGGAGGAGATGAAAGAGATCTATATTTTCCTCCCTTTCAGCCGACTCTTGGAGATTAAAAATCCATGACATTGAGAGGCAGAAAAAAGGTGGGGGTGGAATTATTATCTCTCTCTCTCTCTCTGCAAAATAAAAAGGGACGAGGAGGGGGGAGAGAAATAAAAAGCTTAACCAGGGAGGAGGGGGATTTATGGCAGGACTGGTCTTCGGTGATATCAGGCAAGCAGGGCCCTGGCAAGGCACTAAATCCTGCTGTATAAATAATCTGACTAAACCCGAGTCTCTGAAATCCAGCGGCGAGATAGGAAAGGAAGGAGAAACAGACCCAAATCACGTCTCTGCGTCTCATTTATTCCCCATAGACTCCGATTTCCAAGAATAATAGAACTGGAAGGGACCCCCAAAGGTCATCCAGCCCAACCCCATTCTCTCATATAGGAATCATCTATATATATAAAAGAGTAATGGCATCACGGCGACCCACAAAGCAACAAAACTACAGGCCCTCCAACCTCGAAATTTGACAACACAACCCATCATCCACGCCTCTAGGTGGATACAACAAAAAGAAAAGAAAAATAAAGTCCTAATTAGAGAGAGAGAGAGAGAGGAATAATTGCTTTTATCCAATTGCTGCCAGTTAGAAGGCTAAGCTCCTCCAACTTGGTCTCCTAGCAACAAAAAAAAATAAAAAAATAAAAAACACTAAAAAATTAATACAATAAAATACTATAATAACAGAAAATAACTAAAATAATACAAGAAAATAATAAAATATAATAAATAAAAATATAACTTACAATAAAATTTAAAAAAATTGCAAATAACGTCAAATAAAAATTACACAACAATTTTTAACCAATACCACCACCACTTTGCCACAGCAACACGTGGCCGGGCACAGCTAGTAGAATTATAGAATTAGAAGGGACCTCTAAAGGTTATCCAGCCCAACCCCATTCTGTCATATAGGAATCATAGAATCATAGAATTAGAAGGGACCTCTAAAGTGTGATATTATTATAATAATAATATTATGTGTGATATTATTATTATTATTATTATTATTATTATTATTATTATTATTATATTGTATGACACAGCAAACAAGATAGATATGCTGGATTTCATATCACAAAATCACAAGTCGAACACTTCCCAAGTGTCTAGGACTGTGTGATGTATTTTCGGATGATGCATGCAGATCCCAGTGTTGTTGTTGTTGTTGTTGTTATTATTATTATTATTATTATTATTATTATTATTATTATTATTTTATTATGACACAGCAAACAAGATAGATATGCTGGATTTCATATCACAAAAGCACAAGTCGAACATTTCCCAAGTGTCTAGGACTGTGTGATGCATTTTCGGATGATGCGCGCAGATCCCAGCAGGGTGGCCTTTTGCAGCTGGCAGATCGTTATTATTATTATTATTATTATTTTATTATGACACAGCAAACAAGATAAATATGCTGGATTTCATATCACAAAAGCACAAGTCGAACACTTCCCAAGTGTCTAGGACTGTGTGATGTATTTTTGGATGATGCGTGCAGATCCCAGTAGGGTGGCCTTTTGCAGTTGGTAGATCGTAATTTTGTCAATGTCTATTGTTTCCAAATGCCGGCTGAGATCTCTTGGCACGGCACCCAGTGTGCCCATCACCACCGGGACCACCTGCGCTGGTTTCTGCCAGAGTCTTTGCAGTTCAATCTTGAGGTCCTGATAGTGGCTGAGTTTTTATTATTATTATTATTATTATTATTATTATTATTATTATTATTATTATTATTATTATTATTATCATTATTAGGGACCACATATTACAAAGATGATGGAATACACAGTCCAATACATCTGGAGGCCACCGTTTCCCTTTATGGGGTTACTATAACACATGCCTTTGTGTTCTTATGCATTTTCTTTGGCTCGAAACACACAACCCAATGGCTCCCCGTGCAAAATGGGCAGGAAGGGACGCAAATGAATTATTTATCCAGCTCTGCCTGGCTGACCCCTCTCCGTCTCTCTTCCTGACAAAGGGAGAATTTACAGCCAGCAATGCAAACAGAAGCCTCTTCCCTTCCTATTTGCCATTCAGGATAAGCCTGGCCCTGCTCCCGGGGGGGTCCCAATACGTCAAGCCATCCCAGGTAATTTCACCGAGCATCTACACGGCGGAACTAATGCAGTTTGACACCACTTTAACCGCCACGGCTCGTTGCCACGGGGTCCTGGGAGTTGTAGTTTTGCATTCTTGGGCAGACCTTGGGAAGCGGCAACTCCCAGGGTTCCCTGGCAGCGGAAGCAGTGCCAAACTGCATTAATTCCGCAGTGTGGATGGACGCGACCCGGACCTTTGTGCAATCTGCCCGGCGAATCCCGTTGGGCTTCAAAGGGAAATTGATGAGACCGGGCGAGCCTTGGGATGCCGGGCACGGATTTCGCCTCTGACCCAACAGCGGCTGTAATAAAATGCCTGCCACTCGATATTAAGCATATTAAGAAGGAGAAAAGCTAGACAATTCTGCGCTATTCGGGCTGTGCGTACATGAGAGAGAGCACTTATATACCGTATATACTCGAGTATAAGCCGACCTGAATATAAACAAAGGCACCAAATCTTACCACTAAAAAAAAACTGGGAAAACATTGACTCAAGTATAAGCCGAGGGTGGTAAATTTCAGAAATAAAAATAGATACCAATAAAATTACATTAACTGAGGCATCGGTAGGTTAAATGTTTTTGAATCTATATATATAAAAAAGTGATGGCATCACGGCGACCCACAAAACAACAAAACTACAGGCCCCCCAACCTCGAAATTTGACAACACAACCCATCATCCACGCCTCTAGGTTGATACAACAAAAAGAAAAGAAAAATAAAGTCCTAATTAGAGAGAGAGAGAGGAATAATTGCTTTTATCCAATTGCTGCCAGTTAGAAGGCTAAGCTCCTCCAACTTGGTCTCCTAGCAACCCAATAAAAAATAATAAAAAACACTAAAAATAATTTAAAACACTAAAAGATTAATACAATAAAATACAATAATAACAGAAAATAACTAAAAATAATACAAGAAAATAATAAAATATAATAAATAAAAATATAACTTACAATAAAATTAATAAAAAATGCAAATAAAGTCAAATAAAAATTACACAACAATTTTTAACCAATACCACCACCAGTTTGCCACAGCAACGCGTGGCCGGGCACAGCTAGTATTTACATCAAGCTCTAATTTAAGATAAGACTGTCCAACTCTGACCAAATCATGATTCTCATCTTCTTCAATGTAAATGTATACTTTTAATAATAACAGAGTAAAATAATACATGTACTACTACTAATAATAATACAGGAAAATATTTATTATTTATTTATTTACTACATATATCTGCAATTTGGGCCTTCTCTGCCCAAGAGCGCCAAACTACATCTCCCAGGATCCCGTAGCATTGAGCTAAGGTTAAAGCGGCGCCAAACTGCATTAACTCGACAGTGTAGACTCCCAAAGCCAGCCTGTGTTCAGTGGATCTTGCTCACTGTTTGGTATCTCAGGCCAAATAAAATTCAGATGATCTGCTTTGAACTGGATTATAGGGCGGTGTAGACTCAAATAATCCAGTTTAAAGTGGATCATGTGGATTATCTGCTTTGATATTCTCTCTAAAGCAGGCATGGGCCAACTTGGGCCCTCCCTCCGGGTGTTTTGGACTTCAACTCCCACCATTCCTAACAGCCTGCCGGCTGTTAGGAATGGTGGGAGTTGAAGTCCAAAACACCCGGAGGGAGGGCCCAAGTTGGCCCATGCCTGCTCGAAAGCATAACATAACCCATCATCCATGAGCAAAGAGTCCCCAAGACAATCAGGGCCAGCTAACACCCCCCCCCCCATAAAAGAGGATTTCCCCAGGCAGGAAGCAGCCAGGCTTTGAAGCTGCAAGACCATTCAATGCTAATCAAAGTGGCAACATTCACACTTGCCTCAAGTAGACAACACTTCCTTTTCCCACCCTAGACATTCCACAGAAATATATAGATATGGATAGATAGATACAGTAGAGTCTCACTTATCCAAGGTAAACGGAACGTTGGATAAGTGAATATGTTGGATAATAAGGAGGGATTAAGGAAAAGCCTATTAAACATCAAATTAGGTTATGATTTTACAAATTAAGCACCAAAACATCAGGTTATACAACAAATTTGACAGAAAAAGTAGTTCGATACGCAGTAATGTCATGTTGTAATGACTGTATTTACGAATTTAGCACCAAAATATCACGATGTATTGAAAACATTGACTACAAAAATGCCTTGGATAATCCAGAACCTTGGATAAGCAAGTCTTGGATAAGTGAGACTCTACTGTAGATATATAGATAGACAGAGTCCACTTGCCTCGTTTCCAACAGGCCTCTATGCAGATACCCACACTGATTGACTTTGCAGTTCCAAGCCTATTCAATGCTAATCAAGCTAGCCAATGGCAACATTCACACAGACAAAAGTTCTTTTTTTCCCACCCTGGACATCATTCCACAGATATAAAAACCCCACTGGCCTAGTTTCCAACAGGCCTCCCAACCTCGGAGGATGCCTGCCATAGATGTGGGCTAAACGTCAGGAGAGAGTGCTACTAGAACATGGTCAGATAGCCTGGAAAACTCACAGCAACCCAGTGATTCCGGCCATGAAAGCCTTCGACAACAAATCAACAAATCAATAAAATGGGGCCGGGCTGTGGCGCAGCTGGCTAGTAACCAGCTGCTATAAATCACTACTGACCGAGAGGTCATGAGTTCGAAGCCCGGGTCGGGTTAAGCCTCCGACCATTAATAGCCCCGGCTTGCTGTTGACCTATGCAGCCCCGAAAGACAGTTGCATCTGTCAATTAGGGAAATTTAGGGACGCTTTATGCGGGAGGCCAATTTACAACACTATAAAAAAAAACTGCCAGCAAAACACGAGGAAAGGAATGAGGAAGTACAGCCACTACTGGATGGTGAAGCAACAGCTCCCCCTGTGGCCGGAATCGTGAAGCTGGAAAAATGTTAAAAGTGCCTCTGTGTCTGTCTAATGTATGTTGTTTGTCTGTTGGCATTGGATGTTTGCCATATATGTGTTCATTGTAATCCGCCCTGAGTCCCCTTCGGGGTGAGAAAGAAGGGCGGAATATAAATACTGTATTTTTTTAATAAAATTCATAAATACTGAATGTTTCTTTTAAACTTTCATAATAATAATAATAATAATAATAATAATAATAATAATAATAATAATAATAATAGTTTGTAGTATTACTAGTTTGTAGTGTGGTTTTCTTGTAATAATAATATAATATAATACACGGTACCAACCTCAGAGTCATTTCAAAGGCCAGACGGCCACATCATCCCGAATTGGCCTTCCTTCCATCCCAACAGTGACATTTTGCAAATATCATTCTAGGAAAGAGGTAGAAGGAGACTGGGCCGCGCTGTTTACCCCAAGACAAACGAAGCGGAGGATTTCTAATTGAGTCCCTTCTCCCTCCAGACCTCATTAATGGAGAGGAGGAAATTACCGGATCAAAGGCTTCGTCTTCGTCGCTGCAAGACTGGAGGCAGGGCTTTCGAGAAGGAAAACGTACAACTAACAGGGAGGAGAGAAAGGGGGTTTGGCGTTACCTTGACAGAATATAAATGGGAGAGGGAGACGCCAAATCTAAATTTCAGACAATCCACTCCCACTTTGTCCACGACAAGAGGCATGATGGTGGAGAAATGGAGTTTCTGGTTGCTTGAGAGTGACTAACAACAACAGGCCTTACTCATACCATACCATAACATATACTCTATACTGACTTATAATATACTAATAATAATAATAATAATAATAATAATAATAATAATAATAATAATACATCACTCAGTCCTAGACACTTGGGAAGTGTTCAACTTGGGATTTTGTGATACGAAATCCAGCATATCTATCTTGTTTGCTGTGTCATACAATATAAAATAATAATAATAATAATAATAATAATAATAATAATAATAATAATAATACATCACTCAGTCCTAGACACTTGGGAAGTGTTCGACTTGGGATTTTGTGATACGAAATCCAGCATATCTATCTTGTTTGCTGTGTCATACAATAATAATAATAATAATAATAATAATAATAATAATAATAATAATAATACATCACTCAGTCCTAGACACTTGGGAAGTGTTCGACTTGGGATTTTGTGATACGAAATCCAGCATATCTATCTTGTTTGCTGTGTCATACAATAATAATAATAATAATAATAATAATAATAATAATAATAATAATAATAATAATACATCACTCAGTCCTAGACACTTGGGAAGTGTT
The DNA here is from genome assembly GCF_035594765.1 of Anolis carolinensis. Taxonomy (NCBI): domain Eukaryota; kingdom Metazoa; phylum Chordata; class Lepidosauria; order Squamata; family Anolidae; genus Anolis; species Anolis carolinensis. The sequence goes on from NW_026943822.1 coordinate 24,079,258, forward strand.
CAACTTGGGATTTTGTGATACGAAATCCAGCATATCTATCTTGTTTGCTGTGTCATACAATATAAAATAATAATAATAATAATAATAATAATAATAATAATAATAATAATAATAATAATAATACATCACACAGTCCTAGACACTTGGGAAGTGTTCAACTTGGGATTTTGTGATACGAAATCCAGCATATCTATCTTGTTTGCTGTGTCATACAACGTCGTTGTGTCAATAATAATAATAATAATAATAATAAAACTTTATTTGTATCTTCCCAAGGGGACTCAGGGCGGATTCCAACATAAAATGGCAAACATTCAATGCCCCTGTAAACAAACAAATACTTACATAACATTAAAACCTCACATCAATTTAACGTCTAACATCAATAAATTAAACCTAACATCAATAAATTAAACTACGTGTAGCCAAACAAAATTATATAAAAAATTATATAGAAATCCAAACAAGACTTGAGATACAGAATCAAATACGATGTGAAGGTAGCAATTGGCCAGCTTGATTAGCACCGAATAGCCTTGCATCTTCAAAGCCTGGCTGCTTCCTGCCTGGGGAAATCCTTTGTTGGGAGGCATCCTCTGGCCCTGATTGTTTCCTGTCTGGAATTCCAATTTTTTTTAATGTTGCTCTTTATGCAAGCAGCCAGGCTTTGAAGCTGCAAGGCTATTCAATGCTAATCAAGGTCACCCCGGAGGGGACTCAGAATGGTTTACAAATCAAATGTACATACAATATATTATTAGCATAGCACAATATAAGCATTAAATTACTATATTGTACTATATCATTATATGGTAATATTATTAGTAATATTACATTTAATATATAATATATAATTAATATTATATTATTATATTATTATTAGTAGTATAATATTGTATTACATTATAATACAATATAATATATAATATAATGGTGGCGCAGTGTGTTAAAGCACTGAGCTGCTGAACTTGCAGACCAAAAGGTCCCAGGTTCAAATCCCGGGAGCAGAGTGAGCGGCTGCTGATAGCTCCAGCTTCTGCCAACCTAGTAGTTTGAAAACATGCCAATGTGAGTAGATCAATAGGTACCGCTCCGGCAGGAAGGTAACGGCGCTCCATGCAGTCATGCAGTCATGCCAGTGGCCACATGACCTTGGAGATGTCTATGGACAATGCCGGCTCTTTGGCTTAGAAATGGAGATGAGCACCAACCCCCAGAATCATACACAACTGGACTTAACGTCAGGGGAAAACTTTACCTTTTACTATATCATTATATGGTAATATTATTAGTAATATTACATTTAATATATAATATATAATTAATATTATTATATTATTAGTATAATATTGTATTACATTATATTATTATCAATGTTATAAGTATATACAATATATTATATATTTATAATTTATGTTAAATAATTAATAATGTTTATGTTTATTTATACTCTGCTTTGTCTCTCCCGAAGGAAAGTCAAAGCGGCTTATAATTAAAACTAGTATTGGTTCTGATTTTGGTTTGCCGGTTGCTTGAGTTCCCATTAACTGGGAGGCTACGATATAAGGAGAAAAGGCCAAGGTCAGCAACAGCACAAGGGCCAAATCTGGACATATGCACGGAGGAGATTTCGGAGGTTTTTTTGCTTCCTCTCTGCAAAATCTACCATCCGGAGAACGGTGCCAAATGAACGGCTGAAGCTGGTTGGGCACCCCATGGCTCCGCACCTGAGCCTTCCCCACCATCCATCTGCCCGCTTCCCAGAGATGGCACTGCCAAGCTAAGATCATATTATATATACACACAGATGTACATAATCCGAACCCTTCTCCGTGCCTTGCAACCACGGCGGAAGGTGCACTGCAGGAATGGCAGCCGAGGGAGGTCACCCTGGAACAAAGCCAGGCAGACTGCGGCTTTGGCGTTCCGGGACCCAAACCCTCTCCCAGGACCCCCAGGAGACCACCGAGTCGCGTTGGAGGACCCCGGAAATGCCTAGGGATCCCACCTTTGTGGAGAACGGAGACCCTTCCCCATAGAGAGGGGAAATCTCCCTTTTCTCTCTCTCTCTCTCTGCAGTTTCCTCAATGGGAGGCAGCAGGGAAAAAAGTGGCACAATGGTGCCAGGAAGGGAAGGTCTCCATGCTGCTTGGTCTCATTCTCTGCATGCAAAGCATGTGAAATCTTCCCAAGACAATCCCACCCACCCGCTTGGCAGACCCCGAACCATAGCAACAGAGAGGCTGAGCCAAAAAAGAGAGAGAGAGAGAGAGGGAAACAAGGGGGAGAGAAGGAGGGGAAGCCGAGGAAGCAGAACTCCTTCTCCATCTTACGGAGAGCTGGTCTCATGGAAGCCACACAACACACAACACACAATAATCAAAGGATCCTTCCTGGGAGCAGCCCCGTCCTCTCCCAGTCGGAGGCAGAACTTGGTCCGAAGCAAGAGGCAAAGGACGCAGGGACACAACACTTCCGACAAGTTTGGTCTGCATCCCAAAACAGACATGGGAATATCAAGAATGACTCAAAAGATCTCATTTCCTGACAGCTTTGGCCTGAATCCCAGAGGGATCCACTTCATCCCTGGAAATATTGCCACATGACGGTGATTCGATGTGTCTTATTCCATTACCACTGCTATTATATACCTAAGGAATGGCATCGAAGAGACTATGGAATAGCTGGGTTGGATTTCCTTCCAATAGCCATCATATACATTATACCTATGGATTTGTGCAACATCATATACATTATACCTAAGCAAATTAAGACCCTACAAAGCCATGCATGGCATCTAAGCCTGGATTAATGCAGACCCATATTGAAACCTATATAATGTAGTAAAACTAAGGCAGTGCATCGAAGAGACCATGCAATAGCCAATAGCCATCATATACATTATACCTATGGATCTGTGTAAACTAAGACTCTGCAAAAAACATGCATAGCATCTAAACCTGGATTAATGCAGACCCATATTGAAACCTATATAATATAATAAAACTAAGGCATTGTATTGAAAAGATTGTGCAATAGCCGGGTTGAATTTCCTTGCAATAGCTATCATATACATTATACCTATGGATTTGTGCAAACTAAGACCCTGCAAAGCCATGCATGGCATCTAAGCCTGGATTAATGCAGACCCATATTGAAATCTATATAATATAGTAAAACTAAGGCATTGCATTGAAGAGACTGTGAAATAGCCAATAGCCATCATATACATTATACCTATGGATTTGTGCAAACTAAGAACCTGCAAAGACATGCATGGCTTCTAAGCCTGGATCAATGTAGATTCATACTGAGACCTATATAATGTAGTATAAACACCATTATATGGGTCTTTGCTAACCATATAATGCAGATTCAAAGACTGTAAACTGCATTATATGGTCAGTGTAGACCCATGCATGGCAGCTAAGCCTGGATCAGTGCAGATTCATACAGAGACCTATATAATATAGTATAAACATCATCATATGGGTCATCGATAACCATACAATGCAGATTCAAACTGCATTATATGGTCAGTGTAGACCCATGCATGGCAGCTAAGCCTGGATCAGTGCAGATTCATACAGAGACCTATATAATATAGTATAAACATCATCATATGGGTCATCGATAACCATACAATGCAGATTCAAACTGCATTATATGGCCAGTGTAGACCCATGCATGGCATCTAAGCCTGGATCAGTGCAGATTCATACAGAGACCTATATAATATAGTATAAACATCATCATATGGGTCATCGATAACCATACAATGCAGATTCAAACTGCATTATATGGCCAGTGTAGACCCATGCATGGCATCTAAGTTTGGATCAGTGCAGACCCATACAGAGACCTATATAATATAGTATAAACACCATCATATGGGACTTTGCTAACCATATAATGCAGATTCAAACAGTGCAAACTGCATTATATGGTCAGTGTAGACCCATATAATGCCATTTTACTACATCCTATGGGTCTCAGTATAGAGATTAGGGATACCTAGGATGTCCTATAGATATATAACACTCTGAAATGCAAGACCCGGGTTGAATGGCATGGAGCCCCCTCCCCAATGCCATCAATCCTCTGGAGAAGAGGAGGTTCAATAGGGATGGGAAGGGATCGATAATCCTCCCTGGGATCCAATCTCAATCCAAAATACCTGCTATTCTTTTCTTTCCTCCCGGCCAAGCCTTTCCCCACCAGCAGATTTGGGGCACAGCCAATGAAACCGGGCAAAATTTGGATAAAACCAAATGCAAAAAAAAAAAAAATCCCTTATTTTCATGTTGCTGGGTGACAGCGGAAGGTGCATATTGCAGGCATCAATATGGGAAAACTGGGGAAGAAGCTGCACTGCATTGGGAGATTTTTGGGGGACAAAACAAAGGGGGGAATAATACATTCCTTGCAAGAAAATAAAGGTTTGTACATTGGACAGCTCAAGGTCCTCCCCATCTATCTCTCCAAGGGTTTGCAAAGGCATGGATGATTTTGGGGTGCAAAGACATCCCTACACACTCGAGGTTTCCGGCATGGAAACCTCAGTTGTTGTCGAAAAGGAACGAGGACCCACCTGCTTCAAGGCTTTGTCTCCCCTTGCCTCTTCCCCATCTATTTGGCTTCTTACCTGGATGCTTTGGGGATGCAAAGCCTTCCTCTCCTCCTCCTCTGTGCCAATGGAGAAGCAACCTGCTTTTCTCTTTCTCCTCCTTCTTTCCTTCCTTCCCAGCCCTTGGCTCCCTTTTGTGTGGCTCCGGATGAAGTCGACACGCCGAGACTGCTAATTAACCCGGGAAGCTGAGTTGGGCAAAGGAGAGAAATACACAGAATGAGAGAGAGAGAGAGAGAGAACCAGCTGCGCTCCCAAAGCCCCGGAACGTGGATGGCGCAAGGACGGCAGGACTCCAAGCTGGCATCCTTGCAACCAAGGATGGAGAGAGCTCAAATGGGAAGCTTTTTGGGGGGTGGGAGACCAACTTAAAGGCTGGATTTTGGAGGAAGGGACCTCTGAGCATCCCTTGACTAAGACATCGGCCAACGTGGGCCCTCCAGGTGTTTTGGACTTCAACTCCCACCATTCCTAACAGCCGGTAGGCTGTTAGGAATGGTGGGAGTTGAAGTCCAAAACACCTGGAGGGCCCAAGTTGGCCCAAGCCTGTCCTAGAACCTCCAAAGCTAGGAGAAAGTTGGCTTGAAGGAACATCCATTGGTGATCCTCAAACACATAGACTCAAAGTCTTCCAGACTCTCGTCTTCCAGGTGTTTGGGACTCCAACTCCAACTCCCATAAGCTTCTGCTGCTTTGGTCCATGATCATGGATTCTGGGAGATGATGTCCAAAACACCTGGAAGACCCAATTCTGTGATCTTCATGGGGCCACCACAAGTCCATTGGCGGCCCTCAAACACATAGACTCAACGTCTTCCAGACTCTCGTCTTCCAGGTGTTTGGGACTCCAACTCCAACTCCCATAAGCTTCTGCTGCTTTGGTCCATGATCATGGATTCTGGGAGATGATGTCCAAAACACCTGGAAGACCCAATTCTGTGATCTTCATGGGGCCACCACAAGTCCATTGGTGGCCCTCAAACACATAGACTCAACGTCTTCCAGACTCTCGTCTTCCAGGTGTTTGGGACTCCAACTCCAACTCCCATAAGCTTCTGCTGCTTTGGTCCATGATCATGGATTCTGGGAGATGATGTCCAAAACACCTGGAAGACCCAATTCTGTGATCTTCATGGGGCCACCACAAGTCCATTGGTGGCCCTCAAACACATAGACTCAACGTCTTCCAGACTCTCGTCTTCCAGGTGTTTGGGACTCCAACTCCAACTCCCATAAGCTTCTGCTGCATTGGTCCATGATCATGTATTCTAGGAGCTGATGTCCTAAACACCTGGAAGACCCAATTCTGTGATCTTCGTGGGGCCACCACAAGTCCATTGCTGGCCCTCAAAGTCTTCCAGACTCTCATCTTCCAGGTGTTTGGGACTCCAACTCCAACTCCCAGAAGCTTCTGCTGCTTTGGTCCATGATCATGGATTCTGGGAGATGATGTCCAAAACACCTGGAAGACCCAAGTTTGGGATCTAGAGGCATCAGATCCTGACTGATGTTGGAGGCTACGTGGGATCAACCTCAATTAAGGACTTGGATGGGAGACCATGATCTTCATGCATGGGGCCACCACAAGTCCATTGGTGGTCCTAAAGCACATAGACTCAAAGGATCCATATCAGTCTTTCCCAAACTCTAGTCTTCCAGGTGTTTGGGACTCTAACTCCCAGAAGTTTCAATGACAAGGGATTCTGGGAGCTGATGTCCAAAACACCTAGAAGACCCAAGTTTGGGATCTAGAGGCATCAGATCCTGCCTGATGTTAAGTCAAGCGGGGTCAGCCTTGGTTAGGGACTTGGATGGGAGACTGTCAGAGGAAGGGACTGGTTGTATTCATCGCTTAAGAAAAGCCTATGGAATTATGGGGACACCATAAGACAAAAATTTTTATCATGTCAGAAGCAACTTGAGAACATACTGGTGTGAGAGAATTGGCTATCTACAGAGATATTGCCCAGGGAATGCCCAGATGTGCTACTGGAAGGCTTCTCTATGTCTCCGCAAGCTAAAGCTGACAGACAGAAGCTCACCCCATCTTACGGATTTGAACTTCCAACCTTCAGGTCAGTAGGGACAAGGGTTTAAACCATTGCGCCACTGTGGCTCCCCAAGTCAACAACTGACTATATGTAAGTCAACAATGGACTATATGTAAGTCCACAACTGACTATATGTAAGTCAACAATGGACTATATGTAAGTCCATAACTGACTATATGTAAGTCAACAACGGACTATATGTAAGTCAACAACTGACTATATGTAAGTCAACAACGGACTATATGTAAGTCCATAACTGACTATATGTAAGTCAACAACTGACTATATGTAAGTCAACAACGGACTATATGTAAGTCCACAACTGACTATATGTAAGTCAACAACGGACTATATGTAAGTCCACAACTGACTATATGTAAGTCAACAACTGACTATATGTAAGTCAACAATGGACTATATGTAAGTCCACAACTGACTATATGTAAGTCAACAATGGACTATATGTAAGTCCATAACTGACTATATGTAAGTCAACAACGGACTATATGTAAGTCAACAACTGACTATATGTAAGTCAACAACGGACTATATGTAAGTCAACAACTGACTATATGTAAGTCAACAACGGACTATATGTAAGTCCACAACTGACTATATGTAAGTCAACAACGGACTATATGTAAGTCCACAACTGACTATATGTAAGTCAACAACGGACTATATGTAAGTCCACAACTGACTATATGTAAGTCAACAACGGACTATATGTAAGTCCACAACTGACTATATGTAAGTCAACAACGGACTATATGTAAGTCCACAACTGACTATATGTAAGTCAACAACGGACTATATGTAAGTCCACAACTGACTATATGTAAGTCAACAACGGACTATATGTAAGTCCACAACTGACTATATGTAAGTCAACAACGGACTATATGTAAGTCCATAACTGACTATATGTAAGTCAACAACGGACTATATGTAAGTCAACAACTGACTTACATACATTGCCCCTTTGAGTCTCCTTGTGGAGAGAAAAAGCGGGGCACAAACAAACGGTAGTAATAATAATAATAATAATAATAGAATAAAAGACTCTAAATGCAACGAATCCCATCTGATCTTGGAACCTAATCCCTCAAAACCTGAATTTCTAAAAAGCCAAACTGGCCTACTTATCCAGTCCCTTCCAGTTGGGGCTGACGGCATGCCTTGTATGTATTCTACGTCGCGGGCCATGAATTATTCAGTTTTGGCTGAAGGTAAATTTATAGCAGGAATCAAAGTTTACTTTATCGTCCGCTCTCTCCGCCGTATGAAATGTGTGATTTTAATGCGCTCTTAATTAATTAAGCAGGCTGTTTAAGCAGGCGTTCGATGCTTAAGCAAAAAGATGCGCCAGGATATTTCACCATAAACTCGATAGTCCATTAAAGCGCAGACAAAGTGGATTTGGAGAGCTGTCATACGCAACTTTGATGGAGGATTTGGCAAAGTGGGAAGCAAATAATAATAGTAATAATAATAATAATTAATTAATTAATATTGAATAATCCATCATACATATCTCATCTGCTGTGTCATACTCTGATTTTGTGTCAATAATAATAATAATAATAATAATAATGTAATTAATATTAAATAATCCATCATGTGTATCTCGTCTGCTGTCATGCTGTCTTTATGTCAATAATAATAATGTAATTAATATTAAATAATCCATCATACATATCTCATTTGCTATCATACTGTCTTTGTCAATAATAATATTAAATAATCCATCATATATATCTCATTTACTGTGTCATACTCTGTCTTTATGTCAATAATAATAATGCAATTAATATTAAATAATCTATCATATATCTCGTTTGCTGTCATGCTCTTTATGTCAATAATAATAATAATAATAATAATAATGCAATTAATATTAAATAATCCATCATATATATCTCATTTACTGTGTCATACTCTGGCTTTATGTCAATAATAATAATAATAATAATGCAATTAATATTAAATAATCCATCATATATATCTCATTTACTGTGTCATACTCTGTCTTTATGTCAATAATAATAATGCAATTAATATTAAATAATCTATCATATATCTCGTTTGCTGTCATGCTCTTTATGTCAATAATAATAATAATAATGCAATTAATATTAAATAATCCATCATATATATCTCATTTACTGTGTCATACTCTGGCTTTATGTCAATAATAATAATAATAATAATAATAATAATAATAATGCAATTAATATTAAATAATCCATCATATATATCTCGTTTGCTGTGTCATACTCTTGTCTTTATGTCAATAATAATAATAATGCAATTAATATTAAATAATCCATCATATATATCTCATTTACTGTGTCATACTCTTGTCTTTATGTCAATAATAATAATAATGTAATTAATATCAAATAACCCATCATATATATCTCATTTGCTGTCATGCTCTGTCTTTGTGTCAATAATAATAATAATAATAATAATAATAATAATAATAATAATAATAATAATAAATTACCTGCCTCTCCTTCATATGTTTTTAGGAGCACAAAAATGGAAGCTAAAAGAGACCTTTATTAACAGGGATCCTAATGGAAAAGAAATAGTTTTGCCTTCATGGAAGCCTATAGAAGAACACCAGACTATTATTATACCTGGGAAGTGTGTCAGAAACATTGAATACAGAAAAAACGACAATTCCTGAAGGAATATTAGAAGAATTCCTTAAATGAAACGAGCAGACGACTCTTTTCCCTTTTCCCTCCCCTTTTTCCTGCTTGCGGATATAAAACAGACTGAGTGACCTAGAAATCTATCAAAGGGATGCAAAATTATGCTCAGGATTTGTGAGTCAACAGAAAAGAGGAAACCAGCTTAACGCGAGGCTTTAGAGACACCGAAGGGGTTCCATGCCAGCACAAGGAAAGGGATTCGGTTATTTCAAGTGCATTCTCACATCTCTTGATACTATAAGAGTCAACTTTTGTAGGTTTTTGTTGGTGTGTTTGTCCCACAAAGGCTCCTCCACGGCTGGAGGGATCGGGACCAAGCGTGGCACGCAGGCTCTTTATTCCCCAACTTAAAATGACTGTGGAGTTTCGGCTACAGAATCCACTCCATTTCGGGACAAAAGTTAACAATAATGTACTCCACGAATAGAAAGGATTAGCTACAGGCAGTACTTAGGTGCAACCACAAGAGGGCAGTGTAAACAAAGAAAGGATTAGGTACCTACTCAGCATTATCCACATAGGCATTTTCTAATAGGACAAATTGTATAATTGCGAAGCTACTAATGAGTATTTCTAATAAATGGCATGAAATGTGTACCTGCCCAACACAAATATATGAAGTATAATGACTGATATTGGAAGTCAAGCAGGGTCAGCCCTGGTTAGTACTCAGATGGGAGGCCGTCCATGAATCCAACTGCTGCAGGCGATGTTTCCGACAATGGAAATAATTATAATATATTGTATATACATGTAATATTATGATGAAATACAATGTAATAATAATTATAATTCACTATTATAATTGTATATTTATATTACATGCAATATTACTAATATAGCAATATTGCAATAAAATATAATAAACCGCCCTGAGTCCCCTTCGGGGTGAGAAGGGTGGGATATAAATGTCGCTAATAAATAAATAAATAAATAAGGAAATTGCTAAATATAGCAATATAATAATATATAATATTAACATTATGTTATACTAATAACATAATATATTGAATATACATATAATATTGATAATAACATTATAATGTAATACACTGTTTTACTTGTATATTATATAGTACATGTAATATTACTAAAATATTGCAGTATAGTGGTATAGTACAATATAGCAGTATATAATGCTTATATTGTGCTATGCTAATAATATAATATATCACATATACATATAATATTCATATTATAATGCAATACAATATAATAATACACTATTTTAATTGTATATTATATATTACATGTAAAATTACTAACAATATTGCAGTATAGTGTTATAGTACAACATAGTAATATATAATGCTTATATTGTGCTATGCTAATAATATAATATATTGTAAATACAAATAATTCTTATAATAATATTATAATACAATATAATAATAATACATTATTTTAATTGTATATTATATATTACATATAATATTACTAATAATATTGCAGCATAGTGGTATAGTACAATATAGTAATATATAATGCTTATATTGTGCTATGCTAATAATATAATATATTCTATATACATATAATATTGATAATAATATTATAATGTAATACAATATTATAATAATACACTATTTAAATTTATATATTACATGTAATATTACTAATAATATTGCAGCATAGTCGTATAGTACAATATAGTAATATATAATGTTTATATTGTGCTATACTAATAATATAATATATGGTATATACATATAACTTGTAAGACGCCCTGAACCCCCTTCAGAGTGAGAAAGCAGATATTGTGGATTATCTATCTTGATATTCTGGGTTATATGGCTGTGTGGAAGGGTCGTAAGAAAACCTGATGAACTCCATGGGGCTGACATATGTCAACAAATTGCTTCAAGGCACATACAGAAATCTTTCTTTTTTAATTGCAAATGATATCTACAGGAATATGGTTCCATCCTGAAAAACAATCAAGAATGAGGAAACCCAAGTCATGATAAAAACAACACAAATAACAGATTGGATTCCTTATATGTGAGTCCCCAATGGCCAATACAAGCCCAGAAATTAGTGTCAAAAATATACAGAATGGATTGGAATCCTATAGTTCAAACAAAGCAAGGCCACCGAACCCACGATTGAGTGGTGAATCAACACATAGATAAGCCCCATGGATGCAATGGGAGTACCAATAGGATTCAGGTGAATACATGGGCCCAAATTAGTGCCATAAATCACATCATGATGGGCATTTATTGCTCCCGTCATTAGGACCACAGATTAGGCCTCCTCAAGCTCCACCAAGACCCCGTCGCAGTCCTTCGGATGGAGGAAAACCACCGGCTTCCCGTGGGCTCCGATTCGGGGCTCTTCGCTCAACAGCCGGATCTTCTTCTCCTTCAGTTCTGCCATGGCCTCGGTTATGTTATCCACCTTGGAAAGGAAAAATAAGTGAAGCAGGAGACTAAGAGAGAAGGGAGTTTAGAGTTATATGTAATTAGTGCAGAGGGGCATGCTGTGTAGTTTGTTATGTAATCATTCTCTGTCTTTATACATCTATTATTATTATTATTTTATTATGTCACAGCAAACAAGATAGATATGCTGGATCTCATATCACAAAATCACAAGTCGATTATTATTATTATTATTATTATTATTATTATTATTATTATTATTATTATTATTTGAGACACAAGATGAGTCCACAGAAGACACTCTGCTGGGTCTTGTTTTATATTATTATTATTATTATTATTATTATTATTATTATTATTATTATGGAGCCCCCGATGACACAATGGGTTAAACTGCTGAACTGCTGATCGAAAAGTTGGTGGTTTGAATATGGGGAGGGGAGTGAGCTCCCGCTGTTAGCCCCAGCTTCTGCCAACCTAGCAGTTCGAAAACATGCAAATGTGAGTAGATCAATAGGTACTGCTCCAGGGGGTAGGTAACATTAGCGCTCGATGCAGTCATGCCAGTGGCCACATGACCTTGGAGGTGTCTACGGACAACGCTGGCTCTTTGGCTTAGAAATGGAGATGAGTACTAACCGTCAGAGTCGGACACGACTGGACTTAACATCAGGGGAAAACCTTTACCTTTACCTTATTATTATTATTATTACTATTTTTATACCCAGCTTTATCTCTCAAAACGACTTGAGATAAAAGCACGATCATACCCACAATATACAAATATGCAAACATTAAAACAGAATTAAATATAAACACTCTTGCTTTCTCTCCCTATGCCCAGCGGCTGAGACTTCCACTTCTTGACTTGTTCGGCTCTTCCATATCTGGGGGAACCTTGTGAGTCTGAAACGTCACGAGGGGGGCACCACGTGGGAGACCTCCCGGTACCTCGATGCAGACGTGGTGCATCCCTCCGGCCTTGTTCTTCTGCAGGAACCCCGCGATGGGGCTCTTCTCCCCCAAGGGGTGCAGCAGCTCGATCTTGGTGTTCCCCAGTTCCACAAAGACCGTGGAGACGCCGTGCTCGGGGAGGGGCACCGTGCCGCTGACGCGAGCCCCTAAGACGTCCCGGTAGAAACGGGCGGCCTTCTCCAAGTCGGGCACGGCCACGGCCACGTGGTTGAGGCGGCCCAGCTTCCACGAAGGAGGTGCCGTCCTTTGGGACACCGCGGCAGAAGCCGAGAGCGCTCGGGGCACCGGACCCGCTTTGAGGAACCAGGGGAGGAGTCCTGGAGGGAGATTAAAGGACACGGGCCGTACCCAAGTTACAAACAAGAGGGCTTACGAAAGTTTGTTCTTAATTTGAATTTGTCTGTAATCGGAACAGGTCCGTTTTTTAAGTGTAACTCCAGCCATATGGCGAGGAGTTGGACTAGATGTCCCATGTGGTCTCTTCCAGCACTATGATTTTTGTGTATAATTGTGTTTTTATCTTGAGGCATTTTACCTGCTGATGATGTGTATTATGTATTTATTTTATTTCGGTCTGTTATAATTATAATTATCTGGCCTTGGCTCCATGTTGGCCGCCCCTAGTCCCTTCAGGGAGATTGAGGCAGGGTACAAAACTAAAGTTGTTGTTGTTATTATTCTATATACATATATTCTTCAGCTGTGGTGTTTCCTTTCCTATCTGTGCCCTTCTTCAGAAGTTTTCACTTCACTTTCTGTCCATGTGAGAATTAGATTGTGAACATTTTGGCTTGTTGTAGAAACAAGGATTGGAGAGAAAGTATCAGTGAAGGCACCTTTTCCCCATGATAATGATGATGAGAATAATAATTATTAAATAATGTAATAATAATAATTTTAATTAAATAATTTAATAATCTAAACAATAATTTAATAAATAAATAATTTAATAATAATTTAATAATAATAATTTAAATAATAATTTAATAATAATAACTTTAATTAAATAATTTAATAATAATTTAATAACAATAATTTAATAATTTAATAATAATAATAATAATAATAATAATAATAATAATAATAATAATTTTATTTTTATATCCTGCCTCCATCTCCCCAAGAGGACTCGGGGCGGCTCACATGGGGACAAGCCCGAACAACACAGTTAAAATATAGCATAGAATTCATTAAAAAAACAACATCATAATAAACCAAATAAGGCAGCACACAAAATAACACAGTACAAACACCATCGAGCCAAAAACTGGCCACTTTAACTGCCATAGGATTGTGGGAGTTGTAGTTTCACGAGGCCTTTCTCTGAAATATAGTGCTGGTTCCTCCCCAAACTACATCTCCCAGGGTTCCATAGTATTGAGGCATGGTAGTTAAAGTGACACCCATCTGCATTTCTTCTACAATCTCTAAATGCATTTTTCTGCCCTTCATTTTGCAAATTTTGAAATTCCACACACTCCGTACAAAAGCTCAGTTACGACATGCAGAGTTGGGAGAAAAATATCCTCCATTTAGCGTAAAAACTGCAACCCGAGCGCAATGTGTGCTGCTCCCATGCTGTGTTCGAACGGTAGCAAGACCAGATCTCTCTGTCTGTGTTTAATCCCATCTTTCAGGGGAAAAGGAATTGTTATAATGCTCCAGAGGTTTTCATAGAAGCGAGGATTTCGCCACCGGAGGAATAAATAGAAACCAAAGAGGATTGATCAAAGTCGCTCGCTTTTGGCAGACTTTGCGCTTGCTCTGCTGCCCAATTTATCATCTGCTTTGCCATCTATGCTTTACAGAGGAGGCCAGATCACAAGAAATAATAATAATAATAATAATAATAATAATAATAATAATAATAATGTGATTTCCAAATGCCTTTTTTCTTTTCCATCCTTTCTCTCTCTCTCTCTGTGTATATATTTTAATGTTTACCCCTTTTTTGAATTACATGCATAACCTTAATCTTTTTCCCTGAAACTTTCAAAAATGGGGTTAGATGGGAGAGAATTATATCAGCAACTATTATATAAAGCCAGACGCTAATCCGAACCAAAAGGTTTGCACAGCACCTGCCTATTCCGCCCTACACATTCCCAGGGATTCAGGCCTTAAATATATCATTATTATTATTATTATTATTATTATTATTTGTTTACAACATTTCTGCCCCGCCCTTCTCACCCTAGGGGACTCAGGGCGGCTTACAACAACTGGCAAAATTCAATGCCAAACAATCAATAAAAACAGCAACACATCTAAAATCATTTACAATAATCCACAAAATACAATAATCAAGCATAAAACATATAGTTACTTATTACCATTCTTCCAAGGAACCAATGCACATAAACCTAAGTTATTATTACATTTATTTATATCCCACTTATCTCTCTATTAAGAAACAAAGTTTTTTGTTGTGATTGTTATGCATGTTATATTGTTGTATTTTATATTGTTCTATTTTAATGTATATTGTTGGGCCTGGTCTCCATGTGAGCCGCCCCGAGTCCCTTCGGGGAGATGGGGCGGGATACAAACTTAAATTGTTATTATTATTATTATTATTATTATTATTATTGACACAACAACGTTGTATAACACAGCAAACAAGATAGATATGCTGGATTTCGTATCACAAAATTACAAGTTGAACACTTCCCAAGTGTTTCGGACTGTGTGATGTATTTTCGGATGATTTGCACAATATTATTATTATTATTATTATTATTATTATTATTATTATTATTATTATTATGTCTACTGTGCCTCTAACTTCAATGCTATTAATTTTCAATTAATAGCATTGATACTTAATTCTAATACTTGCATATTTCTGGATTTTGAATTGTATTGAAATGCTTTTCACACAAGGCACTTTCAAGTCTCCTTTAGGGAGAGAAAAAGTGGGGCGTAAATAAACATAAACATTAATAATAATAATAATAATAATAATAATAATAATAATAATGGTGGCATTTCCTGCATTCTGTCCAACCTTGTGAGCTTAAAGTCCCTACTAAAACAAGGTAATTTTACTGTAAGTGACTGGTTTTAAATGGCAAGAACTGGGAGATACTGTCCGTCTGCGTAGCGTAGGGAAAGCGAAAGGCCTTGTAAAACTACAACTCCCGGGATGCCAGAGCAAAGTGACATGTGGTCTCAAACTGGGTTAATTCAGCAATGTAGATGTGCCCATTGCGGCTGTACTAGGCCTTACAGATATGAAGGATATACACAGTAGAGTCTCACTTATCCAACATAAACGGGCCAGCAAAACATTGGATAAGCGAATATGTTGGATAATAAGGAGGGATTAAGGAAAAGCCTATTAAACATCAAATTAGGTTATGATTTTACAAATTAAGCACCAAAACATCAGGTTATACAACAAATTTGACAGAAAAAGTAGTTCAATACACAGTAATGCTATGTAGTAATTACTGTATTTACGAATTTAGCACCAAAATATCACAATGCATTGAAAACATTGACTACAAAAATGCCTTGGATAAGCGAGTGTTGGATAAGTGAGACTCTACTGTGTATATATATATATATATGTGTGTGTGTGTGTGTGTGTGTGTGTGTGTATCCCTTTTAATTCATCAAGCATACAAAGCTTTCAAGTTTCTAGTCCTCAAAGAGGTCAGGAATAAACACCTGGCCCAATAATACACCAAAAGCAACCACATTTTAGAAATAGTAAGAAATACTAAAAAGAATGCATCTACATTGCAGAATTAATCCAGTTTTAACAGCCCTGGCTCACTGCTAAGGGATACTGGGAGTTGTAGTTCCCTCAGGGGCCTTCCCTGCCATAGAGGGACAAGCTACAACTCCCTGGACGCCACAGTATTGAGCCAGGGCGGTTAAACCGCATCAATTCCACAGTGCGGACCCATACCTGATCTGAGTGTCAGCCTGGAGGCCGCCATTTTGAAACCTGGCAGGCCCAGCGTGCCTCAGAACGGCGGCGAAGCCAAAGGAGAGAACTGGCAACGGCGGCCCGCTAGGGTCAAAAAAACGGAGAAACAACAGCGGACGCGAAAGGAACAGAAAAAGAAGCGGGGAACGTGTTTCCAGCCGGAAGATTTAGAAGTGAAGTGTCCCGTCGAAATAGGGCCGGGCAAGAGAAGGAAGAGAAGGCAGCATGGAGGCCTCGGCACCGGCGGGGAGGCTCAACTCCTGCCTGGATGTGCTGAGTTCCTCCACAGCCCGACCCGAGCTCTTCCTCAGGTAACTCTGCACGTGTGAATGCGCGTTTGGGTGTCTGACACGTGTTTCCCACGATTGATATATATATATTTTAAGAACGGTGTGCATTGAATGCCATTTCAGCCTGGAAGAAGATTGAAACAGAAATCCAATACATAGGCAATACAATGAATGGGTTGCTGTGAGTTTCCCAGGCTGTCTAGCCATGTTCCAGAAGCACTCTCTCCTGACGTTTCGCCCACATCAGAAGAGGTGAGGTAGACCTCACAGCAACCCAGTGATCCTGGCCATGAAAGCCTTCGACCACACAATGCACTGAATCATCAGAAAGCAAAGGAAAGGTCTCACTCTCTCAGCCACTTTCAGAATTTCAAATCAGAAATACACATTATTATTACTACTATTCATTGGCGGTATATCCTACTTTTCTCCGGAGAATGGGACTCGAGCTGGCTCGCAAGCCATTTAATACAAATGGAAAATAATACAGACACCGGGGCAAAACGACAGGTCGAATAGACTGGATTGTAAACCTGAGGACAAATGAATAGTTTGTGGCTGAAGAGTATTAAATATAATAAATAATAACAATATACATTTTCCAAAATGTTTGGGGCCAGGAGTGTAGAGTTTTTTTTTCAGATTTAGGGAATATTTACACACATACACACACATATGCAGGCATATACACACACATATGCAGGCAAATATACATACATACACACACATATACATACACACATACATTATACACACATATATATATACATACACACAAATACATGCATATATACACACACACATGTACACATATACATACAGAGGCATATACACACACAAATACATATACATACACAGGCACACACTCATAAATACATGCACATACATGCACAGGTACCCACACACAGAGGCATATATTATATATTTATTTATAAACACTCACACAAATATATACACAAACACAGACATACATTTTATATATACAGTAGAGTCTCGCTTATCCAACGTAAACGGGCCGGCAGAACGTTGGATAAGCGAATATGTTGGATAATAAGGAGAGATTAAGGAGAAGCCTATTAACACCAAATTAGGTTATGATTTTACAAATTAAGCATCAAAACATCATTTTATACAACAAATTTGACAGAAAAAGTAGTTCAATATGCAGTAATGCTACGTAGTAATTACTGTATTTACGAATTTAGCACCAAAATATCACAATGTATTGAAAACATTGACTACAAAAATGCGTTGGATAAGCGAATGTTGGATAAGTGAGACTCTACTGTATATTTATTTATAAACACTCACACAAATATATACACAAACATACACATACATTATGTGGTATATACACACAGTGGTATATATTATATATTTATATATATCCACACACAAAAACATACATATATAAATATCCACACACAAATACATATATGTACACACAAACATACATACACAGGCACACACACATGTATATAGATACATACACATACTCACACATACACATGCACACACACAAATACATATGCTGGATTTCGTATCACAAAATCACAAGTCGAACACTTCCCAATTGTTTAGGACTGTGTCACACAGTCCTATTATTATTATTATTATTATTATTATTGACACAACAACATACATACTACACACACACACAGATAGGACTCAACTCTGAATATGACATTCATTGATATTCCATATACACCTTATACACATAACCTACAGTCAACTTTCTCCCTCTCATAGGGCAGCTGGCCTTACAAAGAGGAACCTTTTAAGACTTCTGTGATTTCAGACACCTAAGGTTTCACTTTATTTCGATTGCAGCGTTCAAGAAGGCCTTGCTGGCGAATTCATCTCCCTGACCAAGACCCTGTATGATTTCCACAAGGCTCTTGGGTCGGACGTTATTTCCGGAAGCCCCTTAAAGGAGCTGGTGGTGGAGAACTTTGATGAGGAACAGATCTGGCAACAGTTGGAGCTCCAGAATAATGCGGCTTTGGGCCACTTCCAGGAAGCGGTTGCAAAGAGCGTGAAGGAAGAGGCGGATATTTCCCTTCTGGAACCCTTGGAGGAAGAAGACGAAGAAGAAGAGAAAGAAGAAAGCGATGAAGAGCAAATGGATGCTGAGGACCAAACAGAGGAAGAAGCAGAGATCCAAAACGATCACCTTGAAGAGGAAAGTGATCAGTCGGGAAAGAAAGGACTCAAAGGAACAGAAACACATTCGTTTAGCGATGAAGACTCCGATATAGACTTTGACATCGATGAACTAGAACAGAGGACCAAAAGGTTGAAAAGCGCTGTGAAAAAATCTGGAGAGACATCCATTGTGGACGATAGGTTTTTCAAACTCTATGAGATGGAGGCTGCTTTGGACGCGGCAGAGAAAAAAGAAAGCAAAGCGAAGGATGATAAGGATGAGGATGACGACGACATAGATTATTTCGAGGAAATTATTTCTGAGGACGATGAGGATGACGGTGAAGAAGAATTTGGAAACGCCAGCATGATGGTAACGATGTCGTGAAATATTGTATATGTTGAAACTCTGAGCTGTTTGCAGAGGGTTTTAGAATGGCCTTATAAGTGTAACTTGAAAACAGTACAGGGCAGTGTATATAAATAGGTCTGTATATAATATATTATATTATACAACTAGTAGTATAGTGTATTAATTACAACATTGTTATCAATATTATACGTATATACAATATATTATATTATTATATATTACTGTATGCTATATACAATATCATTTAAAACTTATAACAAAGTGCACTTTAGCTAGTCTATTACTCAACTTCGCTGTTTTTAATTCTGTGTTTTATTAAGTGTGTTTTTATTTCATAGGTCAATGTTTAAATTTTATAATTGGTGTATGTTTTGTTTACTGATGTATTGTTTACTGTCACTGTTTTTATCTGCTATTATCTGTGAGCCGCCCCGAGTCCCCTTCGTGGGAGATGGAGGCGGAGTATAAACTTATTATTATTATTATTATTATTATTATTATTATTATTATATGTTTTTATCATTCTGTGTATAGCGAGATTCGTACTAAATTTGGCATTGACCCACAACACAATTGGTTTAGGGCATGCCTCCACAAAACAACAATTGTCCAACTTCTGGTTCAAGAATAGAAATACAGAATAATAATAATAATAATAATAATAAGTTTATTTGTATCCCGCCTCCATCTCCCCCGAAGGGGACTCGGGGCGGCTTACAGCAAAATCAAAATACAAACAATGATAAAATATAAAACATCAGGACAAAAACAAAACCAATAAAAAATATACACAATAAGTTAAAAAACACAACGCAGAATTAAAACATCAGGTTAAAAACAATGAGGTTGCAATAGTGGATAAGCAAAGTGTACAGTGCACATTATGGGTAACAAATTCATAAATAGATAAAGTGCATTAGAATCATTTAAGGTCACATTAGGTACGGTAGGGAGGAGTCCTGAGTAATATCAATCAATCAGGAATCAGGAAGAGCGACCAATGCAAAAGGTCGAGGAGGATAATAATTGTGATGGAAAAAAGATGATCTTAACCAAAGGCCTGAGTGAAAAGCCAAGTTTCCAAATATTTGTCAGACTGCATTCCTTAATATTGGTGGCTTGGACTGCTGGGAACTGTTATCCAACACCATTAGGAGGGTCAAGCTTCTCAAGTTGTGGCAACCTGCTTTTATTTAAGTTGGTTTTGGAGGGCTGCAAAATAGTTGGAATGCATGTGGCCCATGGACTTTACTTTGGAAAAACTTTGGAAGCTGGAAATAGTAGGGATTCCTCTCCTGGTTTTGAATTTCATCGTCAACTTCCTGGCCGTTCTTGTTCTGCTAATTTTTTGGGTTGGGTTTGCTCATTGTGTAGAGAGCAGAGAGCAGAGAGCAGGTTAAATGGAGAACAGCTGAAGCGTTTATGAAGCCAGCTGGCGGCCATGCGTTTTATTGTAGCAACCTGTTTCTCAGCTGTTGCAGTTGCGGGAATCGCCCCTGAGGGCCTGGGCCCGAATCCGAGGCGGATTTGCCAGGAGGCCAGGAAAGAGAGTTAGGAGTTGCTGCTCCATCATTCTGTCAGCTTTGAATCATATTGTTTGGGCCATCTCATGTCTTGAAACAAACTCTTCCATTTTCATTCTGCGAACGTCATTTAGCACAGTTCTTGAATTCATGATCTCCATCCATCGCGCTAGAATAATGTTCCGGCATTAATTAACACTTTGGTTGTTCTTGTTCATGGCACTAAAAGCGGCAGCTGTCCCTTCCTCACCTTTTGTGGGTTTCTTCCCGTTTCTCTCATCCAGCTGACAAAAAGTGCTCGCGATCTTAAATACAAAGATTATTTTGATCCGGTGGATGATCATGAAGGCTTCACCGGTGAAAGCAAAGATAATGGTGAAGATGAACAGAGCGAAGGAGCAGACGATGATGATGATGGTGAAGAAGAAGACGCTATTGATGAGTATGTGATTAATATAATAATATAATTAATATAATTGATAATAATAATATAATGGAATACAGTATACTACTAATAATACAATATAATATTAATTATATATTATTATATATTAAATGTAATATTACTAACAATATTACCATATAATAATATAGTACAATATAGTAATTTAATGCTTATATTGTGCTATGCTAATAATATATTGTATGTTCATTTGATTTGTAAGCCGCTCTGAGTCCCCTTTGGGGTGAGAAGAGCGGGATATAAATGTAATAAATAAATAAATAAATAAATAAATAATAATATATAGATCGTAATGCTTTTGCAATCATTATTGAAACGTTGTCAGTAGTACAAAAATCAAGTCAATCGCATCGTACTAAGGTTTTCTCCCTTGTAAGTGTGCATAGATTATTATTAGTAGTTGTTGTAGTAGAATTAACCTTTGTATTAGTACTAATATCCTGTTTTCTCTCTCAAAGGAGACTCAAAGAAGGTAACACTAAAATTATACAATATATAAATTAAAACCTAAAGCATATCAACATTGAAATAGAATTAAATATGGGACTTATGCAAAACACATAGTTAAAACCAATAAAATCATTAAAATAATTTAAAAACAGATTCAAATACATAAAACACAGCACCCCTAGTTTGGTCGTAAAAACAGTAGATGTTGTTTTCTTATGTGAAGAAATAGCGCTATATATGTAATGCTCTATATTAGTACTAATGGAATTCTTGTCTGGAGATAGATCCCAGTTTGGGGTCCATTTACTACTGGTTTGGGGAGAGTTTCAAGTAAACTATACAAACAGGATAATACTACAGCATGGATAGAGTGCAAACAGTTTGAAAAGGCCAGAAAAGATCCAAAGTTCAATTGCAATATTTGGTGAGTTGGGATGTATTGCTGCATGGCTTCTATATAACACTAGCTGTGCCCAGCCACACGTTGCTGTGGCATTTTCTGGTGGTGTTGGTAAGAAATTGTTGAGGTAGTGGTGGTATTGAATGTCTGTTGTATGGTAGTCTTTATGTTTAGTATGCACACTGAAGTGGATTATATGGCAGTGTGGAGTCAAGATAATCCAGTTCAAAGCAGATAATATAAGATTCTAAATGGGTTATATAGCTGTGTGGAAGGGCCTTGAGTCTATAATCCAGTTAAAATCTGATAATCTGTGGAAGAGGCCTAACTGTGCCTGTCCCCTGGGCTGAGTAGGTTGCTAGGAGACCAAGTGGGTGGAGCTTAGCCTTCTAACTGGCAGCAATTGGATAAAAACAATTATTCCTCTCCCTGTAATTAGGACTTTATTTTTCTTTTCCTTTTTGTTGTATCAACCTAGAGCCGTGAATGATGGGTTGTGTTGTCAAATTTCGAGGTTGGGGGGCCTGTAGTTTTGTTGTTTTGTCCGCTGCCCTGATGCCATCACTCTTTTATATATATAGATTCTGTCTAACATCTCTCCAGAATGGGGTACGTTCATATTTTGAAGGGTTTGGGGAAATTCCTTGTGCCGCGAAGTGTGCAGCATAGTGGTATGGTATCCCTCTGTCTTATTGTGTTGTTTAAATACAGGATGGAGGACGACGAGGATGCCATTGAACGAGCAGAGAAGGATAACCTCAGCGAACCTTTTAAGAGAGTGAAGTTCTCTTTACCGTACGACAGCGATGGGGAAGAAGATACGCACACCTTCCAGGGAAAGGCAGAGAAATCCCCTGAAGTGAAATCGTCCTTTGAGAAGAGACAGGAGAAGGTAAAATTGCATGCTGAAAGCGTTTGCGCTTTGATACCCGGAAGGTAAATAATGAAAATGTCCGACTTGCAAGTACAGTAGAGTCTCACTTATCCAAGCTAAACGGGCTGGCAGAAGCTTGGATAAGCGAATATCTTGGATAATAAGGAGGGATTAAGGAAAAACCTATTAAACATCAAATTAGGTTATGATTTTACAAATTAAGCACCAAAACATCATGTTATACAACTAATTTGACAGGAAAAGTAGTTCAATACACAGTAATGTTATGCTGTAATTACTGTATTTATGAATTTAGCACCAAAATATCACGATATATTGAAAACATTGACTACAAAAATGACTTGGATTATCCAGAGGCTTGGATAAGCGAGGCTCTACTATACATGAATATCGAGAAAGCTCAGGAAATTTACAAAGTATCTTCAATATTAGTTAGTGATCATGTTATCTCTCTCTCCCTTGTAGCTGAGCGAGAAGATTAAGAAGCTGGAGAGTGAGCTGCTGACGGAGAAGCCTTGGCAGCTAAAAGGTGAAGTGACCGCACAGAAAAGGCCGGAGAACAGCCTTCTGGAGGAGATGCTTCTGTTTGACCACGCCGTCAAGATGGGTGAGTAAGGCTTCCATTGGGGAAAGGCCTTAAAGGGCCTCAGCACTCAAGCAGTAACTGAAAATGTATTTCATAACATGAATACTAAACTAGCTGTGGATTTTCCTTTCTTTTTTTTGTATTTCCAGCTCCAATGATCACAGAAGAAACAACCCTGGAACTTGAAGACATTATCAAAAGGCGGATAAAAGATCAGGTTCGTAAGATGGACGTCATGTCTTCCAACTTCTGAGTTGAGACATTGATGGATCAATGATTCAGTCTTTAGTGTGTTAACAATTCCTTTTGGCGCCCATGTTATTTCACTGCCCAAAGTTGCCAGTTGTTTAAAAACAGATACATTTGTACTTCCTGACAGTAATCAGTTGTTGCTATTCTGTATCCTCTTCTGTGTAGATTTGTGTTAGCTTTCTCTGAAGATTAGAAAAAACAAACAAACACAATATAAAGGCAACAATATTTCTCTTGTATCCTTTTTTTTAAGGCTTGGGATGATGTTGTCCGTAAAGAGAAACCTAAAGAAGATCCATTTGAATATAAAAAGCGTTTGACTCTGGATCATGAGAAGAGCAAGCTGAGCCTCGCTGAGATCTATGAGCAAGAATATTTGAAGCTTAACCAGGTAGGCTTTCGAGGGCCATTCTTTCATGTGAAGGAGCCCTTTGCTTGAAAAGTTGGGTTTCCAAGTTGTTTGGGAGCATAAAGTAACATTTTACAAAAGTTTGGAATTGCAAGTTCTCTAAATCCCTCCTTGCTGATAATTCAGAATAAAACTGAAGAGGAAGAGAAACCTGAGCACGCTGAGATCAAGAAGATGATGGACTCTCTCTTCCTCAAACTGGACGCCCTTTCCAACTTCCACTTCACGCCCAAACCGGTAAGTGCAGCGGAAGCTAAGCAGGGTCAGCCCTGGTTAGCATTTGGATGGGAGACCACCAGCAGATAATCGGGCTATAGGCTCTATTTCAGAGGAATTGGGAAAACCACAACTTGGGTAAGAAAACCATGGGTTTAGCAGGTAATGTGAAGGAATAAATACACTCAGATGTGCGTAGTTGTTCATTCTGTGTCTCTTTGCATTTCCTTAGCCTGTCCCCGAAGTCAAGATTGTCTCCAATCTCCCAGCCATAACCATGGAAGAAGTCGCACCCGTGAACGTCAGCGATGCGGCACTCCTTGCTCCCGAGGAGATCAAGGTGAGGCATTGCTTGACTTCCTCACTTGGAGATTTGCTTCCTCTTCAGACGGAATGTCCTCGTCTCAGGATGCTTATTTCCTTTTGGGTTTGCGAAGTCAGAAAAACAACAACCAAATTTGTTTTACTCAGGCCTTCTTGAAAAACAATTGGTGCTGACAAAATGACCATCTGTCAGCTGCAAAAAGATCTGTATGCATTATGCTTGTGTATCAAACAACAAAAACAACAATGTCTTCCATTTTCCTGGGATTCTTGTGCCCATAAGCTAATATAGAGGGCTGGCTGTACTTGTAACCACAGAGCCACTTCGAGGCTCTTTTTTAGAGAAAAAGTAGATATAACAACAGCAACAAGAATAATAATAGCTGTTTTTCACTTTCATGGGATTCTTGAGTTAATCTAGAGGGATGGATATAGTAGGATGATAATAATAATAATAATAATAATAATAATAATAATAATAATAATAATAATAATAAGTCCTACACACTTGGGAAGTGTCCGATGTGTATCCAATACAACAATAACAACAATAACAATAACAACAACAACAGAGTTGGAGGTACACAAGGACTGTCTAGTCCAACCCTGTGCCATGCCATGTGTACTTGGAGAATATAGTAGAATGATAATGATAATAATAAAGTCCTAGACACTTGGGAAGTGTCCAATGTGTGATCCAATACAACAGCCAGCATAGTTATCTTGGGTTTTCTAACAATAATAATAACAACAGCAGCAGCAGAGTTGGAGGTACACAAGGACCGTCTAGTCCAACCCTGTGCCATGCCGTGTACTTGGAGAATATAGAAGAATGATAATAATAACAATAATAATAACAATAATAAGTCCTAGACACTTGGGAAGTGTCCGATGTGTGATCCAATACAACAGCCAGCATAGTTATCTTGTGTTTCTAACAACAACAATAATAACAATAACAACAGCAGAGTTGGAGGTACACAAGGACCTTCTAGTCCAACCCTGTGCCATGCCCTGTGTACTTGGAGAATATAGTAGAATAATAATAATAATAATAATAATAATAATAATAATAATAATAATAAAAGTCCTAGACACTTGGGAAGTGTCCGATGTGTGATCCAATACAACAGCCAGCATAGTTATCTTGTTGTGTTTCTAATAATAGTAATAATAATAATAATAATAATAATGTCCTAGACACCTGGGAAGTGTCTGATGTGTGATCCAATACAACAGCCAGAATAGTTATCTTGTTGTGTTTCTAATAATAATAATGATGATGATGATGATGTCCTAGACACTTGGGAAGTGTCTGATGTGTGATCCAATACAACAGCCAGAATAGTTATCTTGTTGTGTTTCAAATAATAATAATAATAATAATAATAATAATAATAATAATAATAATAATAGAGTTGGGGGAACACAAGGATCATCTAGTCCAACCCTGTGCCATGCCTAAACACGCAGTGCCCCTGAGAGATGTTATCCTTCTGCTGCATGAGCATTTCCCTCAAAAAGGCTATTGTTGTTGCATCCCAAAGCTTGCCAATTATTGAAAATGTTTCTGTTTATGGTTTTAGGAGAAAAACAAAGGCGGGGAGGTGAAAGCCGACGCCGAGAAGAGCTCCACGGACAAAAAGCGGGAGCGGAGGAAGAAGAAGCTGGCGAGGCGGATCAAGCTGCGGGAGAAGGAGAAGCGCCAGAAGCTCCTGGAGAAGAAGGCGGAGGGAAACCCCAGGTTGTCCAAAAAGGCTTCGGCGGCCGAGCTGAAAAAGCTGACCAAGGAAGGCCGGACTTCGCTGCTCAAGGTAAGTACTCTGAAACCTTATGGCAATATTTGTCTTAGGAGGCATGGGCAAACTTTGGCCCACCGTCCAGGTGTTTTGGACTGCAACTCCCACCATTCCTAACAGCCTCAGGCCCCTTCCTTTTCCCCCTCAGCCTTTTCAGTTCTCTTGTGAAACGGGAGTTTTCCCGAGAAGCCGGATTAGGTTTGAGAATGGAGGGAGTGAATAATAGGGAAAACTCCCATTTCACAAGGGACCTGAGAAGGCTGAGGGGGAAAAGGAAGGGGCCTGAGGCTGTTAGGAATGGTGGGAGTTGCAGTCCAAAACACCTGGAAGGAAGGCCAAAGTTTTCCCAGACCTGCCTTAGTATATCTGAGCTCCTGGCCTAATAGTTTAATAATAAATAAATAAATAAATAATGCCAAATGTCTCGTCATCTTCGCCAGGCAATCACTCTGAGCTGCCTTTGTTTGCTATAGAAATATAATATTGTCCTAGAATATAATATTCCAATGCAAGAAATGTGGGTATTCTCCGGACAGTCTTCCCTCTGAGGCTTTAATGATAACGTATGCAGCCGTAAACGCAATTTTCATCCCCTTCTTGGTCGATTTGCATTGTTGATGATTATACGGGAGCCAACTTCAAAGAAGAATATTTTTTTTCTCCCCAAAAATCCCAGCCCTGTTTCCTTTGCTCTTTAGTCTCCATTGTAAAGGGATACACTCCCAGCGCCGCATGTTTCTCATTAACATGCGCTGAGCATGAGAAGTAGAGATAATGCCAAGTCTTGGGGGTTTTTTTTCCATTTATTGTGCTGCTGGGAAAAGGAAATGAGAGAGAGAAAAAGAAAGCCTGGCTTTGCCTAACTCAGCATCTGCTGTTTGCCGTTTAGCTATCAATCGGAATACAAATCGGGCCTTTCGTGGATTCTTCTGAAACAATTAAGCGGCTAGACCTTGTGTGTATATGCGTTCTTTTTTTTTTCTTGTTGTTTTGTGCACGATTCTTTATTTGTGTCGGAATAAGCCTCTGCTGTCTTTACAGGATGACGGCAAAGACAAGGCTTTGAAGTCCTCCAAGGCGTTTTTTTCCCAGTTGCAAGATCAAGTGAAAATGCAAATCACAGAAGCCAAGAAAAGCCAGAGGAAGCCCAAGAAACGTGCGCTCTCTGCCCAGAAGCTGAAGCTGTGATATATTATGCATGCGATATTTTGTATAAATTAAAAGTAAGGTGGATTCTCCCCCTCCTTCATTTTTTCTTCTTCATTCTTTGCCTTGCACATCCAAGATGGGTTTGGAAAAAGGACGACGTCAGAATCAAAGGAAAAACCTAGTTTACAAAGACGAGATTGGATGGAGACTCCTAAGGTTTCCAAAGCACAAAGCACCATAATATAACGACCAGACATTGAATTTGCTTGTGTCTATAGATAGGTAAAAGGTAAATGTTTTTTCCTGACATGAAGTCCAGTCGTGTCCAACTCTGGGGGCTGGTGCTCATCTCCATTTTTAAGCCGAAGAGCCAGCGTTGTCCATAGATTCCTCCAAGGTCATATGGCCATGGCCATGAATGCATGGAGCGCTGTTACCTTCCCACTGGGCTGCTGAACTTGCGGACTGAAAGGTTGCAGGTTTGAATCTGAGGAGTGGAGTGAGCACCCACTGTTAGCCCCAGCTTCTACCAACCTAGCAGTTTGAAAACATGCAAATGTGAGTAGATCAATAGGTACCACTCCGGCGGAAAGGTAGCAGCTCTCCATGCAGTCATGACCTTGGAGGTGTCTACGGATAATGCCGGCTCGGCTTAGAAATTGAGATGAGCACCAATCCTGAGAGTTGGACACAATTAGACTTAATGTCATAGGAACAAACAACCTAACCTGGAGCCCAAAACACCTGGAGGGCCAAAGTTTGCTCCTACCTGCTCTAAATTCACCTGAGGCTGAAAGAGTGTGACTTTGCCAGGTCTCCAAAGACATAGCCCAGTGCTCAAAGAATGGACGTACATTGATTCACTGATCATAATCAATAATAGCAATAATACCTATAATAATTGCTAATAATATCCCATTTTTCTCTGCCAGAGAAAACTCCAAGTGGCTGACATTAAAAACAGTTCCAAGGTCCAAATTAAAACCTAACAAATATAAACATTAAAATAGAAATATTCTTTGACTCCCGGATGATCTTTTAAATAGAACGAGTGGTATATTCCCATGTTAAGCAAAGCCAAGGCCACACATAAGCATCATTGCTTAGGAGCAGGAAACGACACCACTGCTGATAATTGCTCTCTCTCTCTCTTTGGCCAAGTTATGTCTGATCCTCAACCCAAATGCATTAGAGCGAAGCCGGGAAGCAGGAGGCCATTAAGCGCCTGGAACAAATGCCCACCGTCCCTTGATTTAATGGGGCACGGAACGTTTCCTTCCCCTCTTCTTTGGCCTTCCTTTTCCTGACCTCATAAATTATGTGCCATTTGCAAAGGGGGCTTTGGGGGGGAATTTGTCACAGTCCATTAAAGTCACTGCACAGATTGCCATCTGCTTAAAGGTTTTCGGGCAAAAAGCGAGAGAGGAAGGGGGGGATTGAAATGACAGCGAACAGGGAGAGGCCTTAAGGCCAGCGCCTGCAAAATATGAATTAAAAGGACTCTCTGCATATTAAGAGACCGCCGTCATGTGCTGGGAATGGAAGGAGCAGATAATTGCCATTGATTTTGGGTGACTAATGTGCAGCTGAAATAAAATGCCTCCTCTCTTCCCAGTCCTCCTTTTTCTGAATATACAGTAGAGTTTAACTTATCCAACATAAACGGGCCGGCAGAATGTTGGATAAGCGAATATGTTGGATAATAAGGAGGCATTAAGGAAAAGCCTATTAAACATCAAATTAGGTTATGATTTTACAAATTAAGCACCAAAACATCATGTTATACAACAAATTGGACAGAAAAAGTAGTTCAATACATGGTAATGCTATGTAGTAATTACTGTATTTACGAATTTAGCACCAAAATATCAAGATGTATTGAAAACATTGACTACAAAAATGCGTTGGATAATCCAGAACATTGGATAAGTGAGACTCTACTGTATATGCAAAGCACCAGACAGGCACAGTAAATACCAGAGCGATCGAGCCCCCATGCAAGAACTGAAAGGTATTTCAAGTACTAACCTGTAGAATAAGAAGAATAAAAACTGAGGTTTGAAGCTTGCAAAGACCCTCTTCCAGGTATTCAGCTGAAAATACTATTCAAAAAAGCAGCTGCGTTTGGCCCGTGAAAGCGCAGAAGGAGCCCCAGAATCCCAGGAAGCGCGAGCCAACCCAGGGCGGAGGAATTCCAGACAAGAATCAATCAGAGCCAGTTAACACCTCCCAACGAAGGGGCCCTAAACAACTTCTAAAAACTTTTATAAAAACTTTTACTAAAAGGCCTTGAAATTTATTTATTATTACATTTATATCCCGCCCTTCTCACTCTGAAGGGGACTCAGAGCAGCATACAAATTAAAATTGTATTATAGCAATTTATTGTAATATTATCAGTAATATTACATGTAATATATAATTAATATTATTATACTGTATTATTAGTATGATATTGCATTACAAAATAATATTTATATTATATGCATATACAATCTATATATATAAAAGAGTGATGGAATCATGGCAGCGGACAAAACAACAAAACTACAGGCCCCCCAAACTCGAAATTTGACAACACAACCCATCATCCACGGCTCCAGTAAGATACAACAAAAAGAAAAGAAAAATAAAGTCCTAATTAGAGGGGGAGGAATAATTGTTTTTATCCAATTGCTGCCAGTTAGAAGGCAGTTGAGGAGACCACTTGGTCTCCTAGCAACCCACTCAGCCCAGGGCGCAGGCAGTTAGGCCTCTTCCACAGATTGTCAAATTTTAACTGGATTATATGGCAGTGTAGACTCAAGGCCCTTCCACACAGCTATAAAACCCATTTATAATCTTATGTTATCTGCTTTGCACTGGATTCTCTTGTTATATATAAAATGTAATATTACTAATAATATTACCATGTAATGATATAGTACAATATAGTAATTTAATGCTTATATTGTGCTATGCTAATAATACATTGTATGTACATTTGATTTGTAAGCCGCTCTGAGTCCCCTTCGGGGTGAGAAGAGTGGGATATAAATGTAGTCAATAAACAAATTAATAAATAAACGACCCCAAAAGAGCAAAACGGGCCGTGGTAAACCTAAGAAGGCCCCAAATGGGAAAAGTAGGCCCTGGGCAACCCTAAGAAGGCCCCAAATAACTTCTAAACAGGCCCAAAGGGGCAAAACGAACCCTGGACCACCCTAATGGGGCCTTAAACAACTTCTAAACAGGCTCAAAGGGGCAAAACGAACCCTGGACCACCCTAAAGGGGCCTTAAACAACTTCTAAACAGGCTCAAAGGGGCAAAACGAACCCTGGACCACCCTAAAGGGGCCTTAAACAACTTCTAAACAGGCCCAAAGGGGCAAAACGAACCCTGGACCACCCTAATGGGGCCTTAAACAACTTCTAAACAGGCCCAAAGGGGCAAAACGAACCCTGGACCACCCTAATGGGGCCTTAAACAACTTCTAAACAGGCTCAAAGGGGCAAAACGAACCCTGGACCACCCTAAAGGGGCAAACAGGCCCCGGCCCACACTAATGGGGCTCAAGCAACTCCTAAACCTCAGAGCCCAACCCTCTGGGATCGACTGCGCATGCCTGGATTGGGGATGGATTGCGGCTGCCTGGCGCTTTGAGGATCAAAGGAAGAACAGGGAAGACAGAAAGAGGCATTGCGCATGCGCTGCCTCTGCCCTGGGTGGGCTCGCGCTGCCCGGGACTCCGCGGCTCCTTCTGCGCCTGCGCGGGCCAAGAGCAGCTGCTTTTTTTGAATGGCATTTTCAGCTGAGTGCCTGGAAGAGGGTCTTTGCAAGCGTCAAACCTCAATTTTTTACTCTTCTTATCCTACCGGTTAGTACTTGAAGTACCTTTCAGTTCTTGCATTTTGGCAAAATAAACAATTAAAATGAAACTTATATATACTATATACTATCTATCTATCTAGTTTCATTTTAATTATATATATTAAACACACACACACACACATATATATATATATTTAGTTAGTTTCATTTTAATTATAATTATATCTATCTATCTATCTATCTATCTATCTATCTATATCTATCATGTACTCCAGTAGAGAAGTTGCATGGGATTCAGGAGAAATGTCAGGAGAAAATGCTTATGGAACATGGGCAGACAGCCCGGAAAACTCACAGCAACCCATTAATACTATTGGCTGCAAAATTAACGAATGATCCAATCCCATTACATACCATGGCCTAATAAAATTGTATCTTACCTTATGATGATGATGTTTGTTTATACCCTGCTTTTTCTCTCCACAAAGAGACTCAAACCAGCTTACATTAAACACATTTCAGTACAATTTCACATCTACAAATATATAACATTAAAACGGAATTAAATATCGTACAAAATGGCAAAATCAAGGGGATTTTTCGACTATTTTAGAAGCCATGGATGTCGTAATCCATGGATACGAAGAGCTAATTGTGGTTGATTGACGGATTAATTCTCTTGCCTGGCAATATCAACGATAGCAGCCATATATTAATCTTTGATGCATATGACCATTAGTCGGAGCATTAATGAATTGAATTGAATTGAATATATTAATCTTTGTCACTTACCTTTTACAGCAAAGCGGAGGAGGCTGCTTGGAAATAAGTCTCTGCTTTCCTGGAGAGTTGCATAAATGAGTGACGCCGCTCCTTTTTGTCTTATTCTACATCCCTTCAATGGCAGGGAATGGATTTCCGGAAAGCAAAAGGGTCCGAATCAGCTCATCGCTGAGTAGAAGCAAGAGGAGAAACACTAATCATCATGGCCCGGGAGCAAAAGAGGAGACGTCTTCATCAACGCCTTCCTCTTCCTCTATTCGGTCCTTCTTTAACAACGTGCCTCCAGCCAAAATCCCCTGCCCTTTGTGCGAGACGCTCGTGTCGAGATACAGGATCAATCAGCATCTAGATGAATCTTGCCTCAAGAATCAGATCAATGATGTCGAAGAGTCCAATTCTCCTCCTAATGCAGGTACAATACCTTCGACCGAAGTTGAAGCAGGTGTTTCTAGTCCATACTTTGCTAAGGACACCTCGACGCCGGAAAAAAATCAAAGTAAATCAGTAGCCGGAGGAGAGACGAGTCCGTATTTTAAGAAACATGGCGGCCTAGCGTTGGACGATGGACAACCCAAGACTCAAGTGGTGAAAATTTTGGGAAGATTATCCAGCAAATTGTCCAGGAAACATGGAGTTCCATCTTCGGCTATCGATGTTTCCACAACCCCAGATACTTGTGACCTAGCACTGAATGATGAACAACCCAAGGTTCAAGTGGTGAAAACTATTTCTCTTGGACACTTGTCCACCAAATTGTCCAGGAAACGTGGCAGTCACATCTCTTGTGATGAGATTGTGGCAGACTACACTACTGAAGGAGGTTCCCAGAAAGAGAACCAGTTGCCATTGTCAAGATTTCAGGGTTCGAAAGAAGATGGTGGAGCCCTGGACGTTGTAGGAGATCCTTGTGGTGATTTTGGTGACCCTTCTCCATTGCCGTTGGCTGATCTGGCTCCAGATGTTTGTGATGAAGTTTTGGCACAGAAGACGGAAGGCTCTGCTTCTGGACAAGGTTCCAAGAGGACGAACTGGTTGTTATTGTCAAGATTTCAGGATTCGAAAGAAGGTTTAAGAAGTCAGCATGGAGCCTTGGATGATATAGGAAGTCTTTGTGGTGGTGATGCTGACTCCATGTCATCGCCGTTGATTTGTAGTGAGCTTGGACTTTCAACAGAGGTCAAGGAATCTCTAAATATTCCCAAGGACAACCCTGTTTTGGACCTTGAGGGTCTCCAAGAATGTTCCTGTGATGAAGGAAGTCCATCTGAATTGGCCACCAGAGATTTCTCTTCTGGTCAACAGGTTCTCTTCTTTGAAAAGAAATCCCATAATCAAATGCCAAATGTCTCTTCTATGGAGGATGACATGGAAATCCTTCCTATGGAAGGTCACATAAACTCTGAAAACGAAGCAAGAGATGGTAGTTGTTCAAAAGCTATAGAAAACCCAAGAGATGATGGTTGTTCAAGGCCTTTAGAAGATTCATCTCCTACTCAAAGCGTCCTCAAAAGTGGCCTCAATGGACCAGACCCAGATGCAGGAGGTCATCCATATTATCTCAGGATTTTTCTGATGGTCCTTCAAACCGTCCTGGAGAATGAAGACGACCGGAGGCTGTTTGATGAGCAAGATTTGGAAACTGTTGCTAAATTTTACCGGTTCACAGGTAGGAAGGCATTTCAATATAATACCAATTGTTTGAGACTCTTATTAGGAGAGGGACTTGCAAAACCACCTCTGGGGATTCCTTGCCAAAGAAAACCCTTCAAAATTCATAAGGTCACTTTAAGACGCAGAATTACTGCAATAAATATTGCCCTTTTGCTGGATAAGCTGAGCCTCACCAAGCTTCACGGCATTTCTGAATCGCTTGCAATAATTAACTTCTTAATTCAGTTCAAATTGCTGAGCCAAACGCTGGGTAATAAATTCAGGCTGGGAATATTTTTCCCTCATTGAACTCGGCCTTTTCCAGTCTTTAGGGAGTCCTGCAAGAAGCAAATTTCTCTCCCAGTTAAAATAATAATATATATAAAGCGCCTATAAATATAAATACATTGACTTTGGTCCCATCTCCAAGATGTCTCATTATGTATATATGTGCAAATACAGGTGAGAATAATGTCTCTCTCTTTTCCTCCTTGGTGTACAATTTGGCTGCAGCCGGTGGGCAAATGTTGTACGTCAGGCTTTTCCAGCGTAAGCTGAGCTGGATCAGAACAAATACCATGGAATATGCGGAGATCAGCCAAGATCTCTCTCTTGTCACCAAAGAGCTGGTTGAAGCTGGCTTCCTGCAGGGAGGTAAGTTGCCTAAAGCTGGAAAGGGAAGACTCAAAATAGACAGGTGGCCTGAATAATAGTAAAATACTAATTAGGCCTCTGGGGAGCAATGCCAGACTAGCAAAATAAGGATTCACAATGGAATTATCTTTTATTCAAAATGCTTGAGACCAGACAAATTTTGGGAAAATATTTTGCAATTTGACACCACTTGGACTGCCCTGGGTCAGTGCTATGAAAACCTGGAACTTGTAGTGTCATGAGGCACCAGTCCTCTTTGGAAAACAAGCCTAAAGACCTTGTAAAATTGCAGCTCCAAGTATTTGATTGGATTGAACCAGAGCAGTTTAAATTGTGCCAAACTGCATTCTTCTTACAGTGTAGATGCACCCAAAGAGTCACCCTGAAGGACCTAGAAATTTGCTAAGTCCCATATTTGAATTTGTATAATGAAGACATGAAGTTCTTGGTTGCCTTAGGTAGCAAAAGTGAGGAAAATATCAAAGTTTTTTGCATTGCAAATCACTACTATGTCCATCAACTCACCTATCATCCACCTATCAATTAATGTAACTATCATCCATCAATTCATCCATCTACCCATCTATCATCCAGCCAACCATCCATTCATCCACCCATCTATCAATTAATGTTTCTCTGTCTATCCATCCATCTATCTACCTATCTATCATCCATCCATGCATTCCTCTGTCCATCCATCCATCAATTAATCTATCTACCCATCTGTCATCCATCCATGTATTCATCTGTCCATCTATCCACTCATCTACCAATAAATGTATCTACCATCAATCCATCCATCATCCATTCATCTGTCCATCAATCCACCTATCAATATATCTATCATCCATCAATTCATCCATCTACCCACCTATCATCCAGCCAACCATCCATTCATCAATCCATCAATTAATGTTTCTGTCTGTCTGTCTATCCATCCGTCCATCTACTATCTATCATCCATCCATGCATTCATCTGTCCATCCATCTATCAATTAATGTATCTACCCATCTGTCATCCATCCATCCATCATCCATTCATCTGTCCATCAACCCACCTATCATCCACCTATTAATTAATGTATCTATAATCTATCTATCCATCCATTCATCTATCCACCCACCTATCATTTAGCTATCTATCCATCTATGGACCCATTTATCTAATCTATCTCTATTTTCAGACTCAGAATTACAAGACCTGTCTGAGGCTCTCGAATCCCTCTATGGCCCTGAGCGCAAATCCTTGGCCAAGGCCTTCCACCTGAGGAACCCGAATGCACCAAAGCAGCAGCTCCTGGAAGAGTTCCTCCGCCTGGCAAAGCAGCGCTCCTTCTTCAGCCCAAACCAAGCTGCCGTCGGAGGCGCCATCCTGAAACGGTGACCAATGTTCACAGCTGCCCTTTAATGAAATTAAATTAAATCAAAATTGCCTTAAGTAGACAGTGTAGATGGGCAAAGTTTTCCCGAGAAGCCAGATTAGGTTTGAGAACGGAGGGAGTGAAGAATAGACTTAAGCGGCTGAGAGGGGAAAGGAAGGGGCCTGAGGCTGTTAGGAATGGTGGGAGTTGAAGTCCAAAACACCCAGAGGTAGACAATGTAGATGCGCCCAGTTAGTAATGGAGTCAGACCACAATCCGTTCCGAATGCGAAAACAAATCCTTATTCAGCATCCTCACTGGCTTTTGAAATTTCATAATAGCGTGCCACATCTATCAAACTATGAGGACTAGTAACTTAGCTGTTGCTTTTAATGGGGGGAAATAAAGCTATGATTGCTCCAGTTTGGGAAAATGAACTTCCATGCCAAACAAAGCAGTTATAATATTCACTGTAAACCTGGAGGACAAAAAATATTGGTGTGAGCATAGTTGGAGTGGCATCTGTCAAGATATATAAAACTACGTTATGTGTCTGTATGTGTGTGTGTATATATATATACTAGCTGTGCCCGGCCACACGTTGCTGTGGCAAAGTCTACCCTTCTGACTGGCAGCCAGGGGGAGAAGGGCTCTTCCTTGTCCTCTGTAATTTGGACTTTATTTTTCTAGGGTTTTTTATTGCAAGACACAGATGGGATGACTATGTCTTTTGTGGCCAAATTTGGTGTGATTTGGTTCAGTGGTTTTGCTGTTTACTCCATGGGAAAAACGCACGTTACATTTATATATATATATAGATATATGTATGTATATAAGTGTGTGTATATATATATATATATATATATATATATATATATATATATATAGAGAGAGAGAGAGAGAGAGAGAGAGAGAGAGAGAGAGGTTGGCTGTTCCTTGATGGGCGCCTCTCTTTAGCTTGAGGGACTGCGCTGCTTTCCCCCTCCAGCCTTAACCCACTTTCCGAGCCAGACGCCTCTCCGGAGATGCTATTTCTGCTCCTTTTTTCTAATTTGCACTTGAACTACATGCTAATTTTAAGCAGAGAGTTTATCTCGCTTGACGGGGGCGCATCATTCTGGAGGAGAATCTCATCCCTTCAGCTGCATTGATGTTTCAGAGCGCGAGAAATTGGCAGAGCGGGATTACAGAAACGGATGAGGAGGGGAGATAAAACCTGTAGATATATTTGGGGGGAGGGTGAGATTCATTCAGGAGGGGAGGGGATTTTTATTTCGTTTTATTTCTCCATTAAAATATTTCTGTACCCTTTTATCATGGGATCTCGAGATAAACAATCATAAAACAAGCAAGCAAAACTAATGCTTATCATATATATTATTGGGTTGTTGTATGTTTTCCGGGCTGTATGGCCGTGTTCCAGAAGTATTCTCTTCTGACGTTTCACCCACATCTATGGCAGGCATACCTCACAACCTCTGATGTAAAAATGTATATATGTTTCTTTATATGTACAGTAGAGTCTCACTTATCCAACATAAACGGGCCGGCAGAACGTTGGATAAGCGAATATGTTGGATAATAAGGAGAGATTAAGTAGAAGCCTATTAAACAAAAAAATGGGTTATGATTTTACAAATTAAGCACCAAAACATCATGTTATAGAACAAATTTGATAGAAAAAGTAGTTCAATACGCAGTAATGCTATGTAGTAATTACTGTATTTACGAATTTAGCACCAAAATATCACAATATATTGAAAACATTGACTACAAAAATGCGTTGGATAATCCAGAACGTTGGATAAGCAAATGTTGGATAAGTGAGACTCTACTGTATATGTATCCCCTGCTTTTTGAAGATTTGTTTGTGATGTTTCAACACAACTAAATTATAGCCACGTTCCACACTTTCGAGCGCTGGTATGCTCTTCTGACGGCTGTTGGACTGGTTTTATTCTCAGCACCATCTAGTGTTTGGGTTCCACTTTTCGACCGATTCCATTTTCTGACAGTGGTCTAGTCCCCAAACAGGATCCTAAAATAAAGCTATGATAGCTCCAATTTGGGAAAGTGACATTCCATGCCAAACAATATATACGTATATAGAAAAGGGGTCTGGATTTGGGACCAACAATAGACCCCAATCCAACCTCGTCCTCGTAATAGCAGGTTGTAGGTGGAAACAATGGTCTTCTTGAGGTCCTCCAACGATCCAGGACAATATTGTTTTCTCAAAATCGTTTGTATGAATAGTTGTCCTTAGCTAGCCGCTGATTCATTACAAGATGCTTGAGGAAGGAAGAACATGGGATGATGCCTAGCTGAGATTTATATTGTTGTGTGTGGACCAAATGAGCACATGAAGTCCACATGATGTACAGGGAGACCAGATAGTACTCCAGTGCCAATTGTGTGGTCAATATGTCAATGTCTTTGTCAAATGAATGGGTTTCGATCTTGCGTTGGCTCGTTGTGGGTAGGATTGAATGCTTGAGAAAGGGACAGAGCATGAAAGGTCTAGAAAAGAATGACCTGCCATCTTGTTGTGACACAAACACACAACATCCACTGGATGGACAAGGTCAGATTTTACACCAAAGTCCATTGTGTGCTCAATAGGGAGAAGTCTTTGTGAGTGGATGAGTGTTTGGATTTCATGTTGACCTCTCTGCTTCGCTATGTTTGCATCCATGCGTTTCAGGGCGAAAGAGCTGGCTGGGAAGTGCGTCCGGGTTTGCAAGGGGCCCCGGGGGGTCTTTTCCCGGGTGCTGCTTCTCTTCTCCTTATCGGACGCAACGGAGGACGAAGAGGCAGGGAGTGGAGGCCAAGGACAACTCTCCACTATCCTCCTGGTGAACATGCGCCGGATTGTGTTCCCCTCTTACACCGTCTGTAGGAAAACACAGATCTTCCAGGACCGAGATGATTTTATCAGGTAGGAGAAATGGGCCGAGTCTCCATGTTATCTTTTGCCTGGGGTGAATCTACACCAGGTATGGGTGAACTTGGGCCCCCCTCCAGTGTTCTGGACTTCAACTCCCACCACTCCTAACAGCCTCAGGCCCCTTCCTTTTTCCCCTCAGCCTTCTCAGTTCCCTTGTGAAATGGGAGTTTTCCCAAGAAGCCAGATTAGGTTTGAGAACGGAGGGAGTGAAGAATAGACTTAAGCGGCTGAGGGGCAAAAGGAAGGGGCCTGAGGCTGTTAGGAATGGTGAGAGTTGAAGTCCAAAACACCTGGAGGGCCCAAGTTTGCCCATGTCTGACCTACATTACAGTTAAAGTGGGATCAAACTGCATTAATTTTTAAAAAAAACTCAAATTAGATACTCCTCTGCTGTCTATCTGTCCAATGACGTCTCTACGGCTCTGGCGTTAAGAAACTGGAAAGAAGGGTTCAACCTCTACACGGGGGCAAAAGTAGTCTGGAAGGAGTTGGAAAATCACCCTTCGCTAAGGTACGGATGGAGTTGGCAAGTTGTCTTATTCATAGGAAATCATTCCTCTTCCACATTGGCTGTTTTTTACTCTCTGGTCTATCGGTTTTGTGCATTTCTCCCATAGGCATCATGCTACTCTTCCTGAATACTTGAGGCGTTTCACGGTCGGATGGGTCTACACGCGGATCCTTTCGCACGGCGTCGAGATCTTGCAGAGGCTCCGCATGTACGAGGTGATCAGACAGAGAAGCGGATCCCAGGCAGCCTCTGGAATCCTGGGATTTGTAGTATTTTCTGCCAGAGAGCACCGGTCCCTCCCAAATTGCCAATCCCAGGATTCCATATTATGTTGCTGTGGTTATTACAGTGTTATAACTGTGTAGTGTGAGTTGATTCCTGGTATCTCTATAGCAAATGCCACAAAGCTGGCCACAAAGCAGGAAGTGCTGAGCTGGGTTCGAATCAGTGCTGCAGTCAACCAAAAGGCTTGAACAATAAAGCCTTCTGAATGTCCAAATTTCATTTTTGCGGATTTGATGAGTCTCAGACTTGATTAAGGAATGTTGGGGTCTTCTAGCATGATTTTGTGATCAACTTCTGCAATGGAAGACCTAGAGATTTTTAGAGAGTATGACCTAGAGATTCCAAGGAAAGTTCTTTCTTGGGTTAGAAATAATAGCCTTTTAAATGTTTCAGTTTTCCTACTTTTTTGGGATCCTGTGCCTCTAACCCTAATAGATATAGAGGGCTGATGGTGACTACATTAAAAAGTTCTAGGGATCCCAAATTCCCCAAGGTTCTGCTCCAAGGGGGACCGGTCCTCTCCCTTCCTCCTCCTTTGCCTTTCAATAATAGTTATTATTATTATTATTATTATTATTATTATTATTATTATTATTATTATTATTATACTTTATTTTTATACCCTGCCTCCATCTCCCCGAAGGGACTTGGGGCAGCATACATGATGCCAAGCCAGGATAAAACAGCAAACAACATACAATAACATCAGAAAATACAGACAAAAAGTAAATTAACACTCTAAACATGTATTCTTACTGATTATTGTTAATGGTTTTAAATGTGTTGTTAATTTTTACTGATTTGTTTGGCATTGGATCTTGCTGGGTATTGTAAGCCGCCTTGAGTCCCCTCGGGTGAGAAAGGCGGGGTAAAAATGTTGTAAATAAATAAAATAAATAATAAATAAACAATGAAAAATACATATATGTATAAAAGACAGTCATGGTAAAAACATGGATTTGGCACCCAAGTAGATAAAATAAAATGAACTGGGTAAAGTGCAGTAAGTGAATATTGTAAACGAAGTAGATGTTTAAGTGCTTTCAACTTGGTTTCCATCCAGTCCCCAGAGAAATTCCTTCTTTTCTCTCGGCCTAAGCCCCCATTTTTCTGGGCTGCTAAAAGACGCAACCCCTGTCTTTCATGTTGGAGGGAGGCTAGTAAAGGATAATCTAAAGGCTAGTTAGTACTTACTGCGCCCTAACGGTCATCTTTGTTTCATGTTCAGGAGGCTGTGGCTCAGCTGCAGGAGCTTTTGGCTCAACAGGTTTACTGCATGGACAGCCGAGGACGGTGGTGGGATCGACTGGCTCTAAATTTGCACCAGCATCTGAAAGACCCAGAGAAGGTAAGACACTCTTCTTGTGGCCACATTGTTCTTCTTAGCAATCCTTTCTTAGCTTTCTTTTCCCTTCCTTCCTTTTCCTTTACCAGACCATCGAATGCATCCGGAACGGTCTCCAGGACCCTTTTGTCCGCACTGGCCACCGCCTTTCCCTTTCCCAGCGAGGCCAGAAGATGCGAGAGTCTCCGTCATGTAAGGCATTCAGGTCCATCTTGCAAGACCTGCCTCTCCTTCAAGTGGAAGACGTTGCCCACGTGAGTAGCCCCTTCCTGGGCCAAAGTATCCTAAGAGAAGGTAACCATGGAAGTTGTAGTGTCATAAGATATTCAGCCTCTTGATACCTCACCAAATGGGTTTCCAACTGTCCATAGCATTGAGCTATGAGTTAAAAGTGGTATGCTTCTAGCATAGACCTCAGTCTTTCTAGACGGGAAGCCTTAGGCTCAGGGACCATCTCTCAACCAGAAAGGAGATTCCACCTGAACATTAGGAAGAACTTCCTAACTGGGAGAGCTGTTCAGCAGTGGAACTCTCTGCCCGGACTGTGGTGGAGGCTTTTAAGCAGAGGCTGGATGGCCATCTGTCGGGGGTGCTTTGAATGCGATTTCCTGCTTCTTGGCAGAATGGGGTTGGACGGGATGGTCCATGAGGTCTCTTCCAACTCTACTATTTGGTGATCCTTTCGTTAGTTCTGTTTATTGCAATAGTCCTCTTTGCATATGCACCCCCAAAAGAAAATGAAACCAATGCCATCCCT
Source organism: Anolis carolinensis (assembly GCF_035594765.1). Taxonomy (NCBI): domain Eukaryota; kingdom Metazoa; phylum Chordata; class Lepidosauria; order Squamata; family Anolidae; genus Anolis; species Anolis carolinensis. Next base: position 24,121,330 of record NW_026943822.1, read on the forward strand.
TGCTAAAAGTGATGAAGAAATATATATGTGTGTATGTATGTATGTGTATATATATATATATATACACACACACACACACTATAATTTACAATAATATATAATAATTATAACATATTGTATATACATATATTAATAATATTATATTGTAATACGATATAATACTAATAATACAATATAATATTAATTATATATTATATTTTACATTTAATATTACTAATATTACAATATATTGATACAGTACAATATAGTAATTTTATTACCAGTATTGTACTATGCTAATATAATATTGTATGTACATTTAATTTGTAAGCCACTCTGAGTCCCCTTTGGGGTGAGAAGGGCGGGATATAAATGTAGCTAATAATAAATAAATAATAATAAATAAATAAATGAGAGCAATGAAAAGGAAACAAGAGCAATCCATTACACAAAATGTGCTGCATACTTATATTTGTATATCTGTTGTGCTTTTAAGCTGGAACGCTTTGCAAAAGAGCCCTTGAGTTGCCGCTTTCAGGAGCAGACTTGGCCCCCGGTGCCGGTCTCGTGGTGCCATCTGGACCGCATGGTGCCCTTTTGTGCCAAGCTGAGTGTTAAAGGCTTGAGCGGCCTTTCCCCCTCGTCCTCGCCGCTTGCTAGAGAGAGAGCCCTGGGCCGGCTTCCTCCCTCGCCATGCGCTCAGGATGCACCGAGTGTGAGAACTGATTTCCCACTCCGTTTGTCACTTCCCAAATTGAGTCAAATGGCTGACAAGAAGATGGCACTTTGAAGCCTTGATGCTTTTATTTTTAGCTTGCCGTTTAGCTGGTGCGAAGAAAGTTCAAGCCGATGCCTCTCTCTGCATTATAATTGGGATTTTTTTTTCTAAAGGAGGCTCTGCAGTGCTGTGTCCTTTCTGCTTAGGGCCCTCGCCCTATTCTCAAGCTTATTCCTCCTGCCTTGGAAACCCAATGGTGTCCTCAGGCAGGTCCCAGTCTCAGTCTCAGAAGACAAAGGAAAATCATCTGAACATATCTCGACAAGAAAGATCTTGAAGGCACACAATGACAACAAATATTCCTTACAGAAAGGGTTGGCTGATTCTATCCCAATTCACACTGTCCCTGTTGAGTTCAAGATCATAAAGCAAAATTGTGTATGTTGTGTCTTAATGCATGGAGTATGCATTTTGTTGCATAGTTAGTTGTATAGTTAGATAGCATTGCCGTTCACCACAAAGATTGTGAAGAACTATCAACACATAACTATTTATGGGGCAGTTTACGATACACAACCTAGATGTAAATTTCAGTGTACATGTTCAATACTTACCTAGTTTGCATGTGTAGGCTTGTATTATTATTATTATTATTATTATTATTAATAATATGTCACTTTTATCTCTACTAACATAGACTCAAAGTGGCTAATAATTCTAAAAGCTTTGTATACTAGGATGCGCAAAATACAACCCTCTAATGTTTTCGGGAAAAATCCCTCTAATTTCCAATCATTATCCAACCTACAGTACGCCATGGGTTGTACAGTATCTGAAATAAGTATCATGAGATACCTTCTCCCCATACTTGTCCACCTTGACTCAGTGTTATGACTCTATCTTACTCAGCCAGGTCTTTCTCATTTGCCCAAGTTCTCCCTATGTATCAGGAGATACCTTCTCCCCATGCTTGGCTGACCTGCCTAAAAAGAGCCATTGTTGATGTGGTTGTGGCTATGGCCATGTCTTGCTCATCCAACTCTCATCTGCCCAGGTGACCATCAAAGGCAAGCTCTGCCCGCAAACTGGGATAGGAAGGTCTGTGTTCCTCATGGAAGACTTCCAGATGGAAGACCGAGGAGAAGACCTGGAGCCGTCAACCGTCATGTGCTCAGTGGAAGAGCTCGCCTTGGCCCACTACAAGCAGGAAGGCTTTGACCAAGGTGACTGAAATCCATGCCATTAATCGCAAGCTGGCAACCGACTCTGGTCTGTTTTAAGTATTGACTTCATATTTATATTTGGTTATACCAATTCTGGAGAAATCATATGGGTTTTGAGATGACAGTACTGAATGCACGTTTGAGTTGGTACATTGTAGGTTTGTTTCTCGCTGATCTATTCAATACTCTTGAGACCTTTTTGGTGCTTGTGATGTTCTTCAGGGATTCATGGCGAAGGATCGACATTTACCACCCTCTTTGGACTGCTGATGTGGGATATTATTTTCATGGATGGCATCCCAGATGTATTTCGGAATCCTTTCCAGGTATGCTTCTTGCCAAGAAAAATGTTATACAGTAGAGTCTCACTTATCCAACATAAACGGGCCGGCAGAACGTTGGATAAGTGAATATGTTGGATAATAAGGAGGCATTAAGGAAAAGCCTATTAAACGTCAAATTAATTTATGATTTTACAAATTAAGCACCAAAACATCATGTTATACAACAAATTTTACAGAAAAAGTAGTTCAATACGCAGTAATACTATGTAGTAATTACTGTATTTATGAATTTAGCACCAAAATATCAAGATATATTGAAAACATTGACTACAAAAATGCGTTGGATAATCCAGAACGTTGGATAAGCGAGTGTTGGATAAGTGAGACTCTACTGTAGTTTGGCTTAGGGTCGCTGTAAATTGGAAATAAGAAGGCACACAACGCCACCAAATATATTCCCTTGCAGGCCTAAAAAAGACCCTTTGTCCCCCTCAACTGTAGCTTATGCTGCTAAGGATTAACTCTTTACTTACACAATCTTGAACTTGGTTGCATCATGCACAGCTTTGGTTTCTTTGTTATCCAGATGCCACCAGAACATTGGAGAAAACATTATGTGGCTTAGAAATGGGCGTGTGATATTTTGGACTACGACTCCATTACTGGCTGGGGGATTCTGGGAGATGTGGGTTCGAATGGTTCACTTTCCTTTCCTCATTTAATGTCCTCAGGCTTTCCCCTTGGATTTGTACACAGACAGCTTTTATGAGAACCGCCGGGAAGCCCTTGAGTCCAGGCTGGAGTTGCTGCGTGAGGCTTCGGCCGAGACCCTGCGGAGTTGGATTGAGGACGTGTGGAGCGCCCAGGAAGGCAAAGCCTCTGCCCTCCTCGGCTGGGAGCGCTTCTCTTCCCTCCATCAGGCCCAGGTCAGGAGCAGAGAGAGAGGGGCACTTCAAAGGACAACAGGTTCCATATCCCCCCACTGTGGGCTTCCAGAGGGGTTGGAGTGTGGGGCTCTATGCCAGGATCCCATAGCATTGAGCCACGGCATGAACTGCATCCATTCTAGTGTTCCAAAATAATACGTCCCATAATTTATTCCAACCCCGCCCCGATGTTTTGCTATCTTTCCTCCTTGATCTTTACTTCTCCAACAGACATAGGATGACGAGGTGAGAAAGAAATGGGTCTTGATTTTTGCAGAGCTTGGCCTGCTGCTTCGGGGGTCCTTTCCTGAGCGGAGTTTTCCGTCGGCTTTCCAAAGATCTTCGCCATTCCAGGGGCGGCCTCCCCGATCTTGTGGTCTGGAGAACCGAAGATGGGCAATACAAGGTACATTCTGGCTGTTCAGCAGAGGTTGCCATTTAGAGCTCAGCAATAATAATAAATAATAAAACTTCATTTATACCCCGCCACCATCTCCCTGCGGGGACTTGGGGCAGCTTACATGGGGCAACGGCCCAAACAACGTAAGGACAAAATATAAACAACATAGTACAAATCACAATATAAAAAAGATAAAACAGTAATATATAATATATCAATTAAAACAACAATACAGGATAAAAGATTACATTTAAAACACATAAATGGTAAGACCGTGATAAATACAGGATAGATTATTAAAAACCCTCTGGGGCTGATTAATTTATGACTGTATCTCCATGTGTCCAATGGAACACATGAAAAGGTCAGGCCTTGCTAGAATATTGCATCCAGTTCTGGACATCACTGTTTAAGAAAGACACTGACTCCAAAGGAGGGTGACCAAGATGATGAAAAGGTTTGGAAACCACCAAGCCCTATAAGGAACAACTTAGGACGCTGGCTACATTGACCATGGAGAAGATTGAGAAGGTGGTATGAAAAATGTCAGAAGGGATGTCACGTAGGCGTTAAAGGGAACCCACTCCTAGAGCCGTGAAAGGTTGCATATCCAACCTCTTTTTAGACCTCAATCACCTTCTGAAGTCTATCCTACGCAGAATGACAGACGATGGGAGACTTCTGTATCCACACCAAGGTCTGGGTTGTTGTGACCCTCCAGATGTTTGCACATGATCATGGTTTGGACTTGCAATCATTTTAATGTTAAGGTTCTCTTGTATATCCTTGGACAAAACATTCCCTTACTCTCTTGCTCTGTTTGATCCGCATTTCAGGTGGTGGAGGTCAAGGGCCCCAACGACCGTCTCTCCCACAAGCAGATGCTGTGGTTGGCTGAGTTGCAGGAGTTGGGCGCCGCGGTGGAGGTCTGCCATGTGGTTGCGGAGGGAGCCAAGAGTCTGCACCTGAACTGAGAGGCATCCGTTGTGCTTGGCCTCGAGACCAGGACAAAGCCATTAAAATGTTTGGACTCTCCTCCAAGGTGTCTTAGTGGTCCTTTCTCCTGATGAACATGTTCAAATGAGACTTCATGAACCTAAACCAGGCATGGTCTGAGGAATTTTCTAGATGAATCTTCCATTCTGGTTGAGCTTCCTGCTTAAAAGTGGGATATGATGCTAACTCTGAGTCCAACTGAGTCTTCTCTAGAGGTTTCTAAGCAGAGGCTGGTTGGCCATCTGTTGGGAAGGCTTTGTGTCTTTCTTCCTGGCTGAATGGGATTGGATTGGATGTCCCTTGAGGGTCTCCTCCAACTCTAGGGCTTTGATTGTGGTCATGAACAGGTAGAATCCATACATTGGACATTTTCCCACCAACATACTACAGTTGAGCATCCCTGCTCTGAAAGTGCCACATAAGTGGCTGAGAGCGTGACACCTTTGCTTTCTGCTGGCTCCATGTACACAGACCTTTGTTTCATGCCTCCTCCCAAATTATTACAAATATTGTGTTCTTGTTTTGTATTTAGACTTGGGTCCCATCTCCAAGAAATGCTGTGATATAGATGCACATACTCCCAAATCCAAAACACTTTGGGTCTCAAGCAGTTCAGACCAGGCATGAGCAACCTATACTGTAAAATATCTGAACACTTCCATGGGTTTTCACACTGTCTGCTTTCCTTTCCCAAACCATAGTAATGACATCCTTACCCTTCAGTCAGAGAAAATTGAAGCCTCCTGGGTAGAGATATCAGTCTTTTAGGGCCTTTGTCCTCCATCGTATGAAGTACTGTAGTATTAAGGCCACTTATTGTATTTTAAATGTAGTAACTATTTTGTAAACAGCCCATTCTGTGCCTAGAAGGCCTTACAGTAGCGGTGGGTAGAAAACATTATATTGGTGTGTTGCATGTTATGAAGGTGACAGAGAATGTTTCACAGAGCCATATAGAAAGGGGTTGGTTTTTAATTTATTAAATCTGTTTTACTTCACATTCACAACCGTGGCAGGGCTGCGCTCGTCCCTGCCCGCTCGACATTGCTTGAGTAAGGCATGGCTAGGCATCAAGGCTGAAGATTTCCTTCCAAACTCTTTTTATTTTTCCCACCAAAGTCAGAAAAGCAGAGCTCCCAGTGATAGCCAAACTTTGCCTTCGGGAAGCCCAGCTTGGCTTTCACGGGATGCCTTTTCTTTGGAGATTTAACAGCCAAAAATAAAGGGACGGGGAGGAGAACTCTATTAACAACCAATACTGAAACAGGCTGCCTATTGAACCGTACTCTTCCAGTGGCTCCTCTTTGGTTCATGACCTACGCAAAAGAATGAAGTATAATTGCACTTCTATGTGAAATCACGTAACAGTCGGCTTCCGCTTGGACCACAACGAGGAGCAAAAGATCCCCTTTGGTGTGGTATTATATGAACTAGGGCTCCCTTAAGGGCTGATTTGAGGAGGTGGGGAAGATACAAAAATAAGCTATGCTTTTCCTATATTTGTATATATATCTATATATAAATCAAATGTAAAGTACCTGGTTCCGAAAGAGCCCTTTAGAAGGAGAAAACTGTATATAAAGAGGAGAAGGTGGTGGGAGGTGACCATCCAGGCCTTTCAGGAAGACAGTAAGGCAGTTTTTATTGTCCTTTGAGCTATTAATTCAGATAGATATCGCTTTATTTGCCATGGTTCAGTGTTAAGGAATTTATAATTTCGCAAGGCCTTTTGCCTTCTCTGTGAAAGAGTGCTGGCCAAAATAAAGCTCCCATGATCCCGTGGCAGTTAAAGCGGTGCCAATCTGCATTCTTTCTGCAATGTGCCAAATCCATGGGATCAGATGCAGAGAGGATGCAAATCAATGCCCACTTTGCCAATTCTTTCTATTACCTACCTTTCACAATCCTTAAAGGGGCCATTCCACCACCGGCGGCTCTATTACAGACGCCCGCATTTTTTGCTGCTCAGCATTCTTACTTCACTATTAAACTGGGGGGGAAAAAGCTTTCTTTCCTACCTAGTCTTCTTTTGCTTTCATTCTCTCACTGCAGCTATAAAAATCCTCTCTACTCCATTTGGTTTAAGGGCAGTTGATAGGCAGCTATTTTGAAAAGGCAAACGTCTGAAACACCAAAAAGGATAAGAAAAGGTTGTCAGCTACAAAAGACATAGTTAACAAAATTGCAAAAGGGGGGGGGGGGCTTTGTTCAGGTTCTATCAGGCATGGGCAAGCTTGGGCCGTCGAGGTGTTTTGGACTGCAATTCCCACCATTCCTAACAGCCTCAGGCCATGAGATGCCAGACGCACCTGGGCTTCAAGGACTTCTCACGGATTCTCTCAGAACGCCTAATTAGTCTATTCTTCACTCCCTCCGTTCTCAAACCTAATCTGGCTTCTCGGGAAAACTCCCCAGTTTCACAAGAGAACTGAGGCGGCTGAGGGGGAAAGGAAAGGGCCTGAGGCTCTTAGGAATGGTGGGAGTTGCAGTCCAAAACACCTGGAGGGCCCAAGTTTGCCCATGCCTGGGTTATATTATGCAACACATCTCAACAGTTCCAACATCTTACCAAGTAACTTTTCCTATTTTGCAAAATATATTCATCTCACTTTAGCAAAAATTATTACATCTCAAACACGGTTAAGACTTTTAGGTGTCAGGAGCAGACCCACCTCAGTAAAGTTCATACAGCGGTTTATAAAAAAGGATGAAAAGTCAGGACACATACAAAACGTGAACCGTGCTCCCTTGGTTATAAGGAGAGAAAGGTGTCGTGATTTTCCAGTGTAACCAGTCCACCTCCGTTGGCCCTTTATGGGCTAAGGGTTCAGTAGGCAAGAATGGAAACATCGGGAGGTGAAAGAAAAGGTTTCCCACCAGGTACAGCTCAGTTAGCCCTATTCTGACACCAAGGTTTCCTTTGATGCTCGAAAGATCGTGCCTTTTGTTAATGTCCGTAAATGATTATATGATTGCGAACCTGGCAACTGGGTAGAATATGAGCTTCTCAAATAATTATATTCCAAGTTTAAAAAATAAAAAAGACTTTCAAGGCAACGAAAGGCACTTCTAAGGCTACCGCCGGCATGCCTGGTTTGGGGTTTGTGCAAATTGTAATGACCTTAGCAGCCAAATTCTGCCTTCAGAACCACAGTGAAAGCAATCCAGATTCCCCTTTAGCCCAGGTTATGAGTGAAGCCAAAGCAAAAGGGGGATTTTCCTCATGAGAAGGAAGCAGAAATTGTGGCGACAGGGTTTTATGAGTATCAGCCATCAGTGGCACATCCCGTACTTCCATAAAGATACCTTAAACCAGGAAAATGGAGCCTACAGAGGCCATAGGTCAGTGGGTCCCCAGATGTTTTGGCCTTCTCAGAAATTCTAACAGCTGGGAAACTCACTGGGCTATCTGGGAGTTGTAGGCCAAAACACCTGGGGACCCACAGGTTGAAAACCACTAGCAAAGACCTTTTGAAAAAGCCAAATAAACAAATTTCCCCCTTAGATGCTCCCTGGAGTTGAGGGTAAGCATTCCTCCGCCTGCCCTGAAACTATTTTGGACTCTAGATAACTTCCAAATCCCTTCCTGAAGATCTATTTTGGATCTAAAATGACAAAATGTGCAGAAACTGGCTTTGATAAACAACAGCAAACAATGAGGGGGACTCAATGCAATGTCATAAGCCAACACTATTTCTCTGGGTTGTTGTGTATTTTCCGAGCTGTATGGTCATGTTCCAGAAGTATTCTCTCCTGACCTTTCGCCTACATCTATGGCAGGCATATATCTCACAACCTCTGAGGATGCCTGCCATAGATGTGGGCGAAACATAAGGAGGGAATACTTCTGGAACATGGCCATACAGCCTGGAAAACACACAACAACCTTGTGATTCTGGCCATGAAAGCCTCCGGCAACACTATTTCTCTGCTTTATAAACTAAAAAGGAAGCCTTGGATGCATGAAAGAGGATGGGAAAAAAAAGCAGACTTGCAGGGTGAAACCAGATCATGCCCATATTGGCGCATTCAAAAGTAAATGCTTTTAAATCTAATACATTTCAAGGGAGAAGGATATTTTAGAAGTACTGTGGAAATCAATGGGTGTTTAAAGTGCCTCGCCTCGGCCGGCTCATGCCATAAATCTGCAATTTGTCGACCAATATAAGGGCAATCAAACCTGACCCTGCAAATCTGCTTCTCTTTTTCTCCCCCTCCGCTCTCTGTCTTCATCTATTCATCAGTGCAAGCTGACGGTGAGAGACTTGCTTCCGTCAGCAAAGTGGGAAGAGGAGATTCATCACAGAGCAAAGGAACTGAAATGATCCACCACAATAAAGCCTTTGCTGGGATGGGGGAAAAAAAAACAACCTTGAAAAATGATATATACGAGGGTTATCCAGAGAGTAGATTACGTTTTGGAATTAAAAATGAACAAAGTATAGGAGAAAACATTTGCCATTTGCAGTTGAAAGCCACACCCAAATACCACTTTTCAACATAGTTGCCATTCAAATCTAGGCATTTATCATAGCGATGAATGAGCTTGGCAACTCCTTCCCCACAAAACGCTGCCACTTGCGTCCTCAACGCGGCGTTTTGGCGACAATGCGCAGCTGCGGAAAGGGGTGACCAACTGGTTGAGGACGCAAGTGGCAGAGTTTTGTGGGGAAGGAGTTGCCAAGCTCATTCATCGCTATGAGAAGTGCCTAGATTTGAATGGCGACTATGTTGAGAAGCGGTATTTGGGTGTGGCTTTCAACTGCATATGGTAAATATTTTCTCCTATACTTTTTGAGGACGCAAGTGGTAGAGTTTTGTGGGGAAGGAGTTGCCAAGCTCATTCATCGCTATGATCAGTGCCTAGATTTGAATGGCGACTATGTTGAGAAGCGGTATTTGGGTCTGGCTTTCAACTGCATATGGTAAATATTTTCTCCTATACTTTTTGAGGATGTAAGCGGCAGAGTTTTGTGGGGAAGGAGTTGCCAAGCTCATTCATCGCTACGATCAGTGCCTAGATTTGAATGACGACTATGTTGAGAAGCGGTATTTGGGTGTGGCTTTCAACTAAAAATGGTAAATATTTTCTCCTATACTTTGTTCATTTTTAATTCCAAAACGTAATCTACTTTCTGGATAACCCTCGTATATATATGAGTGCAGGAAGAATGGCTTTACAACAGTGGTTCCCAACCTTTGAGCCTCCAGGTGTTTTGGACTTCAACTCCCAGAAATCCCAGCTTGTTAGGAAGCGTGGGAGATGAAGTCCAAAACACCTGGAGGCCCAAAGGTTGGGAACCGCTGCTTAAAAAGAAAGACTAGATTTGAGATCAGGGGAAAAAAAGGTTGTGCGGTTTTGAAAGCATGAGACTTTTTAAAATACTTTGTGCAAAAACAAAGGAGAATATTATCGCGCTATGCTGTTTAAAAAAGTGCTGCTATTCCACACTTTAAATCCTATGGCTGCCTCCTGGAAGGGGAGGTTCTGGGATTTGTAGTTTTGAAAGCCCGGGATCTCTCTGGTTGAGAATCAGAAAGGCCTTCCCCTATACAGCAAATCCCATGAAAGTGAAATAACAGCATAGCGTGATACACTCCAAAGGTAACCTTAGTATAGGCATGGGCAAACTTCAGCCCTCGAGGTGTTTTGGACTACAACTCCCAGCATTCCTAACAGCCTCGGGCCCTTTCCTTTTCCCCCTCCGCCGCTTAAGCGGCGGAGGGGGAAAAGGAAGGGGCCTGAGGCTGTTAGGAATGCTGGGAGTTGCAGTCCAAAACACCTGGAAGGAAGGCCAAAGCTTTCTCAGACCTGCCTTAGTATATATAAAGTTATTACAGCTTCCGGTGCTGTGGTTCCGCAGTGTGGCGTCAAGGTGCTAGTCCTCATCCCTCATCCTGAAGGTATCAATCCTCGTTGGCCAGCGTCTCTGTGGACAACCAGATTTTGGCCCCGCTCAGGAATTTGCTCAGCGGCGTCCCCAAAATACTCCGCCGGCAGAGGTTCCCGACGGGCGAGAAGGGGAAGGAGGACGAGAGGAACTCGGGGCTGGCGGACGAGTCGTTGCGCTCGGCCGCCCGGAAATACATCCGGCTCTGGTCCAGCTCGGCCAGCGACGGCGGGACCCCGTGGTGCCGCCGCAGGCTCCGGTTCAAGGCCTCCACCTCGTCCGCCAGCAAGGAGATTTTGTGGAAGGCCGTGATGAAGCCGCCGCTGCTGATCTGGGCCTCCGGGACCCATCGGAAGTAGCAGAGCTTCCAGAGTTTGATCTGCGTCCCGGAGAGGCGCGGAAGGAGGACGCCGTGCAGGTCGGGAGGCTTGGAGAACCACTCCCGGAAATACTGCTCCGTGCCGTTGGCGTTGTCGTTGTCTGCGTGGTGGAGGAGGAAGTCCGGCTTCAGCTTGAGGATGAGGGAGTTTCTCCGCGGGAGGAAGTCTTGCTCGCCGATGATCCCGTTTTTGAGGGACGGCGGGAGGCCTCGGAGCGTCGAACTGTAGTTCTTCTGGGAATGAAAGTTATCAAACAACATTCAGTTTTCCATCAGATTCAGGGATCTAATTCATTATTATTATTATTATTATTATTATTATTATTATTTGAAACACAACAAGATGAGTCCACAGCAGGCTCTCTGCTGGCTGTTGTATTGGATCACATTATTATTATTATTATTATTATTATTATTATTATTATTATTTGAAACACAACAAGATGAGTCCACAGCAGGCTCTCTGCTGGCTGTTGTATTGGATCACATTATTATTATTATTATTATTATTATTATTATTATTATTATTATTATTATTTGAAACACAACAAGATGAGTCCACAGCAGACATTCTGCTGGCTATTGTATTGGATCACATCATCATCATCATCATCATCATCATCATTATTATTATTATTATTTGAAACACAAGATGAGTCCACAACAGGAACTCTGCTGGCTGTTGTATTGGATCACTTTATTATTATTATTATTATTATTATTATTATTATTATTATTATTATTATTATTATTATTATTATTATTAGAAACTCAACAAGATGAGTCCACAGAAGGCACTCTGCTGGCTGTTCTTTGGATCACACGTTGGACACTTCCCAAGTGTCTAGGACTATTATTATTATTATTATTATTATTATTATTATTATTATTATTATATTATTGTATGACACAGCAAACAAGATAGACATGCTGGATTTCATTTCACAAAATCACAAGTCGAACACTTCCCAAGTGTCTAGGACTGTGGGATGTATTTTCAAATGATGCGTGCAGATCCCAGTAGGGTGGCCTTTTGCAGTTGGCAGATTGTAATTTTGTCAATGTCTATTGTTTCCAAATGCCGGCTGAGATCTTTTGGCACGGCACCCAATGTGCCCATCACCACCGGGACCACCTGCACTGGTTTCTGCCAGAGTCTTTGAAGTTCAATCTTGAGGTCCTGTTGTTGTTGTTGTTGTTGTTATTATTATTATTATTATTATTTGAAACACAACAAGATGAGTCCACAGCAGACACTCTGCTGGCTGTTGTATTGGATCACACGTCGGACACTTCCCAAGTGTCTAGGACTATTATTATTATTATTATTATTATTATTATTATTATTATTATTATTATTATTATTCAACTGAACAATAAATCAACTGAACAATAAATTGTTCCAAGTGCGATTCACAAGGATAATGCCTTGTGAAATTGTCAGAATGAGCAGACAGGAGGCACTGCTGTAAAGGCAAAGGCCTGTACAATGTAATATAATAAATAATAATAATTCCAAAGGGGACTCCTTGTTCCTTTTAGCTACTGACTGTAAGAAATTGTGGGAGTTGGAAGTCCAAAACACCTGGAGGAAGGGCCGAAGTTGGCCCATACCAGCTCTAACAGCACATTAAATGCAAAAGTCTTACAACAAAGTATCATCTGTCCCACTTCACCATCCAATCCTGACCTTTGTCCGCTTGAAGGATTTCACGGCCCCGTTCTGGACGCAGGGCGCGTTCTTCCCGATGTACCAGGGGTTGTGGAAGAGCATGCGGTCCCTCGCCGTGTGCTGCAGAGACCAGTCCCAAACGGAAGGGAATTTCAGGCCTTTCTCGTCGCCCAGCTGGATGTTTTTGCTGATGGCAAATTCCTGGAGGGAAGGAAACCCAGAGGGGTTCAACGCAGCAAGAAGCAAAAATTTCAGAAACTCTTTAAAACTAAGGCGCCAAACAGCAACAGACGGCATGCAAATATATGCAGAGTATTATTCTATTTTTACTAGTACAGTACAGTTTTGCTTATCCAAGGTTCTGTATTATCCAACGCAGTTTGCCTTTTAGTAGTCAATGTTTTTGTAGTCAATTTTTCAATAAGTTGCAAAAATTTTGGTGCTAAATTCATAAATGTCGATTTTAACGATTGTTTTTACTGTAATTGATGTTTCTATGGGATAATTGTTTTATTGCTGTGTTTTGATATTTGATTGTTTTATCGGGCAAGGCCCCATGTAAGCCGCCCTGAGTCCCTTCGGGGAGATGGGGCGGGGTATAAAAATAAAGTTGTTATTATTATTATTATTATTATTATTATTATAAATGCAGTAATTATTACATAACGTTATCGTGTACTGAACTGCTTTTTCTATCCATTTGTTGTAAAGCATGATGTTTTGGTGCTTAGTTTATAAAATCATAACCTAATTTGATGTTTAATAGACTTTTCCTTAATCCCTTCTTATTATCCAACATTTTTGTTTATCCAATGTTCTGCCAGCCCGTTTATGTTGGATAAGTGAGACTCTACTGTATATATACACCCGGCATTACTCAACTGTAATATTACTAATAGTATTGCCATATAATGATATAGTACAATATAGTAATTTAATGCTTATATTGTGCTATGCTAGCAATATATTGTATGTTCATTTGATTTGTAAGCCGCTCTGAGTGCCCTTCGGGGTGAGAAGAGTGGGATATAAATGTAGTAAACAAATAAATAAATAAACTTTTTAAATATTATTTTGTATATTGACTTTCTATGACTGTTTTTAATCATGTTGTAGTTTTATTGTTTGGTGATCTGTTTAATGTTTTTATTTGACTTGTGTTGTCGTATCCGGGCATGGCCCCATGTAAGCTGCCCCGGGTCCCTCCGGGGAGATGGGGCGGGATATAAGAATAAAATTATTATTATTATTATTATGAACTGGCAACATGAAAAAAGTGCAATTTAAAAGGTACTACATACAATTTTTGAATATAGACATTTATATCTCACTTAATTCGTATTCATCGGGCTTGGCAATCACCCACAACAGAGCGATAACTCATTAAGGGTGAGGCAGTGGAAGCTTCAAACATTGGGAAAGCTATTCCATTTGCCCAGTGGGGTGATATGATGGACCTACACAAGATACACACTGGAAAAAGACTTCAAAACGGGACCCGGATCCGGCCCGGTTTTCGCCTACCCACCGTGCTCTGCTTGACTCGCTGGTGCGGAGAGTTGAAGAGGAAGGTGCCGAACAAGGAGATCCGCGTGCTGTCGTACAGGATCGTCAAGTACGCTTCGGAGAATTCGAAGGCAGAGGGGTATTGCTCCAGCAGTTGCCAAACGCAGTCCAGGAACAGCAAGAACAAGGGAGACTGGAAAGTGGAAACATGGAATAGCAGCATATTGCAATACTCTCCAAAGGTAACCTTAATAAAGGCCTGGGCAAACTTGGGCCCTCCAGGTGTTTTGGACTTCAACTCCCACCATTCCTAACAGCCGGTAGGCTGTTAGGAATGGTGGGAGTTGAAGTCCAAAACACCTGGAGGGCCCAAGTTTGCTATGTATGGTTTAGATAAACAGAAAGAACTTCTGAACTAGAGGGAATAATATAATTCTAGAGTTGGAAGAGACCACGTGGGCCATCTAGCCCACCCCCCTGCAATGCAAGGAAAACACAATCAAAGCACCCCCAGCAGACGGCCATCCAGCTTTTGTTCAAGGAAGGAGCTTCCACTGGACTTCGAGGCAGAGAGTTCTCTGTTCAACAGCTCTTCTTATGACCACAAAGTCCTTCCTAATGTTAATGCGGAATCTCCTTTCCAGTAATTTGAACTCTAATCTCCATGGCAGCAGAAAACAAGCCTTGCTCGCTCTTCCTAATTATTATTATTATTATTATTATTGACACAACGATGTTGTATGACACAGCAAACAAGATAGACATGCTGGATTTCGTTTCACAAAACCACAAGTCGAACACTTCCCAAGTGTCTAGGACTGTGTGATGTATTTTCGGATGATGCGTGCAGATCCCAGCAGGGTGGCCTTTTGCAGTTGGCAGATCGTAATTTTGTCAGTGTCTATTGTTTCCAAATGCCGGCTGAGATCTTTTGGCACGGCACCCAATGTGCCCATCACCACCGGGACCACCTGCACTGGTTTCTGCCAGAGTCTTTGAAGTTCAATCTTGAGGTCCTGATAGCGGCTGAGTTTTTCCTGTTGTTTTTCATCAATGCGACTGTCACCTGGGATGGCGACATCAATTATCCAAACCTTGTTCTTTTCCACAACTGTGATATCTGGTGTGTTGTGTTCCAGAACTTTATTATTATTATTATTATTATTATTATTATTATTATTATTATTATTATTATTATTATTTATACCCCGCTCCATCTCCCGAAGGACTCGAGGCGGCTTACACTGGGACAAGCCCAAAACAGTATGACATCAATAAAAACAGTAACACAATAAAAACACAGTATAATAACACATCTTATAAAAATTAAAGTAACTTAAAACATACACGGTAATCCCAATTTTCCCTATGGCATCCTTTCAGATATGTAAACACAGCCGTCATGCAGGCTAAACTGATCTCACCATGTTTTCCTAATACACTTCAAATCCTCCAACAAGTTCCATTATCAAAACAACAACTGTTTGTGGGGCCATGGTTCGGTTTGGGGTGTCTTAAATCCACGTTATCGCTTCTGCAGGTTTTCGTGGCCCGTTACCTCTTTGTCGGATTTCTTGAGGTGGTTGCACCGATCCAGAAACGGGTATCCGGCCATGACCCACTCCTTCTGAACCAGGCTCTGGAAGCCAACCATGGTCCGGAAGAAGGGGTCCAGCATCACTTGAACCAGGGAAGCCACGCAGCAGCTCAGGTCCCGTCCTTCCTCCTCTGTGGGGAAGGATCAACAGGAATATCCACAAGAGAGAATTAAAGGGAGAAACAGGAAAATATTTAATGCAATTAATGCAGGAATTTTTTTTACTCATCATTAGATATCAGTTATGATGGCTTGACATCTGCAGTAGCTTCAACATGTTTAAAAAACTCACGAATTTTAGGGTCTTACCTTGCAAAACTACTGAAACACGCTTGCTGTCCAACATGTAGACAAGCTCTGCAGAATGCTTCAGGAAAAGCCTGGACCAAGGAGACAAAAAAACCCCCCATAACCCTCATTTAAAATGGTTTAATACTTAAGTCATTCTGTCCCAAAGGTAAGTTGTCAGACTCAAATAACTATTAAGTCTTAACTCGTCTGCTTTGACTAATAATAATAATCATCATCATCATCATCATACATATTTATTATTTACTACATTTATATCCTGCTCTTCTCACCCCGGAGGGGACTCAGAGCGGCTTATAAATCAAATGTACATACAATATATTATTAGCATAGAACAATATAAGCATTAAATTACTATATTGTACTATATCATTATATGGTAATATTATTAGTAATACTACAGTTAAGTAATTATTAGTAATATTACATTTAATATATAGTATATAATTAATATTATATATTATTATTATTATTATATTGTATTACATTGTAATATTGTTATCAATATTATACGTATATACAATATATTATATATATAATAATGTTACCATTTTTTGTTTATTGGGCACAACACAATCAAATACATCTATGAAATCACATATTAAAATGTATTTTAAAATGCAACCATAAAAGCATATATTAAAATATGCACATATTAAATTAAGAACCAAAAGTTCCACCGAGGCCCTCATCTCGAGGCCCCAGTGCCCTAAGTTGCATTTTATAATACATCTTAAATACAAGACAATCCAATAAGCCTCCCTTTTGCGAACCAGTGATGGACATACCTGACATACTCAAGCCAATGGGAATTATCCAGCAAGGACAACCATTTCTCCTCAGTTTCTTCGAATGGCTCTGAAATCAGGAAAGAATGTGCATTTCCATAACGGGAAGAAAATCTTCATTCTGGCAAGGACCTTGACCACCATTTCTTTATCTGTATGACTCTCCACACAGCACATACAAGGCCGAAATCCCCCAAATGCACCAAATCCTGACTTATACTGGTTAAGCAAAGTCAGGCTTGGATAGTGCTTAGATGGGAAACTATCAATGATGATGATTATGATGTTTATTTATATCCCGCTTTTTCTCTCCACAAGGCCATCTGTTAGGAGGGCTTGGATAGTCTCCTCCTGCCTGGCAGGAGGGGGATGGACTAGATGACCCTTAGAGGTGTCTTCCAACTCTATGATTCTAACATCATGCCCTGTTTAAGAGTACAACCACCACCCCATTGGAGGACATACCGTTCACACACAACTGCTTGAGTTTGAGAAAGGCAGACTGGATTTCTTGGATGTTTGGCAAAGCTTTGTCCAAGTCAGATTTGTAAACGTCGCTCCTCTGCGGGTGGCTTCGGGTGACAGCATTGGAAATCCTAACATTGGTGAAAGAGAAAGAAATCATAGAAACTGAACAACCAAGAGGGCAAAGAAGGCTGCTTCAAGCAAAATCCAGCCTCAGTCTACGATCCCCAGAGACTACGTGAAGAAGAACAGTGATGCCATTCCTCACCGTTGATCAATCTTCCGCTGCTGCAAAGAATCCTTGATGTGGGCCATTCTCACGAGGGCGCTTCCATTGGAATGGTTCCAGCACCACATCTAGCAGAAAGAGAAAAAGGTATGCTTTAAAGATGCAATTGCATTGAAGACTGTGAAGAATTGTTACACTGTAATATTTCAGATTTCTAAGTGGAGCAAAAGCTATGCAAGTGAAGAACAGGAAGAAGAGCATATCTCACAGGCAGCCAGAAAGATGATGATGATGATGATGATAATAATAATAATAATAATAATAATAATAATAATACTGATTATCCACCTCTCCTTGTGGTTTGAGGTGGGGTACAGCAGGGTTAAATTGGAACGATAAAACACAACACTATTAAAATACATATAACACAAGGCTGCACATCCCTGACAGGAAGAAAATCCTAACCCCAATAAATGGGTCTCAGAGCAAATCAATCCCAAACTGTGCAGAAAATAAATCTTGCACAAAGTAATTCACAAACTATAGCATTTGTGCATTTAATATAGTCTCAACTATGAATAATCTTTGAACTTTTTCAAAGACTTTCTTGGAACAAAATTATTCTCAAGTTGCTTGTTGTTTTGCTTGAGAACCCATTTAGCCAGGCATCACATCCCTTGTCATTGACTGTATCGTTTTCCTCCTTACCGGCATCCGTCTCCCAATGAAGGAGTGGGAATACAGCTTTAGGTCTTGATCCGCCAAAGACGAAGGCACCACAAAGTACTCTGGAAGGCTTGGGGACAAGACAAGGCAGATGCGTAAGAGCTTCTTGTGAAATACCACTGAGAAATGTACTTTAAAACATAGCATTTCACATTCTGAGATCAATAGTTTGGGCTAGCTTTGGTGTCTCACATCAAGGGGGTGGAAAGAAATGGCAGTCATCTTTGGGAGAAAACAGAGTAATTTGAATGTACTATCTCTTACATAAATAAAAATGTCAAATCATAATTTAAGAAATAAACATTTGCAGGTGAAATTGAGGTATCTGGGTTTGGGTTGCTAACTTCCTCGAAAGGCGTGCCTCATCCAGATTTGTACATTCATTTCTGAGCCTCAATCCCAATGGGCTGCAATGGGATAAAAGAGCAAACTCACCAGGTAGAGATCATGTAGCCTTCGTTGACGGAACAGACGCGCCATTCGGAGGCTCCGGTTCTCTTGATCTCTCGATCCCAGTCGGAGTAGGTTTCAAACAACGGGGTCTGAGGGCCGCCACCACCTCCTCCAGGGTCTAAGCCATTCACCTTTTTGGCTACAAGGAAGCAAGCGCTGTTTTAAAATTCCAAATACCACCATGCAAATGCCTAGAAAACAACACCACTTACGAAGAAGCATGGGAGCTATCAATGTTCGTTTATATAAGTGAAGCCAATCTCTCCCTCTTATCTTACCCCCTACACAGCAAAGACAAATAGCTCCATTTTCCTCTGATCCCTCTCAAAACTGAAAGCATTATCACTATTTAAGTTTTTTAAAAAGACAGTCGTAGGGGACTCCAAAAGTAGAATTCAGAGACTGTACGTGAGTCATGAGATGTACTCTGTAATCCTGCAAATGCAGCTTTTATTATAATAATAATAATAATAATAATAATAATAATAATAATAATAATCTTTATTTATACCCCGCCACCATCTCCCCAACGGGGATTCGGGGCGGCTTACATGGGGCCATGCCCAGAACAATACAATATAACAAAATATAATAGAACAACAAATCATAGCACATTAAACAACAATAAAACAACAACAGAGCTTTTATAGCTCTGATCAGCATAGGTATGCATTGTAAATAGAGGTGGAGGGATTCATAATGATTCTGGGACCTCCAAAGCCAATAAATAAAAAGATAATAATAACAACTTTATTTTTATACCCTGCCTTCATCTCCCCGAAAGGACTCAGGGGGCCTAACATGGCGTCAAGCCCAGATAATCAAAATAAAACAAGATAAAATATATACATAACACAAAACAAAACAAAACACATTTATACACAATGGCATAGTCAAATAATAAAATGACATAGTAGAACAGAACAGAATAAGTATTAATCAAGGGCAAACTGTGCCAAAGATATTTGGTAGGAAATGGAAAACATCCCAAAAAAAAAAAAAGCTTATGATGTCTCTTCTCATGAACATGTGAGTATCTCCGTTACCTGGGTTATTGTACTTCTTGCTCACATACTCAAAGGCAAAGAGGAGCTGGAGATCCGCTGGCTGGGAATAATGGGCGATGGCAAGGCACACCTGAGGGAGGAAACCAGAAAGCAAAGGGATGTGTGCGATGGATAAACTGGTCCCATGAGTAAAGCATGAGCCCAAAGCCTTCATAAAGGTGTGCCTTTTTTTTGGACTGTTGGCTTTGTTGCCAAAACTCTTTCAACAAGCCATTCTACAGCCTTTCACATTCTACTGTGTGCCTTTTTAATGGTCATAAAGAAAAAAGAAGGGTCTGGGCCAATGAGAAGATGAAAATTATGATGTATCTTTACCCCGCTTTTTCTATGTGAAAGAAGACTCGGCTAACAATAAAAACTTGAACATGTGAGTTAAAACCGAACACGTACAAACATTAAAATGGGATTAAATACTGGAAATACAGTAGGGTCTCACTTATCCAAGCTAAATGGGCTGGCAGAAGCTTGGATAAGTGAATATCTTGGATAATAAGGAGGGATTAAGGAGAAGCCTATTAAACATCAAATTAGGTTATGATTTTACAAATTAAGCACCAAAGCATCATGTTATACAACAAATTTGACAGAAAAAGTAGTTTAATACGCAGTAATGTTATGTTGTAATTACTGTATTTACGAATTTAGAACCAAAATATCACGATACGTGTATTGAAAACATTGACTACAAAAATGGCTTGGATAATCCAGAGGTTTGGATAAGCGAGGCTTGGATAAGTGAGACTTTACTGTATTAGAAATCAACAGTTAAAAAGTTTTTAAAGATGGCCTTTCTCCCCTTACAAAACCCCCAAACATACTGCCAGCATGAATGCCCAAGAATCTCAGATGTAAAGCACTTGCAGTAAGGTGCATTACCTGTTGCAAAATTCATTTTAAAATGCCACTTTACCAATACTTCCAACTCCTTAATGTAGAGACACGCTGTTGGATTTTTTTAATTGATTGGTTGGTCCAAAGTTTTTAAGCTTCCCTCCCCTTTTCAAAGTCATTCTGCTATTTTTCTTAAAAGGAAGGCCTTCCCTTCTTTCTCCGTGTTACAATGAAAGGCTGAAATGCCCTTGCTGGCCATGCTATGCCTTTCTTTCTCCATGCTTCCTTCCTTGCTTTTGCAAGAAATACAAATGGAAGCCAAGCACCGTGGCTTGAAAACAACAAGCATCACATGGGAGACACTTAAGGGAGGTTTTGCCTTCTGACTAAAAGCCCCGTTTGTTTGCCGCTTTTGCCTCGGAGCGCAAGGGCACACACTGGAGCCATTGTCAAGGGTTTTGATGCAAGCAGTTTCTTAATGTCAGATTGGAAGGAGGAGGAATGAATGCCACAGAGAAGGAGAAAGGTTATTTTATTTCCCCGTCTGACGGGAGGAAACATTTCAACCATTCATCATTGCCCAAGAACTCCTTTAGTGGGGAAAGGGGGAAACTGGTTAAAGCTCGATGCCTTGCAAGCTTAGCTGCCCTTATCTTTCTATTCCTCATCATACCAGGAGCGAAGGAAGCATGAAGCCGGGCCTGGCTTCTCTCCCGTGCACAAATACACAAACACAGGCCTCTTGTTGCAATGCCGATACAAGATACCTGGCTTAACCTGTGGCCTTCCAGAAGTCCATGCTGTTTAGGCCATTGCTTTTGCTTCTTGCAGCCTTGTTGTTAAACAGAGATGCTAGACTAGGCAAGTGGGGCTTATATATCTGTGGAAAGTCCAGGGTGGGAGATAGAACTCTTGTCTGTTGGAGGCAATTAATCACCTTGATTAGGATTCAAAAGCCTTGTAGTTCCAAAGCCTGGCTGATTCCTACCTGGCGGAATCCATTGTTGGGAGGTGTTAGCTGGCCCTGATTGTTTCATGTCTGGAATTCCCATTTTCTTATTGTTTCCAGAGGAGCGAGGAGCGAATATCAAATAATAATAATAACAGTCCTAGACACTTGGGAAGTGTTCGACTTGTGATTTTGTGATACGAAATCCAGCATATCTATCTTGTTTGCTGTGTCATACAACGTTGTTGTGTCAATAATATAATAATAATAATAATAATAGATTTGCTACTATAATAATTGAGCACCCCCAGATGGCGCAGCGTGTTAAACTGCTGAGCTGCTGAACTTGCAGACTGAAAGATTGCAGGTTTGAATCCGAGGAGCAGAGTGAGTGCCCGCTGTTATCCCCAGCTTCTGCCAAACTAGCAGTTCGAAAACATGCAAATGTGAGTAGATCAATAGGTACCGCTCCTTTTGGAGGGAAGGTAACGGCACTCCATGCAGTCATGCCACTGGCCACATGACCCTGGAGGTGTCTATGGACAACGCCGGCTCTTTGGCTTAGAAATGGAGATGAGCACCAACCCCCAGTGTCGGACACAACTGGACTTAATGTTGGGAAAAAACTTTACCTTTACCTACTATAATAACAATCTATTTTTATTATTAAGTAGCAAATCAGGACAGTTGTCATAACAAGAATGTGAAACTGGGGTTGCACTTGAGCTTCCAGACCTAAGTAAGCGTGTGCAGCAATGTAGACAATACAGTCACTCCACCATGGATGGCTAAAACAAGGCACAGAAGAATATGTCTATGGAAAGAAGCTTGTGGTATTGCCCTTGTGATACTGGACATGTTGCACCTGACTGCTAATGCTCCTATAATGCACCCCAAGCCTCATGCTCCATCTGCAAAGCCTGCTCCTCTGGCCACAACATGCCATACAAGCCGCCTAATGTGTTAGTGCCAGGAAAGTATTCAAACGTCTATTTGTTCCTGCATTCCTTGGCTGTCTTCAACATTGTAAGCTTTTCCTATTACCTATTTTAAGCCTGAAAACACATTCATCGCTTTGGCCCAGGTTTTCTTTTCCAGGTGTTAGATATTTACAGTGTCCACCTGGAAGAAAACATTGCCAGCCAAGGTTTTGGCTCAACGTAACCATGCTGAGAAATGTAAAACGAGAGAGGGCAAGTATATGAATATATGCCGCACTGAATGGCCTTCTTGTTCTCCAAACATTCATCCAGCAGTTTTTAAACAAGCAAAGAATGCCCAGCATCTGCCAGAGAAAGCGCCTGACTCCCGACTTTCCAGGAGCGACGTGTGAATTTTCATGTCCCATTGGGTTAGAGGACAACTACTCTCTGCATGGATTTAACTAATAGTTTCCATCTCTAACAGCAACAATATCTTGACTAATGAAACAACTCTTGACTCTTCTGATACACAATCCGATTAGGAGATTTGAAATCAGACTAAAATGCCCTTGGATCCTCTATTTGAACAGTGCTCCCTATTATGTAACTACAGTAGAGTCTCACTTACCCAACACTTGCTTATCCAACGTTCTGGATTATCCAACGCATTTTTGTAGTCAATGTTTTCAATACATCGTGATATTTTGGTGCTAAATTCATAAATACAGTAATTACTACATAGAATTACTGCGTATTGAACTACTTTTTCTGCCAAATTTGTTGTCTAACATGATGTTTTGGTGCTTCATTTGTAAAATCATAACCTAATTTGATGTTTAATAGGCTTTTCCTTAATGCCTCCTTATTATCCAACATATTTTGCTTATCCAACATTCTGCCGGCCCGTTTATGTTGGATAAGTGAGACTCTACTGTATATTATTTTCAGGTGGTTCAAGTACTTTTGGTTACAAATTTAATAAAGGAATAACTAGGTATTCAGGACAAAAATAAAACCTCGGCATCTGCCAGGGTACCTTTTTTGCACTTTCTGGTCCTGCTTCATCGAAACGAAACCGGACGATACGGAAGTCTTTGCAGTAAATGATCAGCTCCGTTGGATTAAACTTAAGCTTTTGATTTGGCCCCAGGACTTTCTGCTTCCTCTTCGTATCATTCACTGGAAAACACAGAAGGCAACGCTTTTAGAGAAAGTGCACACATGCAAGACGAAAGATAATCTCTAATAGTGTGCACTGAAGTATGAATAAATGGAACAGATTGTTGCAGTTGTGATGATGTGTCCAAAAACACAATCCTAACCATTCTATTGGCTAAAATAAATATATTATAACGACGTCACTTCCATGTGCTTCACACATACCTGTGACGATTTGCTCAATGCATGTTAATGCAACATCGTGCTCTCCGAGGAGAAGGTTCCTGTACTGGAACTTCTGAAATGCAAAAGATAAAATCACAATGTCACTGTGAAGGTGAGCCATATTTGTATCCTAGCATTCAACACAAAGAGAGGCAAACCAACCTGAAGGGGCATGGGGTCATCCGTAATGAAGGAGATCTTGAAATTGGTGCAAACCAGTTTCCCCCAGAGATCGTACTGGCTGGTGTCCGTTGCGATGCATTTCCGCACAAAGTTCACTTCGTTCACCACAATTTCACCTTTGAAAAATCAAAATCAAATGTCCACTCAATTGCAGTTGGGGTTGAAATAGATCATTCTTACCAGCAACTTCAGATTTAGGAACTTGGCTGCAAGGAAAACACTATGTGTGAATAGTGTGTCAGCTTAGAGTGATCACATGAATTTTGGGGGGTTTTCCTAAGTGTTTTTTCAGTTCCTTCCTCTGAAATAGAGCCTATAGCACCTACTAGGCGTTATCCATATGCACAACCATTTATCTTCGTCTATTAACTGCAAGTAACAAACAGAAACTATTAATCAGGAAGTTCCCATCTGGAGGAACGCCAGCCATTATGGCACCTTAAGTAAATTACAACAAAATAAAATGAGTGCAGGGATGTGAAATATTCATTCACACCTGGCCTCCAAAATGGGAATCCCTCAGTAGCTTATCTTCAAAGCTAAAATTAAGTTAAAATGATCTCTTAGCTACATATTGTGGCTCACCCTGTGGTTCATTTCTTTAAAATATAAAAGCGGTTTACAGTAATGATAATGTAAGAAGTGTTACCTTTCCAAAATATTGACTCCTGAAATGATCTCACATGATATTTCAAGGGCAACAAGCCATTGCTCGTGACGCCAGCTTCATACCGGACTGCACTGGCTATTCCCTGCTTTTCTCGACCCAATCTGAAATGCTACCTTTCTCCCTAAAAGCCTTGGGATCTGGTCACCTGAAGGACGGTCGGCATGAAGAAACTGACCTGCAACAATTTCTTCACCTTTGGGGTCAGTTTCACTGGGGAAAGGTTAGCAGGAAAGCTATTTGCAAGTGTATATACAGGCAATAAAGCTTTCTCTGTCCATTTCTCTTTCTGTTTTGAAAGGGTAATCTACTCCAAGTCTCAGACAGTGGTCAGTTGTGGGTGGCTCAAACCGACAAACACCAGGTGTAAACAACAAGAGATCAGGAAAAATTAAGTCTGCCCAAAAAAGAGAGAGCTAGGAATATATCCGGTAGTGTTCCTCTGAAAACACTAGTACACACATACATACACAAAACAACTCCAACTAGAAAAATACATCTAAATTAGATATCTAAAGAACGTTCATGAAAGATTCAGTGTCTGATCTGAACTGCACTTCAGAGGAACATGTCCAACAAATGTGCATTTTTAAAAGAGCTCTTTAAAAAAGAAAATCTACCAAACTCCACTGCACAGAGATGTACAACGGGAAGTATTGCTCCGGGGGGCACTTATAGTATCTAATGTATATGCTCATCCTGGGATAACTGCTAGGAAATTGCTGTGGCACCAAGTGGAATAATCCATTATTGTTATTACTGCCATTACTTTTATTTATATCCCTCCTTGCTCCCAGACTGGGATTCAGGGAAGCTCTGTAAGGCACACAAAACAATGTGAGATGCATGATTTAAAAGCTGGGATAATGAGGAAGGCATATGGAATAAATGTGAAGCTGCAATTTATTTATTTATTAAATATTAGTCATCAAGAT
Organism: Anolis carolinensis; assembly: GCF_035594765.1. Lineage (NCBI taxonomy): Eukaryota > Metazoa > Chordata > Lepidosauria > Squamata > Anolidae > Anolis > Anolis carolinensis. Next base: position 24,146,809 of record NW_026943822.1, read on the forward strand.
TGTATAGTAAGAAACCAGAGCAATTTTAAACTGGGTTAAGACGACAAAACAATTGATCCAAGGCCACCCTGAAAGGTTTCTGACTGGGTGTGAATTGGAATCCAAGACACCATTCCTGCAACTAGAAAACTGACCCAATAACTTGGGATTTTACCCAGAGAAAAATTTATTTTTCATCTTGCCTGATTTTTCTTTTTAAAACTGAGTATTTCATGAGCCAACCTCTCTGAGAAAAGTCTGAGGCAGACTGGAAGCACCTGTTGAACTGAACACAGCAAATTTGCCTAGATGGAAGGAATTTGCAGAAAACAGTCTCCGGATGAAGTGCGAATACGGCAAAATCAGCCAAAGGATCTGGTGTCTGTCATGTTCTTTGGGCTTAAATTAAAAAGCAAACAGCAGAGATATAAATCCAATCCCTGCTTAATATTTTGACAGCTACCAGAAACAAAACTTTTTCCTTTAATCAACTGAAATGTTTCTTCATGTTACTGTCTCCAAAAACGTGAAATGGCTATTTATACTGACTAAATAGAGTTTCTCTTTGAAAACAAAACATCCATTGTCATTAAAACAAAACAAAAAACCCCAAATCATCCATTTGTCTGTTACATTATCATCTCATGTATCAGGATTTTGTATTCCGCATGTTAAGTTGGGCGAAAATAAACAAATCACGGATACCTACTCAGCAGTGATGGATTAGCTCTGCTCAATGAGGAACCACAAGGGTCAATCCCATTGACGCCATAAAGAAAGGCAATTATGAAAAGGTCAAAGAAGTGCAAACACAATGTAATAGGTGTTTCTCAACGTGGTTTGGAAGCCGATCCAAATGTTCTTTGCTGCAGGTTTTCGGCCGGAGGGACAACCTGCCTGGACTGGATTCATCTCTCATAGTCATGACAGCTGAGCTTTTTAAAAAAATGTGCAAAGCACGAGAGAGTCTGAGTCAGAAAGGCGCTGCTTGCCATTCCTATTACAAGGCTGTTTCGGGTGGAACTCACTCGTTCCGGCCAATTTCAGGGAGTGGACATCATTGTGTGTAATCCACAGACAGGAAAAACCGAGGATATGACCCAGCAAAAAGGCACGGGAGCTTTGGCTTATTTTGAAAATATCAAGACTTATTTTCATGCTTTGGAAGCCCCCCCAAATATTTATTCAGGCAGGCTTTTAAAAGAAGGTTTCTAAGATCGTCAGGGACTACTATGATTTCATCTGCTTTGAATGATGTTCAATACTGTTTTAATACTTGTATATGTGCATATTTTAAGTTGTACTGAAATGCTTTTAGTTGTGAGCCGCTTTGAGTCTCCAAAAAAGCAGGATATAAATAAACATAATGATAATATTTATTTATTTACTACATTTATATCCCGCCCTTCTCACCCTGAAGGGGACTCAGAGCGGCTTACAAATTATATTTACATACAATACATTATACGATTAGCACAGTACAATACTAGTACAGTATTAAATTACCTTACTGCACTATATCACTACATCGCAACATTATTAGTAATATTACATACAATATATAATATATAATTAATTAATAGTATTATATTGTATTATTATCACTATTATAGCGTAATACATTATAATATTAATAACATGTATTATTATTATTAATACATTCAATAATCATTTGCAAAATTGACAAAAATGTTACTGGTAATTTGGTTTGGAAAAATAAGGGGGTTTTGGCTTCCTCTACGGGAATCGGACAGATTTTTGCCATGTTCTGCCACCTTCAGAATATTTCATCTCCAAGAAGTAACCCGGCAGTGACTTCCACCCACTTCCTGTTCTGAAAACAGTCTTCTCCAAGGTCTTAAAGCAGAAGATATGTCCTGTGTAGCTCCAAAAAGGTATTGGGTAACATTTGGGGGTGAAAAATGGGTATAGCGAGGGTTAAAGCCCCGCAATTTCTCATACAGGGGCAACACTTCCATCCATTGACACACTTCCATAAAGAGATAGTAAGGCATTAGTCTGAAGAAGAGCTGGATTCATTTGCTTGCAATCCAAATCCTGGCCTCCTGGGCATCTGCAGCTGAAGGAGTCCTCCCAGGCTGAAGGAGCTGAATATTAAAAGCAGGGAGGCTCCATTAGCATGCACTGAGCATTTATATGTAAATTTCCTCTAATCCACTTCTAAATGAACCTTCTGTTCCCTGTGCTCAGTAGCTATTTTGAAGTTCAAAAGGGAAGAGCCCCATTTGGAGGAGATTCTGCTTGTAAGCTCATGAAGTGCTTTCTCAAAATCCTTTTAGGGTTTTCTCCATAAGCACTTACATTACAGTGTGTTAGTTGCCCCACAAGAGAGCGAGAAGTAATTGCAGACTGGTTTGTTAACTGTCGCCACCTGTTCGGATTTTATTCACTTTTCTTCCCCGCAAATTAATAGTTAAGGAGGAGGAAAAAGAAGGCAATTTACTCCAGATAATGCTCCAAATGAGGCACTTTTATAACTACACAAGACAATCAAATTGTCTGGTTATGGCAGAAATAAACAGTGTATGTTAGACTCTGAGAACATTAAAAAAATGAGAAAAAAATCTGTAAGAATAAAAGATCAAGGTGGTCAACCATGGGCTTGGCAACAGGGATTATTTCTAGTAACATCAGGCAGTGCTAATGGCTGCCCGAAATAAGATGAAACATCCTCCAGAAAATATATATTAAGTCAACCTCTTATTGCCAAAGTGGAAGGTAATAAAACTTTTGGATAACCACAGCAATATTGCAAACCACACAGTATGTTTTAGTGCTTTTATCTGTATTGTATCCAGAACACACTTCATAAATATTACATCAATCGGCAACCAAAATACAATGAGAATACGGTAAATCTTCTCACCCATTTTCCATACACAGAGGTGATGCCACCCAAAAAGCAACTACTTGCAGGGAATAATATTCTAGGAAACGGCTACCAGGATCTATAATGCTGCCCTACAAACAAATTAATGCCCCTAACATGCCCGAAATATTGAGACTTTCACACATTCTAAGGATGTGAAGTCAATTAGCTGTTCAGATGGATAACAAAATGTTCTGCACAAGAGGAAAGCTATTTTGTGTATTTTTAAAGCAGAATTAAGAACAATGGATGCAAATATAGGAGGCAGATGTGTATACATCCACATTCCAATAATAATAATAATAATAATAATAATAATAAAAAATCTCAGCCGGCATTTAGAAACAATAGACATTGACAAAATTACGATATGTCAACTACTAAAGGCCACCCTACTGGGATCTGCATGCATAATCTGAAAATACATCACACAGTCCTAGACACTTGGGAAGTGTTCAACTTGTGATTTTGTGACATGAAATCCAGCATGTCTATCTTGTTTGCTGTGTCATACAATAAAATAATAAATCTGTATATATACAAATCCTCATTTCACACACACACAAAGCTACCTCTTCCACTTGATGCAACAGAGACATGCTCTGCATTAAAATGAAATCGGTGCACTCCTTTCTTGACTCCTATTGTTTCCATCAATATGCTAATATGTGTATATTCAACCAACAAGTTAATTACAAGGATTAATACGACAACAGCTGTAATTCTGCAGTAATGAACAAACAGTGCGAGCTGCTTGACATTATCCAGGAGAACCTAAACATAACCCACTGAATCATACCTAAAACATTGTTTTCCCCAGTGTAACTTCAAGTCATCTGCTGACGTATGGCAACCCCATTAATATCGTAAGGTTTTTAATTTAAGGCTTCCTGAGAGATTGTTTTGCCAGTTCCTTCCTCTGAATTTTAGCCTCCAGAACCTTGCATTCATTGGTGGCCTCCCATATAAGGACTGACCAGATATGACCCTGATGAGTTCCTAAAACCAAAGAGGATCTGCTGCCCATTTGTAAAGGGTTTCAATTCTCAACTTCAACTGCACAAACATTTATTTAGGTGAAAAGGAAAGGCCTGAGATGTCTTGCTCAAGAAATTATAGCCCCTCTAGGGTTTCTCTGCAGTTTCTGCATGCTTCTAAGGAGTGAAAGACTTTAAATATAAAGTCATTTCACATCCTTCTAGCTAAACATGTACTTCCCAACATTATTTTTGGATCACAGGGGTTTGCCACTGCCTTCCTCTAAGGCTGAGAGAATGTGATTTGGTGGGATTCAATCTCTGGCTTCCTAAAGTCATAGTCCAACACCCATACTGGCTCTCATGAACAGAGCTTGCAAATGTTAGTTTTTGGACATATGTCTATCTCTAAACTTTTAACAAGTGAGAGTCTTTGCAGAAAGTTTATCTACTGAATTGTATCATGTATGGGAATGCAGGCATTTTCAATAACTTGTGCCAGTCCAAGGCTTAATTCAAAACAGCCCTGCTCTCCAGTTGTACCTATCTTTCCAATCTTGTATGCAGGCTCTGTCTGAGGAGGTATATGTGCGAATAGGATAGATGTTTACGCAGTGAATCATTCTAACCTCAAAATGACCAAAAGCAGTAATTCAACCCCATGCGCAGAACCGCAAATATAAAAACTTATTTTAGTTCTCAGTATAGAGCTACACATAACACTGTTTCCATAATTAAACCCTGGCTCAGGAGCAACCAAGCCATCACACTTACATATTTATAAAACTGGCAAAACCATGAATACTGACACAAAAAAGATAATGCTACAGAAAACCAGCAATACACATGCAGAAGGCTATCTAAATCCGGCTGAAACAGAGGAGGGGAAAATATTATGTGAACAATATTATGCTGTAAAATGTACAGAAAAGAAAAGCAGGAGCACAGAAAGTGATAATTTCCCAACAGGTAATGCTGATAGAAGGAATAAAAAGCATGAGGATTCTGAGCTTCCTTTGACCAAAAATAAATCTGGTCATGTAGCCACATGCAATCAAAGCAAACATCTTTGACGTATCCTAATAGAGAATCAAAATTACATGGATATCCTCAAACCCCATGATTTAATCTCAGAATTATAGACTTGGAGGAATCACGGAGTTCGACTTCCTTCTTTCAGGCCACACCAACAACTTTCTCTGGTCAAATGATGGCAGTGCCTTTCAAACAATGCTGTCATGTGCAGAGAAACAGGACCCAAGTAAACCTAAATTCACTTGTTGGCAACTCCTGGCTCTGGAGTGTAGCATTCTTGCTTAGGCTCCCTTTTTTTTCTTTTTGCTGATCACAAGCATGTCAATCCTCAGATAAACATGACATGGTTCTGGCTTGGATTTGTGACTGATGATTACACTTACATCAACTGAAAACTGTTGATATGTAACTGCCTCTGGAAAGTTCCCGGAAGAGGTCTATTCAGGGGCTACTGGGATAAACTCTCCCACCTGTCCTCTCTGCAAGTCCGTACCTAGGAAAACCCTTTGAAATGCACTACCTGCCATACTTCAACAGGCAACTTGAAAACATAGATACAGACAAACCACAAAGGCACCAGATCTTGTCCGATCCAGGATGCTAAGCAGAGACAATCCTGTTTAGTCCTTGGATGGGAGACCACCAACAAACAGAGCTGTAGGCTATATTTCAGAGGAATTAACCGGCTAAACCACCTTTGAGGATTCATTGTCTTAAAAAGACCTACAAAATTCATATAGTCCTCTTAAGTTGACAAGGAATTTGAAGGCACAGAGAGAGAGGGGAAGAGGGGGAAATACAAAGCACAAAAGGCCCTTTTTCTCTGTCTCTGGTAGAGAGACACACTTTAGAAGCATTTGCATAAGATACTGAATGATAAACATGTTAAACCAGGGTTGGAAATAACTGAAAAGACTCTGGGGAACCATTTACTGTGGCGCTTATGCAAATTAACACTAAAATAGACATGTCACACCACCAATATGACAGTAAGTACGATGTTATCTTGAAGTGGTGGGAAGATATACAATCCACACATTAGTCATAAAAGAGACAGATAGGGAAAGTGTACAAATGCAATCCTTAACTTTAAGTGAAGAACAGGATGGTAAGACTAAGTGATACACATCAAAAAGTATATATTCGACCATTCCCTTTTTCCTCTTTTAAAATATCTCCCCCGCCCCTTTTCCCCTCAAAAACAGTCATCCAGAGTGCCAATACATGCTAATCCCCCGTTTGCAATTCACACTAATCCACACTTTGCAGGATCAGCAAAGCCTTAAAGAGTGCTCTTTTCTCGAAGCCACAACAACAACAACTGCCGCCTCCCACTGTTCCTCGCCTTTGCAGAAAGCTGCCCAAATATCATTCCACAGGTCAAAGTTTCGGTAGCAGTGAATGCAGACAAGCCTGCACAGTTCCTGCAAATAAGGCAACAGAATTCTTCTGACTTAAAAATCTCAGACAGGTATCACCATATAAGCTGAAAGACAGGAGTGGATTTGTCCAAAGCTAAAATTATCTGAGAGCTACTCCTTGGGGGCAGACCGGGGAGAATGTACCCTTACCTACACAATATTTCTTCCAACTCACAATCCAGCAACTGTTCCCACCTCCCATGAGACCAGGAAGCAGTAGCTGTGTTGCCAAATGTGGGGAAATCTCAAATACCAACAAATCACAGAGCATGGAAAATGAGGCTGTGTCCACCGGAGTGGAACATATACCAGGATAGAATGCAGCCATAGCACAGAAATGACAAATCTGGACCTTTCAGTATTTCTAGGAGGCTCCTTTAGCAGGGAAAAGCAGAATAATAATAATAATAATAATAATAATAATAATAATAATAATAATGTGTCTCATCAGTTGTGGCAAGACTCAGTGAAAGTTCATTGTATGGAAACAGCTTAAATACTCATCTCAATATACTTAAATCTGCAAACACTTCAATTAACACAAACTGATGCATTCCTGAGCATTCCTTCTTTGGTACCAGAGATAAAAAAAATACTATGGAAAACATAGGGATAGGTAGGTACCAACACCATACACATATACAAAAACAATTCTGCATATCTCAGCATACATTTTATCCACGAGTAATAATATGTCTATTGGAAACAATATAACCAGGCCAGTAAAGTCTTTGGACATTTAAATAAATATCTTGCAGTAGAAACTGTGGGACCAAACCCATCTCAACAAACAAGGTTTACCTGGCAAAAGAATGGGCTCCAACTTCTTAAGCCTGGGCTCGGGCGTGATCTTCTCTTCAGCCTAAAACACAGTAACAACAGGAGCAATAAGTATATTAAAACTAACATTTTAAATTTGTTATGGGAGTCCCAGCAATAAATATTTGCATGTGTGTTAACTAGCAGGGATTACCCATAATATATACATTTCCTCTATCTTCCAAGAGCAACAGAACTCTGATCTTCTAATTGTTTCTATGTGCAAGGTTTTGTGGTCAGAAAAAGTTCACACATTAAATCAGCAAACACTTGTTTCCACCCTGGTACAGAGAGTGACAATGCAATCCCAAATGAAACAGGGTATTTATCCCTATCAGAGATGTGGCTGAATACACCAAATCATACATTTTAGGTAAATATCGCAACACTCTATAGAGTTGTCCTTAGTTTCTGAATGTTAAAGGATAAAATGTGCCGCCTGCAGTAAATGCACTATATAATCTTATGCTTACAATGGAATTGATTTTTTTGAAGAATTTTAGATTAACTGAGATTAGATTAGAATTGTAAAGAAATACACCGGGACCAGACGCATGCTGGTTGACACTGTCCAATCACTCCTATTTGTAATGGGAGAAACTAAACAAAGCACGAACAAAGTCCACAGTTTTTGCAATGTGGGAATTCAACCACAAACCTGCACTTGTGAGTTACTTCCCTAGTGAGATGTCAGATACTTAACCATAGAAGGAATCCAGGATTAATTCTGTTTGGGCAGAAAGTGAAACAATCCCGAGAAACTGCTCCATGAACAGAAAATCCGTGTTTGCTAACCCATTCTGTATACAAGAGAAACAATTAACATGGAAGCATTATTATGCTGGCTTGTTTATGCACCAAGGCATTTTAAAATTTGCTTAGTTTCTCAAAAATGAAACTTTGTTTTGTTTCTCAATAATTCAAAGAACATGTAAGCCTCTTTTGCTGTTCTTGTGGGCATTATTTTGAACCTAATATTCCAGCTAATTCTTTTAATTGTCTTTCAGTCTGTGCACACAGCCTTTTGAGTCCTTTCTTTACATTAATCTGACTGATGTGGTATAACAATTAAGTACTTCCTCTTTAAAATGTTCAACTCCAGTAATTGAATACAAATCTGCCCATCCGTTTTAAAAACCGCATGGCTGAATACACCATAAAGTTTTGCTTTGCATTTTGTTCCCCTTAGCATCTTGAAAACTGCCACAAGAGAAGGAGAAAAATGTTTTTGACAGAGATTCATAGAGATATAGTATCTTTTAATTGGCTTTTATAGGAGATCATGTACCCCAACCCAACAAATATGGAGGCTGATGATCCTATGATTCCACTATCATTGCTATGGCCATTTCCTATGAGATTTGCAGTTTAGTGAAGTCCTACAACTCTCTAATTGAGATCTCTTAATGCCCCACTTCAGCTGCACCTCCCAGGATTTTATGGGCTGTTGCCATGGCAGTTAAAATGGAATCATAGCACTAGGTTTAGTGTGAGAAGGCCCAGAGATAGGTAGGATTTCTGTCTATCCACATCTTATGTGATAGGAACCAAAAAGACTTCACTCACTCCTGATTTAATTCAGGGTGGGAACCACAGCTTTGAACAAACAAACAAAACAAGTCAGCAAGCAAGTTTTGACAGGTGGGTCTATGTCAGCTTTTCCTTTTTCATTCATTTTCTGGGCTGTTGTGCAAAACGGTATACACCCTTTTAAAAAAAGAAAATCAGCAGTCCTCACCCAAAACGTTTAAGGCTGACCTTTCTCACAGTGGAGCAAAAAAAAAAAAAATTCCGCTACTTGTTTAATGGAATATCTATCTTTGGTGTTGAAGTGACCCTTGAAAATGTAAAGGCAGGTCATTTTTTAATACAGAATCGCAGGTAACTGTTCCCAACTTATTCCCTGACATTTCTGATGCCTGTTGTAAACTTGGCAAGTGGAGTTTATGTATCTGTGGAATGTTTGGGTGGGAGAAAGAACTCTTGTCTGCCTGAGGCAAATGTGAATGTTGAAACTGGCCACCTAGATTAGCATCAAATGGCCTTGCATCTTCAAGCCTGGCTGCTTCCTATTGGGGGGAATCCTTTGTTGGGAGGTGCTAACTGGCCCTGAATGTTTCTTGTCTGGAATTCCCTTGTCTTCTAAGTATTGCTCTTTATTTACTGAATTATTCAATTTAATAATTACAGGTTTTGCCTTTTTATCCTGAAAGCTATCAAGAAAAGAGCACATTTCCTGAAAGAAGAATCAGGAAAATAAGATTTTGACGGCAAACAGAAGGTCAGCTGCTGTCCTCCCATCCTTTTTGCTTTGTTTTTATTTATGCTGCACTTTGAAATGGTCATATGACTGGTCAAACAAATGAATTATTATTATTATTAATTACAGGTTTTAATCCTGTTGATGTGTTTTATTGTTTTATGTAGTTATACTGTTTTTAACTGATTGATCTGTGTATTAACGTGTGTTGTTGGGCTTGTCCCCATGTCAGCTGCCCCAAGACCCTTCGGGGAGATGGAGGCGGGATACAAAAATAAAATTATTATTATTATTATTATTATTATCGAAATTATTAATTTCAACAGAAAGGAGGAAACTATGAAAATGACGACAATTTGGCTCCCATTTTTTAAAAAAAATCATCTAAAATCAAGACAGTAAATAAAGAATGACACTCAAAAGACTGGGGAATTCCAGACAGGAAACAATCAGGGCCAGCTAACACTTTCCAACAAAGGATTCCCCCAGGGAGGAAGCAGCCTGGCTTTGAAGCTGCCAGGCTATTTACTGCTAGAGATGAAACCTGGGCCAACTTCGGCCCTCCCTCCAGGTGTTTTGGACGACAACTCCCACAATTCCTAGGAATTGTGGGAGTTGTAGTCCCAAACACCTGGAGGGAGGGCCGAAGTTGGCCCAGGCCTGCTCTAGAGGTGTATGTATATAATGTAGATATTGACAAGTCCATTATACTGTTATATTTCCTCTCAGCGAAGGCCTCCCGCTTTCTCTTGCTCTCTGCTTCTTACCTGAGGCAAAAGGTAGGACCGGAAGGTGGCCTTGGGCGCCTTGAGGGAAAACATGACGGAGGAACAGCCACAACCACCGGCGTCGAGGGCGGCTTCGACGGAATGAGCAGGCCCCGCCCCCTCCTGTCACGTGCACGCCCCGCTGCCCCCGCCCCTCGACCCCATTCGCCGGAGTCAGGAGGAGAGGCAGCGGCAAAAGCCAATAGCAACCTCTGTTGTTTGTTTTCCCCGCCTCTTTTGCTCTGAGGCACCTTTCGTTTCTTAGCAACCGCCCTCTTACGGCGCGTCAGAAGGGACAGGAAGGTGCAGAATGAGAAACCGAGCTGTTTTGCTTGCGGACAAGGCGGCTCTCCTGAAGTGAACAAAGGGGAGGAGCTACACGAAAGAGCGGAACCAGAACCAATCAAAAGCGCCGCTCTTCGTTGTCCCCGCCTCCTCCAATCATATCGGAATCTGAGCCCTCTCCTGGCGTCTCCTAGCAACCAAGAGGAGGGGCACGGAGCATCAGAAGGGACAAAAGTGTTGGCATATTGATTTGTAAGGGTTGTAGGGACTGGGATGTATAGTTCACCTGCAATCTAAGAGCACTCTAGACCCCAGCACACTGAATCCCCATGACAAGGAAAAAAAAATACTGGAGGTCTTGGGAGGGATCTATGGGAGTTGTAGTTCACCTTGAAGTTTTTAAATATAATAATAGATTTTAAATATAATAATAATAATAATAATAATAATAATGATGATGATGATGTTGATGGAGGTGTGGGCAAATTGTTATAAATATTATAATACGTTTTTGTTGATGGAGGCATAGGAAAATTTTAAATAATAATAATAATAATAATAATAATGTTGATGCAAGTGTGGGCAAATAGTTATAAATATTATAATAATAGCTTTTTGTTGATGGAGGCATAGGAAAATTATAAATATAATAATAATAATAATAATAATAATAATAATAATAATAATAATAATGTTGATGGAGGTGTGGGCAAATTGTTATAAATATTATAATAGCTTTTTGTTGATGGAGGCATAGGAAAATTATAAATATAATAATAATAATAATAATGTTAATGGAGGTGTGGGCAAATTGTTATAAATATTATAATAGCTTTTTGTTGATGGAGGCATAGGAAAATTATAAATATAATAATAATAATAATAATGTTGATGGAGGTGTGGGCAAATTGTTATAAATATTATAATAGCTTTTTGTTGATGGAGGCATAGGAAAATTATAAATATAATAATAATAATAATAATGTTGATGGAGGTGTGGGCAAATTGTTATAAATATTATAATAGCTTTTTGTTGATGGAGGCATAGGAAAATAATAATAATAATAATAATAATAATAATAATAATAATGTTGATGGAGGTGTGGGCAAATTGTTATAAATATTATAATAGCTTTTTGTTGATGGAGGCATAGGAAAATAATAATAATAATAATAATAATAATAGATACCCAGCATATACGAAATCCAGCATATATATCTCGTTTGCTGTGTCATACTGTGTCTTTGTGTCAATAATAATAATAATGTTGATGGAGGTGTAGGCAAATTGTTATAAATATTATAATAGCTTTTTGTTTATGGAGGCATAGGAAAATTATAAATATAATAATAATAATAATAATAATAATAATAATAATAGATATCCAGCATATACAGCTGAAGGCCCCTCCGCCCAGTAACATGCTATGCTAGTTATATATATATATAATTTACAATAATATATAATAACATATTGTATTTACATATAATATTCATAATATTATATTGTAATACGATATAATACTAATAATACAATTTAATAATATTAATTATATATTATATTTTATATGTAATATTACTAATAATATTACAATATATTGATATAGTACAATACAGTAATTTATTGCCAGTATTGTACTATGCTAATAATATAATATTGTATGTAAATTTAATTTGTAAGCCGCTCTGAGCCCCCTTCGGGGTGAGAAGGGCGGGATATAAATGTAGTAAATAAATAATAAATAGTAATAAATAAATATACGAAATCCAGCATATATATCTTGTTTGCTGTGTCATACTGTGTCTTTGTGCCAATAATAATAGTAATATTATTAATAATAATAGATAGCTTTTCTTGCTAATGAAGGTGTAGGTAAATATTAATGTGAGGCCTGTTCAAACAAATACAGTATCTCTAGATATACAAAAATGAATGACAACATAATCGCCTGTTGAAACTGTCAACCTGGTAAGACTGGGAGGCTCCATTCCATCCCAAATACGCAGTTGTTTTTCATCAAATCCTGGGACAGTGTTTCAGTGGGAGATTCTGGATATGACAGCAGCCTTTTTCAGTCTCTTCCTCTTTGATACTTCTGCTTCTCTTCTGCTTCTCTTCCTAAAAATTACATCTGGCTTCCTCTTCTGCTGTTTCTTTAATCACCGAGGGCAAAAAAGTCCCCAAAGTGGCTTTTTTGGAGGAAGCATTTTCCCCTTTCGGCACATGCAATAAGTCAAAGATGGCTTTATTTTTAAGTGGGGGGAAACCCTTCTTGTATGAACAAAAGGCAAAAGGCAGCAGCAGCAAACACGGATAAAACATTCGTAAGGCAATCGGTTGTTTGTTGTGATTTGAACATGGAACATGGAGCCCTACTGGGATGTGCTCAAAAATAATTATTTTGGATCAGCAGGCAATGTGTTTTAGTAATTATATGTTTCAAATGCATTTATTTGTGTGGTTTTGTTTATGTTAGGTTGAGTTGTCTTCGTTGTTTACATGTAGTGTATGTAAAATGGAAAACTGCATTTCTGGTCTTGTTTATGTTTCTTTTAAACTTTCATAATAATAATAATAATAATAAGTGGTCCCGGTGGTGATTGGCACATTGGGTGCTGTGCCATAAGATCTCAGCCAGCATTTGGAAACAATAGACATTGACAAAATCACGATCTGCCAACTGCAAAAGGCCACCCTACTGGGATCTGCGCGCATCATCCGAAAATACATCACACAGTCCTAGACACTTGGGAAGTGTTCGACTGGTGATTTTGTGATACGAAATCCAGCATATCTATCTTGTTTGCTGTGTCATAATAAAATAATAATAATAATATAAATTTATTCTTATATCCTGCCCCATCTCCCCGAAGGGACTCGAGGCGGCTCACACGGGGATCAAGCCCAGCAATACACAAAAAATTACTGTATAAAAATTACTAACAAAAACAAACATATCCTGGACAAAGCAAGATGGCAAAGGCCAAAGTGGACTGAGGTCAAGGTGCCTCATCCGGATGGCCTTCTTGGAGCAGGAAAGGCAGCTTCTGGAAGGAACGAATGGCATTAAAACGGGGCATTTAATTCTGTCCTTTTCCTTTCTTCAATCCAACCTCTCCGTCTCAATGCACATTTGCATGTATTTGAAAATGTTGGAGAGGTGGTCACTGAAAGTGGGAGCTGATGAAAGAGCTCCACATCCTTTCTCTCTTGATTCCAGTGGTCTGCATTGCCCTGCTCAAGTTAAATATCACATCAGCTCTTTATATGGTAAATTTAGGTGTAAAGTGTCAAACCCCCATTGTTTGGGCACCTTTAGCTCCAGCATCACCAAAACAGACCCAACTTAAACTGAGGTCAGTGTGCACATATTGACGTCGTAATATTTGGGGACTAAACTGCCACCGATGGGCAGTGGAAGAGGAAGAGGTGGCTAGGATGCCTTTTTAAGGTGCTTTTTAGTAAGATCTTTATCTTTTCCCCACGGTCAACACAGAGTTCCCTTGCCTTTTCATCCAGATGCCAGACCCTCCGTCTTTTGGGACTGACCACTAAGAAGTCAGGGGAATCTATCCTTCAGACCCAGTGATGGACATATCATAGTTATCAAAGTGCTAAGAATAAATGGTCATTTTTGTGGTTGTTTTAGTTTTTTTTTTTAAAAAAAAAACTGTATGACAAGTATTAAAACTCCCCCATCCCATCAACATATGAATCTGGTGCCTAATTGAATGAAGAAGAAGAGGATGCCAATGCACCTGCAAAAGAAAACACTGCAAACAACCCAAGGCCAATGAGCTCTTTGAGCAACATGTGTTCCTTCTGCGATGTTCTGAATCGAGAAAGCCAGATGCTTGGTGAGGGGGGAAAGGCCATTTTAGCACTCGGTTTCTGTGCCGGAGGCATTTTCTTTGTTTGTTTTGGGCTCTTCTGTCGTGTTTCCGCAGGTGACCACGAGACTGCTGACACTGCTGGCATGGCCCGGCCTGAGGAGCTTGTCTTTAATGGACTTGGCTTTCCGTGAATGGCTGTGCAAACTCTTTGAGCGGATGGAGGGGAACTCGTAAGTCCGGTCAGAGTTCACCAGAAGCTGGTTCTCTTTGTCCGTCCTCCTGCTGACCGGTGAAGATGGGTGGGAGGCACTGAGGCCCACGACTTCGCCGCCGGCGTCGCTGTCGTCCTCGGTGTCGGTCAGCATCGGCTTCCGCTCGGCCTGCATCTCCGCCTCGGACACGATGCCGGGGTATTCGGGAGGCGGCTCGTCCTCCAGCTTCTGCTGCAGCTCGTACTTCCATTCGGCCGTCCACTGCTCAACCGTGGAGGGGCAGACCTGGTCCATGATGGTCTGGTACTCGTGGTCCACGATGGCCCAGTTGTTCACGCCTCCCACCATCTTCCCGCCTTGTGCAAATATGTAGCTCCTGGATTTCATCATGGTCGCCTGACAACCGTCAAACGTTTCCGAAGGGCAGTACTTCATGGCCCGAGGCTTGTCCAAGGGGTAGGAGATCGTGGCTTCTAACTTGGTCCTCTCAAGGGCCACGCAAGCGTTTGGGAGGTCCGCCCTCCTTCCGGACTGCCCGCTTAAAGCACTATCTGTTTGGCTGAGGGTTTGGGATAGGGTCCCTTCGCTCTTGCTGTGGTCCGGCCTGTCCCCCACATGGGGTCCGCCAGCGGTCTGCGCAACGTCTAAGATTTTCCTGCCGTGGTCCAAAGCGGCCACTGCGCTCAGGCTGGAGGTGGAGCGGAGGCTCGCCTGACGTTCCGGAGACAGGTGCAGCTTGGAGTCGGCTTTACGCAGCGCCAGGGCCGGGGACATCGGGGCCGGGGGCAGTTCGTCGTAGGCAAGCTCATCGCCATGGGACCGGAACATGCCGTAGCCGTCCGAACTGTTCACGCTGCTCTGCCGGAGGAGGTAAGCCACGTCGCACTCGGAGGAGGCCCTGGAGCGAGTGTGGGTCAGCTCGGCCTTGTCGATCCCGGCCAGTTTCTCCAGAGCGTTGGCCATGCGGCTGGAAAGCTCTTCCAGCTGAGATAGCCGGAGGTCGACCGTCTGCAGGGAGGCTTTCATGAAGTGCTCCCGTTCGTTCACTTCTTCTAACCTCATAGACATGTTCTCAACTCTATAGAGTTAAAAAGAGAGAGAAAAGATGGATTCAGCAATCTAGATCTGGTCTGTGAAGCATCTTCTGCACTGAAATGATCTGTCTGGAACAACGAACAGAAGGACCCATTTAATCTTGTTTCTAACATTTTTTTCTCTCCTCTCACTTTGTCTTAAGTTTACTTCAGTTTTTATTTATTTATTTATTTACTACATTTATATGCCGCCCTTCTCACCCCAAAGGGGACTCAGAGTGGCTTACAAATTACATTCACATACAATACATTATATTATTAGCATAGTACAATAATGGCATTAAATTACTATATTGTACTATATCATTACATTGTAATACTATTAGTAATATTACATTTAATATATAATTAATATTAATAAATTGTATTATTATCAGTATTCTATCGTAATACATAATATTATCAATATTATATGTATATACAATATATTATATTATTATATTTATTATAAATTAAGTTGTATATTATATATATATATATATATATATATATATATATATATATATATATCTATCTATCTATCTAAGCATAGTAACATGCTATGCCAATTATATATATACACACACACATATAACTAGCATAGCATGTTACTATTACATTCAACGACATAGCCATGGTCGTTTGGAAGAATCAGTCTGCAAAGAGATCTTGTCTCATCTTGAGACTAACAAAGAGAAATATTATTGCTATTGTTATAATATTTATTTTTATCTGGCTTTCCTTCAGAGTTAAGAGTCAAAGCGGCTTTTGTAGACCAAAGTCTACAGCATCAGATTGCTCTTATCTTGCTTCCCCATTTCCCACTTGCTGTCAATGGGAGAAAAAAAAACAGAACAATAATTTCACTCGATACCTTTCAGAAGTCACTCTGATCCGTTCATCATTGGAAGACTGTTCTTCATCCTCTTTTTCACGGAAATATTCTTCCACGCATTGCTCCTCAAACTCATACAGCTTTTTCAGCTCTTCGTCGTTTAGAAACAGCTCTGTAAGAAAAGAGGAGAGGGACGTGTTTGTGTATTTTTCTTTCCTACTCATATCCAGGATGTTGGAGAAATATCTGATCTCTGGTTTGCACGCTAATTCTTGAAACGCCTGGGTTGGCCTGTTCTTTTCTACATAGGGATCCCTCTGTAAACAAAGCATTGGGCAGTGAAGGTACTTTTTACAAAGGATTGTTATGCTTCCAAGTGAAGGGTTCCACTCACTTTCACCATCCCTGCAAGTAAAAATCTAGCTTGTCAGGGGCAGGGAGAGCAGTTTGCCCCGTCCCGACCTGCTCCTTGCTTTGCTGGCTTTCTACTTGCAGGGAGCTCTTTGCGGAGGACTGCAACTCAACCCTTCTTTCTCCAAAGGGACACTCCACCCAGCCACCCTCCTTGCGCCGCTCTCCTTCTCGTCCGTACTCAGCCCTCGGTCGCGTTCGTCCTGCTCCCCTTCCCGATGCTTCTTGCAGCGGCAGCAGAGGCGGACCATGATGATGTAAATGTGGCTGAAGATGATCATGGGCGGAGGAAGCACCGGCCGGTCGTGGAAGGTCATGATCAGCTGGTACCGCTGGAATTTCCAGACCTGGTTGGAGATGGACTTCACCTCGAAGAAGGTGTTGCTGCAAGAGAGAGGCCAACGTTGTTTGTGGAATTGCAACGTCAGAAGAGACCTTCCAGGACCATCCAATCCAAGCCCAACCTTTACTTAAGAACCAGATAAAAATAGAGAATATGCTGGGTGAGATAGATCCCAAGAGTACTCTGAGCTTTCTTGAGGCTGTGAGGGCAACCAGTGATTCTCTGGACAGAAGTGGTGACCCTTTGGAGTGCCTTCCTATCTATAGCCACTGGGCAGTTACCAAACATGTGCAGATTCAGGTTAGGACATTCTCTATAGCACAGCAGTAGAAAGTCACCAGCATCTTAGGGACTTCTGTGATATTTCTGGCTATTAACACCTTTGGGCCACCATTTGGGACCTGGTTGGTTCTCAGCACTTGTAGGCTGAGGTCTGCTCATCTTTGTACCAGATCTCTTTTGGATGACAACAGGGAAGAGCAATGGGATTTCACTTTGCAAGAAAGACACCCGTTTCAAGACACTGGGCAAGGAAGACACTCACTTGAAGACAGCGATCAGCAGGTTGACCAGCAAGATGTTGGCGACCAAGAGGTAACAAGCCATGATGGCCGGAGTCAGCCAGGCGCCAGGGATGCAAGGAGGAAGCCGTTTGCCATCTTCGTCGTAAAGGTTGTCCCCGCACGGAGCTGTGCACGAGTTGGGATCAGGTTTACAACCAACAAAACAGGCAGTGCTTCATATATTGGGGAATGGAGATGAGATAGGACCCAAGAGCCATGTTTAGATCCCTCACCCCATCTGCAGACTTAGGAACACAGCTCCTGTTGAGACTTCTGAACCCTTCATCTGTGGATGTTTTGTTGTGCATTCGGTTAGCCAAGTCTGTTATACCTGGCCCTTCCCTACTTTGAAATTTGTCCGGTTACTTTATAGGTGACTTCCACCTCAAAATCATCTTCCCTAATTATGTGCCTATTTCATGTACAGTATATTCTATTTTGATATAGACACTTTTATCAGTTTTGATTGTTGCCCACTCATGTCCTATATTGGACTTTTTAAATGGCTTGTGATGATTGGTAATATTTTGTGTTTTCAATAATGTTTTTAAACTATTGCCTGTTTAAATTGTTTTATTATGAAGTTGGTTGGTTAACTGTTGATTTTATGATGTTAATGTGATTGATTGGGCTTCCTCCATGTGAGCCGCTCCGAGTCTCCTGTGGGGAGATGGAGGTGGCATACAAAAATAAAGTAGTAGTAGTAGTTGTTGTTGTTATATTATTATTATTATTATATTATCTCAGTATCATTTCTGGCTGGCAGCTGTGGCGCAAGGCATTATTCTGGCATGGTTTTATTTGACGATCACTTATGGCATCCATCCAAGGATGACCTAGGCTTGACCCTGCTTAGCTTCCAAAATTGGACAAGATTGGATGGGTTCCGGGTGCTAGAGATGCTGCAGTTTCCACCTGAAAAACTTGCTCAGTGACAATCTGGGAAAATATTTCAAGTCATGGCCGAATGTGGTGAGCAAGGGTAGAGCCTGGATGGGTTATGAGAGGGGCCGATGCACATTGAAGAGGAGCATAGCTTGGCTGGGGCTTCAATGGTGTCTCAGCTGACCATCAAAAATACTGGGACTCACTTCCTTTGCTACCTAATAGAGGTGTTTGGGCAACCCATGTAGTCCCACATGGTTGAAAGCTGTCTCCATTGTGAAGTATTCTCAGCTTGGAAAAAGCCCTTTCCAACTAGAATTCCCAGAACCCTCCAACTGACTTAGTTATTGGACTGTATATGTTCTCAGCGGGGTGTGTCTGGGTCAAACTAAATTAAGTTTTTTGGTGACAAAGGGGTACCTTTGGTGTGAGGTGGGGACTATATAACATCAACACCATTCAATGGAAAGTGGAGGAAATCCTCCGTCACAGACATTTAATTAGTTTGTCAGCTCCCCAGAGAGACTTACGGTTAATTTCCATGGCATAGACTACACAGCATTCCGAAAGCATAGGATAATAAGAGAGAAACATATTAAAAAGGGGGACAATTGTTGGAGAGAGAAGGCTGTGAACAAAAGAAAAACAGGCAAGGAAAGCTCAGGGCTGGCAACTGCATATAGCGTCTCGGCTGCCAGAAAAAGATAAGACCCTCAAATATTATAACAGGCAAGATACACGCTCGGAAACAATGGCTCCGTCAGGATTCCTGAATGGCCTGCCATTTCCTCTTTCTCTTGTCGTCTTTCCGAAACGTTATGTACGGCGGCGAAATACAAAAGGCAAGCTGGCAGATGATCAGGTAAAATATCTGAGCAATTTGAAGAATGTCAGAGTGACGCAGGATGAATCTCATCACAAGCACAAAGCACCACAAAGGACATTGCATGAGATGGAGGGACTGGCTGGTCCTGGGAAAAAACAGGAGGAATTCACAGAGCAGGCATGGGCAAACTTGGGCCCTCCAGGTATTTTGGACTACGACTCCCACAATTCCTAACAGCCACAGGCCCCTTCCTTTTGTCCCTCAGCCGCTTACGTCTATTCTTCACTCCCTCTGTTCTCAAACCTAATCTGGCTTCTTGGGAAAACTCCTGTTTCACAAGGGAACTGAGAAGGCTGAGGGGGAAAGCACCTGAGGCTGTTAGGAGTTGTGGGAGTCGTAGTCCAAAACTCCCAGAGGGCCAAAGTTTGCCCATGCATGCTATAGAGAGTCAAGAACTGGATTGAACCAGGTCCTGGACTGAAGGATGGGGACCAATTTCCAGCTCTGTTCCCCTCCAGTGTTTCACAACGACATCCCAAAGCCAAGTCCTTCTATTTTGTAAACATACCTATCCCCGGGCAATTGTATCTTTGACCCAAAATCCTCAAATGGCTCACAAACACAGCAAAATAAATTTCTTTCAGTCCCCAAAGCTGCCCTTTGCAACTTAAGAGGCCATTAGTAATAAAATAAAACTAAATTACTTTTTAAAATGTCCAAAAATAACCTAAAATAAAATGTCCAAAGATAACATCTTTCCACCATGTCTCCTGTATCAATTTAACAATATAATAATATATAACGCTCATATTATACTATACTAATATTATAACATATTGTATTTACGTATAATATTAATAATAATAATATGATGTAATACAATGTAAGAATAATAATAGTACACTATTATAATTGTATACTTACATTACATCTAATATTACTAATAATATTGCAATATAGTCATATAGTACAATATAATAATATATAATGTTTATATAGTGCTTAATATTGTGCTATACTAATAATATTGCAATATAGTCGTATAGTACAATTTATTAATATATAATGCTTATATAGTGCTTAATATTGTGCTATACTAATAATATAATATATTGTATGTAAATATAACTTGTAAACCACCCTGAGTCCCCTTCAGGGTGAGAAGGGCGAGATATAAATGTCAATAATAATAATAATAATCTGCACGCATCATCCGAAAATACATCACACAGTCCTAGACACTTGGGAAGTGTTCGACTTGTGATTTTGTGATACGAAATTCCGCATATCTATCTTGTTTGCTGTGTCATAATAAAGTAATAATAATAAAATAGAAATAGGAAGCATGGAGTGACACTTCTTGTTTTGGGTTTGGCTGATTTTCCAACAATTATTATTTATGCCCTTTGGAGGGTTTTCAAAGTATACATGTGAGGGATGCAATTGTGCGGCAAAATGAACCATTTTGGGGAGTCGTTCAAAAATGTTGTGGTGAGATTTCATTTTTTTCAGCGGCTCCTCTTTGAAGGCCCCCGAGAACCAAACAACGAATTCCTGAAGCGTTGGCACCATGGAGGAAGATGACACAGCTTGGCACCAAGACACAAACAAGGCTACAAGAACAACACTGCTTCCAAATTAAAGCAAGGGGAGGGCGATTAATTTGGACGTGATCATCTGCCTCGGAAACAGGAAACCGAATCTTACTATGAACTCTGCTCTTACGGTCTATCTGGTCAGCAAACACCTCTCCGTAGATCATCCAGTAAGGCATGTAGAAGATGTTGCGGGCCAGGCGCCAGGAGGGCTCCTCATCGGGGTGAAGGATGGCCTGCCGGGCGACGCCAAAGCTCATCAGGACCACCAGCATAATCACCACGAAGTACAGCATGTCGATCATCTGCAGGGACAACACAAACAAACTTTTCCCGTACTTCTTTTTTTTAACAAAATGCAAACGATCTCTCGTAGTTTCAGCAGAGTTACGCACCATCTTTCCAATCATCATGACGTAAGGTCCCAGGTACTTATTCACGCCAAAGATGTCCAGGACTCGGATGTACCAGAAAATGATGTCCACGCAGTAGATGACCCTCCCGTATCCCATGTAAGGCTGGTTCTGCAAGCGAAGGATGGCCCCGAAGATGAACACGGAAATGGCCACCAGGTCGGTGATGTTCCAATACTCCTGCAGCCACACTTTGATTTTCTGGCTGAGTTTACCGGGTTCGGACATCAGGATCTGAAACCAAGGCAACGGGGAGACAGAGGAGGAGGAGAAACAGAAGAAGAGAGTATCGGTGAGATAGAGTTTTTGCAAGAAAGAGAAGTTTGAAGAACTTTGTGGCTTCTTCCTGGGCATCTTTGGGTTTGATGTTCCACCAGAAATATACATCTAATTGATCTTCCTCTGGGATCTTTACTGGGAATGTGGACTGAAGGAAAAATTATGCCCTCCGTAAATGAAAATTTCCTTCAGTTATGTCTGGCCCCATAGCTATTCCCCTTTGTGGACCCAAATAAGGCCTGTTGTGTCTCCCCAAGCGTCTGGCTTTTTGCAAGATGAATAGCTTCTTGAGGGACTAAGGCTGGTTGGGAGAAGAACAGGGATGGAAAGAAATCTTGAAGGTGCTTGATGTTCTCAAAGGAGGTGCTCCTACAGACAGATCAACTCAAAAAAACGCAAACACTGCTATGGTTGTGGACTCACCTCTCTCACTTTCTCTAAAGCCAAGGTCACAATGTAGGAGATGACAATCCATTCTTGGAGCGACGGCCACCGGTCCATCCGCACCAGGATGATATAGTTGAACATCATTAAATAGCCCAGGTATGCGATCTGGGAAAGGGATGTTACACCAGATTTCAGTGTCCATGAAATGCTCTCATTGGTAGACATATTCAGTCATGACTTTTACAAAAGCGACACTTCCAAAACTCCTTCACAGACTATAACTTTCATAGTTTCAGTGTGACCTACAGGTTTCTAGGAGTTGTCGTCCAAAAAGATAATTTTTTTCCAATCTTTGGAACATCATTCCCAATTATAGAATTTGCACTGGTCCGTTAAAAGCTTCAGAAAATAATGGGATATATAGTTGTGGCTTACTGTGTAAAACCAAAACTTCACAATGGGGGCATTGTAGAACTCATAGATCTTCGTCCCAATGGGAAGGCCCTTTTGCTTTTTGTTCCCGTCCTCCTCGTCTCCCTTCCGGGAACCCGTGTCAGCATTGGCGTCCTACAAGAGAAGCAAGTCAGCCAATAATTCACTGTCGTTCTATGATTCCGTGTAGGAAAACCCCATAAAGGCTGCTCTGGGGAAGGGTCCGTACTGACCGCGTTCTCCTCCTCCTTTTCTTTCCCAACTTCGTTCTCCTTCGATGTTTGATAGGAGTAGTCGTCGCAGGTGCGGAACTCCAGGAACAAGATGGTGGGAGGGAACAGGATCCCCATTATGACCTGGAGAAGGAGAGGAGAAGAAGAGGCTTCTTCACTATGGAGCACCAGGAAAGTATCTGAGAATATCTCCTTCACTTATATGTTCACCTCCATAGCATGTTGCTCGGAGACATGTCCTACCTCTCACCCAGTAAAGATCAAGGTCAAAAGGTAACAACATTGATATGAAAATGTTGCCGTCCACATCTGCAGAAATCACCAGCTGGACATTACCTTAAGACCTGGGTTCTTCCGCATGCGCAGCCTCCCCATCCACATGTCTGTCAGCAACATCTGGCTGCAAGTGTGGGCAATGAAGTCCCGGTGCTTGGCGGCCACGGCCAGCTTCAAACAAGTGGAGTTGCTCCAGTTTTTCAGCTCGTACGTCAGGAGCTTCATGGCCACCTGCTCATCATGCTTATAGGACTGGTCCAGCAGCTCCACGGCCAACTGGCCAAAGTCCCTGCAGAAAAAAAGAATGGAAAAGAATCTCACACCACAGCCAGGTCTATCTATATCATGAATCAGTGCACCTAGAGCCCTCCCATGGCCACACATCCCCATGTTCATGTGGTGGCAGGAAGTGGCATTGCATGACTTCTCATCACTATTTTGAGAGGGATTGGTGAAGGTATTGAACTGTTGTGATGGTCCTTGGTGTGGAGATGGGTCATGCTTGTGCGCTTGGATTTTCTAGCTTGGTTTCTGTGTTGGGAGGCCATCTTCCATTGGCTTCACCCTAGTCCAAGGTTTCCATGAAGCTGTTGGCTGCTACTGGGATTACATTTTTGAACCCCACTCCTACCAATGGTCACGAGGGGATGTGGAATATGTCTGCCATAGACCACCAATAAAGTTTATTCTACTAAATGGTGTCAATATTATACATATAATATACATATAATATTGATAATATTATAATGTAATACAATATAATAATAATACACTATTATAATTGTATATTTATATTACATGTAATATGACTAATAATATTACAATATAATGTTGTAGTACAATATAGTAATATATAATGCTTATATTGTGCTATCTTAATAATATAATATATTGTAAGTAAATATAACTTGTAAGCCGCCCTGAGACCCTTCGGGGTGAGAAGGGAGGGATATAAATGTTGCTAATAAATAAATAAATAAAATATTCAACAGTAAAGTCTTGGGTGTTGGAAAAGCAACAATGCTTAACACCGATGGGCAGTAGTAATAGTTTAGACCAGTGATGGCCAACCTATGACATGCATGTCAGCACTGACATACCTAGCCATTTTTGCTGACATGCTGTTGCATGCAGATTGATTGGATGACTATGTCTTTTGTGGCCAAATGTGATGTGATTTGGTCCAGTGGTTTTGTTGTTTAGTCCATGGGAATTATGCACATTACACACACACACACACACACACACACACACACACACACACACACATATATACAATTATATCACTCTATTATTATTGTATTATATTATCATATTATTACTATTATATTATTATATTATTCATTATTCATGACTACATTGAAACTAGAATAGAGAGAAATCAGCGTGGAAACTGCAAGAGGTACCATAGATGGTTGTACATGGAAATAATGGTAGTAAATAGTTTTTGATTTATTAAATACAGTTATATATTACAATTATATATTTTTGTTATTTAAACTATACATATTGCGAAATTATGGTTTTTTTTCTCTCGAAGTGACACACCACCCAAGTCATGCTAGGTTTTTTGGTGAATTTTGACACACCAAGCGCAAAAGCTCGCCCATCATTGGTTTAGACAGTTTGAGTGAGCTCAAGAATCCTCCCTCCATGTCTATTTATCCTGACCCCTCTGTGATAGAAACGGCATCTTTCTCAGCCTCTTCTTCTCATGAGTCTTCTCTTGACCTTCCAAGATGGACCTAGGTTACATCAGCACCATGAGTAACCTTTCTATCTTAGAATTGAGGTCCTACAAGAAAGCTTAGTTTTCCCCCTCCATGTTTTGCTCCTTAAATCTCTAACTTGCCACAGACTCTCTAACATTGAGCCAACATCCAACTCCACAAGAGAATCCCATCTCACTTGGAGTTGTTGTCCAAGTCTTGGGAGATGTCGTCCACCAGCTCGCTCTCGGAAGACTCGTGGGCCATGGCTTTGTAGAGTTTGCAGGCCACCAGCGCCTTGGCCATGGACTCCTCTCCCCGCTGCCAGAGGAAGAGGGCCATCTTCTGCCGCTTCATCAGCACAGCCCACACCATCAGCTCATGGAAGGGGTACTTGAAGCGGCTGACCTCCGGGTCGTCCACGTCGATGTCAATCTCCTCCTCCTTTTTCTTCTTCTTCTTCTTCCCTTTGGTTGGAGGCTCATCGTCCTAGGAAGGAGGAAGGGAATTAAGGTCTCCTCGAAGGTGCTGTTTTGCTCACTCTGTGAGATGCCACAAACATGCCAGCACCGAGAAAAGGCATAGTCCATGCATTGTTGTTAGTTGTGGACAAAATCAGAAAAGGTTTAGATTAGCATGCAAAATCATCATGCGTGTGTGTTACTAATACAGGCATACCTCCACTAGCAGGGCCTCTAACATTGACACCCATTTGTTAACTGAGGTTTACTTGGATAAGAGAGATTTTCCATAGCAATCGCATCAGGGGTCACTCTGCAGATTTCCATTACGGCTGCTAGGACTTGCCTTTGGCTCTTGTGCTTAGAAGTGCGGACCAAACTATGAACTGGCAAATGGTATTACAGATCCAGTATATTGTATTATTATTATTATTATTATTATTATTATTATTATTATTATTATTATTATTATTATATCGTATTACAATAAAATATTTTGAATATTATATGTATATACAATATGTTATAATTATTATATATTGTTGTAAATTATATTGTATGCCATATGCCAAAAGCCTGGGAAGAGACGTGTTCCGTATTTCAGATTTATTTTTGATTTTGGAATAGTTACATACACATAATAAGTTATCTTGGAGATGGGACCCAAATTTAAACATTAAATTTATTGATCTTGCATATACAGTAAAGTCTCACTTATCCAACATTCGCTTATCCAACGTTCTGGATTATCCAACGCATTTTTGTAGTCAATGTTTTCCATACATCATAATATTTTGGTGTTAAATTCGTAAATACAGTAATTACTACGTAGCATTACTGCGTATTGAACTATTTTTTCTGTCAAATTTGTTGTATAACATGATGTTTTGGTACTTAATTTGTAAAATCATAACCTAATTTGGTGTTTAATAGGCTTCTCCTTAATCTCTCCTTATTATCCAACATATTCGCTTATCCAACGTTCTGCCAGCCCGTTTATGTTGGATAAGTGAGACTCTACTGTACACCTTCTTATACACACAGCCTGAAGGCAATTTAATACATCATATTTTTGTGCATGAAACCAAGTCTGTGTTCAAAGAACCCTCATAAAAATAAACGTTCACTATCTCAGCCATCATCAATTTTGGATTCTGGGCTAGTTCAGATTCTGTTATCTATTGTATTTAAATCTTATACGAATATGTTTTAATGTACGTTTTTATTGAATGTATTATTATTATTATTATTATTATTATTATTATTATTATTATTTGAAACACAACAAGATAAGTCCACAGCAGACACTCTGCTGGCTATCGTATTGGATCACATAATCATTATTATTATTATTATTATTATTATTATTATTATTATTATTATTATTATGTATTTTAACTATGTTGTGCCTCGCCTCGACCTATAAGGAGATGCAGGTAATAAAAATAAATATTATTATTAATAATATTATTATTATTTTCAGATTTTATTTATTTATTTAATACATTTATATCCCGCCCTTCTCACCCTGAAGGGGACTCAGAGCGGCTTACAAATTAAATTTACATACAATATTATATTATTAGCATAGCACAATACTGGCAATAAATTACCATATTGTACTATGTCTATATATTGTAATATTATTAATAATATTACATGTAATATATTATTTATAATTAATATTATTATATTGTATTATTAGTATTATATTGTATTACAAAACAATATTATTAATATTATATGCATATACAATATATTATAATATTATATTTTGTAAATTATATTGTACTAGCTGTGCCTGGCCACGCGTTGCTGTGGCGAAGTACGGTGGTATTGGAAATAAAGTATTGAGGAATTGGTGGTAGTTAAGGTAAAGGGTAAAGGTTTTCTCCTGACATGAAGTCCAGTTGTGTCCAACTGCACACTGTAGTGGATTATATGGCAGTGTGGAGTCAAGATAATCCAGTTCAAAGCAGATAATATAAGATTATAAATGGGTTATATAGCTGTGTGGAAGGGCCTTGAGTCTACACTGCCATATAATCCAGTGCAAATCTGATAATCTGTGGAAGAGGCCTAAGTGAGGCCTAACTCTGCCTGTCCCCTGGGCTGCGTGGGTTGCTAGGAAACCAAGTGGGTGGAGCTTAGCCTTTGAACTGGCAGCAATTGGATAAAAACAATTATTCCTCTCCCTCTAATTAGGATTTTATTTTTCTTTTCTTTTTGTTGTATGAATGTAGAGGCATGGATGAGGGGTTGTGCTGCCAAGTTTAGTGTTTCTGGGATGTGTAGTTTTGTTGTTTTGTCCTAGGCCGAAATTTCATTATCCTTTTATATATATAGATATATGTATATTTTGGAAGATACTCAACCTGAATCACAAGGCAAGTGGGTCAGCTAAAAATGCAGAGTAACCCCCTTGATCCCAGCATCTCACAGGTGTAAGTGGAATATTTTTATAATAGCAAGAATATGAATCCCCATTTTTATTATATTATTTTTATGCCATGCATAGAACAAGCAAAGCAATTTGAGGAAGGAGATGAGAGAAAGATTACTTCAAAGGCTAAGTTGGAAATGTTTTCTCTTTACTTACGCAGGACTCCCCAAAGGAAAGACTATCCCATTTCCTGAAGGGACAAGGAAGGTGGAACATTACTCCAGCAAAACAACATGGAAGGAAGGAATGGGGAAAAAGGGAAAAGGGAGGGATGCAGAACAGGAGTCCTCAACACCATGAATCTAAAGGAAACCAAGTTCAAACCAGATTTGGTCCTTCTGGTCTTGCTAAACCTGGACTTGCTTTTATCTCGGCAGAGGCAGGCCATTCCTATTTCGGCCGCCAGAAAAGACAAAGAGATTTCAGAGAAGATTAAGCATTGTTGAGGCTTCCTTTGTGCACTGCAAAGCTGCTTACCCAGCTTTCAGAGCAATGGGCTCGGCTTTGTGTTTATATATATTTTATAAATGATTTTTGCCCATATCTGTATGCTACAATACGTGCCGAAGCCTTAGATATTTCCTGTGCGGAAAGGAGGATTGTGTGCAAGTCTTGAGATTGCCTCCAGGGCTAGGAAATTGGGAGGCATTTAAATGGCTTAACTTGATGAGGATGTCACTAGGTAGAAGCAAACAAGAAAAACCCAATCCTGGCAACTAAAGTGTGCTTGTTTCTAAAATCAGGGAATCAAAATAAGAGGATGGACCATCTTCTTATGTGACAAAACAAAACCTTACCTCCATCCCGAGAAGCTTAAGAGCTTTAGGCTGCAAGTTTTGTGGAAGAGAAACGAGGAAAGAAAGGAGAAAAAAAGGAAATATTAGTTGACTGAAAGACACTGTTAAGTTTTTCCATGCTGCTTATGTTCTTAAATCGAAAATACGGAATAGTAATACTCCTATATTTATCCATACTCAACAAAATATGTCATTGCTAAGCTTTTTCTAGGTCTTCCAGCACAACTCTCTTGTATTTCTGGACCACATGTCTTTCATTTTAATAGAATTTCTATTATTCACACTCACATATTCGTGTGAAGTCCAGGAACATATTCCCAACAGGTATGGAGGCTATACCATATCTCTAGACCATTCAAGACCAAAGTTCTCGTGTTAAGATTCGTCATGGACAATAATTTACAGCAGACTCAACTTTACAGAGAGTCAGTCCACTGAAATCAAGATATGGACCATTATCTTAAACAATACACACTATGGGGGCTAAAAAAAAAGCTAAAACCCAAAGATAGTGATGAAATGCAATTGATTCCTACCCTCTTTGGTCCAAATAAATTGTTGTAGAGGGTCCGGAAGCTCTTCCGCGTATAGTTGCAGCGGTACGCCCCACCCATGAGATATTCTAGCACCAGGCCAATGTCAATGAGGCTAATGTGGTAGTCTGGAGGCAGGTTGCCCTGGGAAGGAAAAAAACCCAACACATATGTCATTGCTGGGTGGAAAAACACAATCTGGGAGACCTTATATTTATTTGGTATTGCACACATTTGCTAAAGATTACAACACTGCTTGCAGGGAGTGTGTCCTTCTTGGTGGCTTTGGAATTGTCTTTCTAGGGAGGCCAAGATGGCTCTCCCCTTGCTGTCCTGCTGTAGGCTTTGGAAATTCAGGAATATATCCTCTGAAGAAACAGGGATTGTATCATTAAATCAAATTATAAAGGCATGGACTCCTGAGTGAGGAAGCCCAATGCTTTGGTTCGTGGGAGCATCATCAGACGTTCCAGAAGAAACCTTTCAGTCCACGATCTCCACTCCATGTTGTTCATAACTGAATAGTAAATTGAGGAATATATCCTCTGAAGCTACAGGAATTGTAATATTAAAGCAAATTATAAAGACATGGACTCTTGAGTGAGGAAGCTCAATGTTTTGGTTCGTGGAAGCATCATCAGACGTTCCAGAAGAAAATTTCAGTTCACAATCTCCACTCCATGGAATGATAACTCTTTGGAATGAAAGCCAACAGTAATCAAGATACTTCATTTTGCAAGTAGATCTTACTCCCCGTATGAACCTGAGAGTCATTAACTGCCTGGATTCTGCTTCATCAGATTGATATCAGGATCCCACGTTTGTCAGAAATCCAACCACCAGCTTCCATTAGGAAACCC
Organism: Anolis carolinensis; assembly: GCF_035594765.1. Classification (NCBI taxonomy): domain Eukaryota; kingdom Metazoa; phylum Chordata; class Lepidosauria; order Squamata; family Anolidae; genus Anolis; species Anolis carolinensis. Next base: position 24,176,642 of record NW_026943822.1, read on the forward strand.
ATATTAACTACAATTTTACAATATCTCCAAAGCCAAACAAGCTTTTGATTAATCCGCCATCCAGATTGCTGTTGTATAACCTCTATGGCCATATTGCTGCAGATTGGATAGTTCTGTTAAAAGCTGGCACATGTCCTACCGCTTTGAGGGAAAGATACACATTTTTTAAAACAGCCGTGGGGTCTAATCTAAGAGAAACGAGACAACAACAAACTAAGACAAAAATGCTATGTTCTACGCAAGTCATTCACCTCCATGTTAACCCATCGAAATCCCCTAGTTAGTCGCTGGATGGGAATGAGCCAAAGGAGTGCGATGGAAAGAAGAAGGAAAGAGAGACAGAGATGGAGAAACACACAATGGCATGTTAATGATGGCAGAGAGCGATTTCACAGACACCACGATGAAGAAAAATGCTGACAGTGAATAATGGAATATGAACACACAATATGCATAGATATCACAGAATGAAGAGATGTTCAGTGTGACCCATCCTACGCTTTTTTTAATTTGGTAATCCTTTAACCAGTTGGAACGGGAATATGTAAAATGCCCCACTGGATTGGACTAGAAGTCAATATAATCTAACTTTCCATTTCCAGTAGCAACCAGTCTGATACTGGGGTGGGAAGAGGGAGACAAGGGAAGGCACGAGCTGGGCATGAAGATACCAGCCCTTTCCATTAAGTCTTGATAGAATTCACCTTATTATGAATGCATCACATATAAACTAATGGTTTTAGTCAATGATTTATGTGATGAGTGAAGACATCCTTCTATTGTCTGTCAATCATTTCCTTTGGGTGGTGGTGCCCAAATTCTAGTATTGTGAGAAAGGGAGGAAGCTCATCTTTACCATCTCCCGACAATCTATTTGGACACCATCAACCGGCAATGACCAAACTGAGGCTATCATACTTGGAACATATCATGAGATGACGTGAATTATTGGAAAAGGTGACCATGCCAGATCAAGTGGAAGACAGGATGGAAAAGGGATGACTTCACTTCAGATTCAGTCAAGAAATCTAAGGCTTCCTTGATTTTGAAAAACCTGCGCCATTAATATAAGATCTTTCCTTCATTATCTTGACACCAACTTGATAGCAAATAACAATGCTCCATTCACAATGTTATAGACTACTACTGTATCTCACTCATATTTCATCTAAAACAAACATTTACAAATATTATTTTTTAGCAGGGATGATACTAAAAACCCTTGACAGATGCCAGATGCTGGACTCCTCCTTCTTGGCCGCTCCATGGTTTTTCCAATAGGATTATTGCATGATTTTCATACTCTACATGCTATAATCTCACTTGATCATGAACAGAAAACATTGTGACTACATATGACTCAACAACTGGCAACTTGTAATATTATTTTTTCTCAGACAAATAGGAACATATCTTGCTCATTTCAGTTTCTCCTAACCCACATCTTATATACCATACACCTTACCTTTTTCACATCCCTGACAATCAGATGTAAAGTATTTGGTGGGCCCAATCTCTGAAAAAGACAACGTGTGAGCAATGTTGGAAGACTTAATATAGGAATGGTTTCTTAAAAGCATTATTTACACCAGGCCCACCTCCCGTCTCTGTACGCATTCTATTTTCTCTCTCTCAATGTCTCCTTCTGTTCTTTACCTCCTTTCTCAAGTCCATTCCTTTCTCCTTTACTAGGTTCTCCAATGACCTTAAAACTGAACTTGTAATCTCACCACTGGACCCACAACCTTAACGTTTTGATGGCTCTTCACACATACAGTTTGTCTACAAAGGCCCCTCATTTCATGGATATGATAAAGTAGACTTAGAATCATAGAATCATAGAATAGTAGAGTTGGAAGAGACCTCATGGGCCATCCAGTCCAACCCCCTGCTAAGAAGCAGGAAATCGCATTCAAAGCACCCCCGACAGATGGCCATCCAGCCTCTGCTTAAAAGCCTCCAAAGAAGGAGCCTCCACCACGGCCCCGGGGAGAGAGTTCCACTGTCGAACAGCCCTTCTCACAGTGAGGAAGTTCTTCCTGATGTTCAAGTGGAATCTCCTTTCCTGTAGTTTGAAGCCATTGTTCCGTGTCCTAGTCTGCAGGGCAGCAGAAAACAATCTTGCTCCCTCCTCCCTAGGACTTCCCTTCACGTATTTGTACATGGCTATCATGTCTCCTCTCAGCCTTCTCTTCTGCAGGCTAAACATGCCCAGCTCTTTAAGCCGCTCCTCATAGGGCTTGTTCTCCAGACCCTTAATCATTTTAGTCGCCCTCCTCTGGACGCTTTCCAGCTTCTGTCTATGAAAATTCACACTCCCAACATCTCTCTCTCAATTGCATACTGATATTCCAGACTAATTTTGGTTTGAGTTTGAGTTTCTGCAACCTTACCTCCCATAGTTTGCATATCAATCAATAATGATGACCATGATGATGATGATGATGATGATAATAATAATAATAATAATAATCACAAGTCGAACACTTCCCAAGTGATTTTGTGAAACGAAATCCAGCATATCTATCTTGTTTGCTGTGTCATACAATAAAATAATAATAACAACAATAATAATAACAACAATAATAATAATAACGCTTGGGAAGTGTTCGACTTGTGATTTTGTGATACGAAGTCCAGCATATCTATCTTGTTTGCTGTGTCATACAACATCGTTGTGTCAATAATAATAATAATAATAATAATAATACAACCCTAAACGCTTGGGAAGACAGTCCTAAACGCTTGGTAATTTTGTGATATAAAATCCAGCATATATATCTTGTTTGCTGTGTCATACTATGTTGTTTTGTCAATATTAATATTAATAATAATAATAATAATAATAATAGCCCATCCTTGCACTAAAGCCACCTTTGCCATCTTTATGTTCTTTCAGGTTAGTTGCCTCCATATTCACTCACAGTATTATAAAGCTCCTCCAGCCGAGGAATTGTGAGGAAGCGCTGCATACTGACTCCGTTCTCGATCAGGAGCTTCACAAAGTCCACCCGGTCCAAGACCAAAGCATCGAGCATTGCCTGCTCCAAGGAGTTTACCTGTGTAAAAAGGGAGAATGAAAAATACATTAAATGGAAGTGCCAAACCAAGGCAAACACTGTGCTGGACGACAGGGATGTTTCTGTTGGACGAAAAGGGGAAAAATCAACAGTTAGTGGTTTGAATGATTATCCATTTGCAGTCCAAGAAATAATGTTGGTATATAAGTTCTGATTTTGATGATACTTTGATAGTAACGTTCCCAAGTTCTGGAGAGTACTAGTATTTTGAAGGAACAAGACAAGCCTTGGCGCATCAAGGCCTTCACGGCTGCTCTTTAGGGGATTTCTGGAGCCAAATTGCAGAAATCGATAAGCACAACTGCCTAAGATCCCCCAAAAGGCCCACCCTGGCACAGAAACTACATCCCAGTTCTATTGTGTTTTAGCGTATTGTTATTGCTTGTGGTTTATACTGATTTAATTCTTTTAAGTTGCCTTTGTTTTGTATTGTTATATTGTGTGTTGAGGCCTTGGCCTTTGTAAGCCGCATCGAGTCCTTTGGGAGATGCTAGCGGGGTACAAATAAAGTTTAAGAATAATAATAATAATAATAATCCTTTGCTAATCTATCATTGCAACCTCACTGTTTTTAATTCTATGTTTTTAAGTTAGTTAGTTAGTTAGTTAGTTAGTAATTCTGTTTTTTAGTAAGTATGTTTCATTTTCTGGTCAGTGCTTAAATATTATAACTGGTACATGTTATTGTTTATTGATGTATTGTACATTGTTATTGTTTTGTATCTGATATTTCTGTGAGCCGCCCCAAGTCCCCTCCGGGGGAGATGGTGGCAGGATACAAATAAACTTATTATTGTTATTGTTATTGTTATTATCCTAAAGCAGAAAAATGAAAAGGAGCAAGCACTCCATAAAGGCAATCTCTATTTGGGGTGATGGGAGGACACTGCTTTTGTCCTCACCCAGTTCAGCAGCTCCAGTTTCCTTGGATCCGTTTCCTCCTCCGGCTCTTCCTTCTGCTTCCCGCCCTTCTTCTTCCCTTTGCCTTTCCCTCTTCCTCCTTTCGCTTGAGGCGCCGGGGACTTCTTCTCCTTTTCGGGGGCCACCCCGTCTCCAGCCGCAAGGCTTCCCAAGGGCTGCAATGGGGAGAAAATGGCAGCTGAGTGGCCCAAGACGTTACAAAACGCATTGGGAAATCCCATTAAGACATTGGATACAAATCACGATCTGAACGAGCAAGTAAACAGGGACCCAAGACAAAATTGTTGCAGCAGAGTTGCATCAAGGCCTCAGGCCTTTCCAAGAATGTGAGGGCATACCACAGCAACACCACCAATACATATTGTCATAAATAAATATAATTTAAACTAATTTACTAATGATACGGTGAGTGGGACTGCTAAGTGTGGTATTGTTCTCCACGCCAGGGGCCAAAAAGGTTGGCCTTAAGTGAGACGAGACTTGGGATGGATCCCCAGCAATTCTTGGTTGCCATTCTTCAGCTACTCAGAGTCAGAAATGTGATCAGTTTATAAAATCTCATGCAGACTGGCTTAATCTTCATAGATTAGAAATTATACGAGAGGGCTGAATACTTTCACATGCAAAAATGAGATAATTGTGACTGATTTTTTGTTAAAAAGGGATCCAACAATTTCTCCAAGAAAATGGTTACCGGCCAGTGGTGTCCGAAAACAAAGATCTGGCTCCGTGCGATGTCCACTCGATTCCAGGCCAAGGCTAAACTCAGCTGATCTGGGGCAGATGCATTGGTCCCTAAGGAAGCAAAGGACGGTTCAATACTTATTCCACAATGGGGACAGCTTCAACTTTCTACCAAATCAATAAACAGAATAAGAAGAAAGAGAAAACCAAACAGGGACCTTATGCAATTATAGCACAATGATCTGTCTTTAACTGTTCTGGATCAGGATGGGAATTCTAGCAACTAGTAAAACTTTCCAAAAAAGGCAGATTGCCTCTATTCTAAGGGAGCCCCATTTAAGAATTCATACTTGGTCCAGTATTAATATTGTTACCTAAATATGCAGACAGAGAGGGCCACCTTTTTGCAGTTTCCACATCGTTGCCTGGATGACTCACCTTTAAGCAACGCTGTCAAGATAGACATCTCAATATCCTGCTGTCCCTCGGATCCCATGCGGAACACCGTGATCTGAACAGCCACAAAGAAGAAAAGGCGTAAGTGGTTGCTCCATTTCCCCAATCCCATTGTTGAAGAGTTTTGTTCAACTCTGCAGCCCGTGCATGTGTTTTTAAAACACATGCATGCACCCCGATAAAAGTTTGATGCAAGGAAAACTATATTGAAAACTCGATTGTGCCCTTAGCTTGGAAACATCACCTTTTGGACTACAACCCTGAGAATCCCCAGATCCCATGATCACTGGGGGATTTCTGGGAATTAAGATGTAACTCCATTAATTCCCTCCACTCTCTAATCACACAGACATGGCTGTGTTTGGTGGAAGCTTCATTGCTTAAATCAGGGATGAGCTATTATTGTTATTATTGTTATTATTATTATTATTATTTATTTATTTATTATTGACACAACAACATTGTATGACACAGCAAACAAGATAGATATGCTGGATTTCATATTACAAAATCACAAGTCGAATTATTATTATTATTATCATCATCATTACCATTATCATCATTGTAATCACCACCACTATTGTCATATTTTTTGTATAGAAAACAGTTTTCTGCGCAAAACAACGATCACTGAATTTTGTATGCATTTGATTCTGAGCTGCGAAAATTCTCATCAGTCTAGGAATCTTTTCATCCGGGTTTGTTGACACATGAGAAGCGCGTTTAATGAATAAACACCCAAGTCGACATAGCCCAAATTAAGGTTTTTGTACGAGGTTCTGGATGAATGAATTTAATTATACATATGTTTTAAGTTTTGTAATGTATTTTAATCTTATTTTAAGTGATTTATATGTATTGTTCTGATTTATATTGTGTTTTGGGCATTAAATTTTGCCAGTCTTTGTGAGCCGCCCTGAGTCCCCTTGGGTGAGAAGGGCGGGGTATAAATGCTGTAAATAAATAAATAAATATTTTTTGACTATTTTGGGGAAACATTTTGGGCTGTTCTTCTCGTATCTGCTCAGCCATGATGATTCTCTGAGCCTTGGATGATGCTAGGCCAGGAGGCAGAGGAAACCTCCTGCATCATTCACCTGCTTTGTACGGCGGAAGTAAGGAGAGGAGCCAAGCTGGGGATCGGAAACCTTTATTGAACCCCAAAGGTCCTGTTTAGAAGGGCCTTGGGCTTTGCCCTCCTGCCTACGCTGTGAATTCACTCTCTGGAGGATCGGGACCTTTTCCTCTTGCATTTGTCACACTCCAAAGAGATTTGGCAGAGAAAGGAAAGCGAACATGATGCCTGCAGGATATTCTCTCTGCAGCCAGTTATCTCCAAACTGGAACATGAGGATTTATATTTAATCTGATCAAATTGGTCTCCTAACTCCCCCCCTTTAGAAGAGCAGTGCTTTAATTGCTGTTGCCACAAAACGAACATTCTGTAATTTGCCTACTTTATTGCCTTTCCACGGGATCAGGTGGAGGGACGGAGGGGTGGAAAGGGGGGGGGGGGGCGGTGCAGAGAAACCATTCCTTGATGGAGGCTTTTGAGGACAAGCAGATTATATAATCGGAAGGGATTCCCTGGTTGCCCCAGATGTTGGCACCATGTGACCAGCGGGACACCAAGATGGTGTTCCCCATTCATACTTCAAGGCAAAGTCCATAAAATTAACAGAATTTGAAAAATTACTTATACAATCAAAGCAGAATGGGACAGATGAAGGAACAAAAGGAATAATAAGTAATATTTATAAAATAATGATGCCAGGAGGAGGCTTTCCCTCTCTTTGTCCTCACAATAATGTCATCAATCCAACATGGAAGAAAAGCAGAGTTCGGGGAAGTTGTTTTCTGGGATGGCAGCTCCCAGAACCCACCAGCTGGGATTCCTAGAGCTGCCATCCCAGGAAATCTCTGTGTTTCATATACAATGGCCCCTATCCTCAAACCATGTTTGACTTGACTGTCAAAGTGACTAGAGTGTAACATCCTCCATGGCTTGGTCCTGGCATTTGCTCGTTTTTGGAGATATGCAAGCGCGTCGGTTCCTTACCAGTTCTTTCTTCTTCATGCATTCCATGAGAATGACAAACAGCTGGTGTGCCTGATTCCGGCTGTAGTTAAAGGTCTTCTGGATGGTGACAAGCAGCTGATCCCTGAGCGACTCGCTGATGATGCTAAAGAGATTAGAAAGAGTAAAAGGGAAGCTTAGGCTTTCCGCACAATTCAACAGCAGTCGTTTAAAAAGCAAGTGTCATCCCTGAGTGGCCTAGATACCCTCAAGGCACCAGATTCTGTCTGGACAAGAGATCGGAAGAGAATTGGCCCCAGTGGCACTTGGAAGGGAGAGCAGGTGTTGTAGGCTCGATGTCAGAAGAAGGAAGTGGTCAAACTCCCTCTGAGGCTGCATCCACACTGCCATATAATGCAGTTTCAAACTGCATTATGTGGCAGTTTTACCACTTCCTTCCTCCCACTCATATAATGCTGTTCAGTGTAGTCAAAGTGCATTATATGGGTTTACATCATATCCCAGGCAAGAGATAAAAGTGAGAAAATAATAATAGTAGTAATTATTGGCCCCAATTGGAAGCTGCTGTGATTTTACTGATTGTTATTTTAATGTAAATTTTATTTTTGGGTAATAATGTGTTTTTATATTGTTGTGTATTGTATGTCTGTATCTTTGTTGTAAACCGCCCTGAGTCCCTTCTGGGAGATAGGGTGGTATATAAATAAAGTTTTTTTGTTATTACTATTATTATTACTATTAATATTAATATTATTAATTATTGTGAATAATAATAATAATAATAATAATAAAATAATAATAATAATAATAATAATAATAATAATAATAATAATAATAATAATGTCATCATGTGTTGGCAGGTAATTTGAAGGCATATACATACATTCCATAATATTGGAGGGACGGACGGACCCCAGATGTTTACTATATGCAATACCTCTGACAACACATTCAAATCAATAGGCCTTTTATAGTTGATAAGCACAGCTTTTCACATCTCAAGTGGAAGGGGGAGAATTTTTGAAAAAGCTATCTAGTTTCCCACCAAGCATAAGCCGGAGTCTTCCAACTGTGGCCAATTTCCTCTGCTTTCAGTTTGACTGGAAGGCAATTCATCCCAAGCTGAGGCTCGAAAAGGGCTCCGCATTCCCCTGTCATTGCAAAACAGGGCTCTAATCAGGACGAGGCAGGAGAGTTCCCAAAGGCGCCCAGTTTGCAAGGAAGCTCTTTAGCCTGAGAACCTGGAAGGTGTTCTTGGCACTGGGAGGCACAGAGCTATCAAAAAAGGCTTTAAAAGGTGGCAAGGGTAAACGTTTGGAAATTGGATGGTGAGTCCTATACAGCTTCAGCATCCCTTTTCTGAAATACAGGACCAATTCCATATCCATGGGGATATGTTCCTCTAGATACCTTTAGATACTAGCAAACGCTGTGCCATATTTGGCCTGGAAGAACACCACAGAGTCACACTAGAGCAGGGATCCCCAAACTACAGCCCGGGGGCCACATGCGGCCTATTGAAGCAATTTATATGGCCCCTATGGCACAAAGGCAGACGGTGGTTGGACTAAATGGTGCAAGGGATCTCTTCCAACACCACCACCACCACCACCATCATCATCATCATTAACATTGAGGCTGGGTGGCCATCTGTCAGGGGTGCTTTACTTGTGCTTTTGGTGCACAAAGGCAGAAGGGGGTTGGACTCAATGGCCCAAGGGGTCTCTTCCAACCCTCTTTACTATTATTATTATTATTATTATTATTATTATTATTATTATTATTATTATTATTATTATTATTATGACACAGCAAACAAGATAGATATGCTCGATTTGGTTTCACAAAATCACAAGTCGAACACTTCTCAAGTGTCTAGGACTGTGTGATGTATTTTCGGATGATGTGCGCAGATCCCAGCCGGGTGGCCTTTTGCAGTTGGCAGATCATAATTTTGTCAATGTCTATTGTTTCCAAATGCCGGCTGGGATCTTTTGGCACAGCACCCAATGTCCATATTGTTGTTGTTGTTGTTGTTGTTGTTGTTGTTGTTGTTGTTATTATTATTCCTTGATGGCCAACTATAGTCCAGCCCTCCAACGGTCTGAGGGATTGTGAACTGGCCCCCTGTTTAAAAAGTTTGGGGACCCCTGCACTAGAGAAGCCCACAGACGTTGTGCTCTTCTTACCCTCCTTCTTCGGAGTATTTGTGCGCAAATGATAAAATGTCGGACGCCCTCCCGCTGCCGTCGCAAATCACCACGGGGAGCGGGGGGTCTTCGCGGAGGCATTCCAAGACGATGGAAATCACGTTGGGGCCTCCTTCCACGATCAGACCCACCACGGGGACCCCCTGCCCGAGTCCTGCGGGACAAAGCGAGAAAGACGGCTGTCAATTGCTGTGAGGGAGGTTCTGAGATCACGGGGACCCTTGGAGTGTCTCCACCAACCAAGACATTGGGGTTGAAGAGCAGAGAATAAGAAACAGATGAAGTCCTGAACAATCCAGAAAGGGAAGCACATCTCTAACACGACCCCAAGTGGCACCCAATACAAACTGTTGGGAATCTAGGAGCTGTTAAGCTCAAATCACCCTCTTTGTGAGGTAAATTCCCAGGAAAAACGGCAGAGTGTATGGAAGTATTTCTTCCAATGCAGAAGAGAAACTTATGCGGGGTGAGTTTAGGAAAGCCTTTGTCTCTTCAGGATGGCAAAGGATCGCAAAGTCAGCTTAAAAAGTTTAAAAACATCTATTGAGGTAAAAAGAAATCCATTGATGGATTGAAAAGGTTTGGAGCTAACTAGCTTATCTAATCTGGTCTAAGACAGGTAGATGGATCAAAACAACAAAGAATCTAGATAGCTACATCTTGACTACATGAGGGGACAAAATGTGTCCTCTCTGTGAAACAAAGCAGGAAGAATGAATGGCGGACCACCTCGTGGTGAGTCCCTTTCTTCTCTCTAGGGCCATAAAAATACCAAAGGCTAAATTGAGGAAGTTACATCAAAGCCCTAGGAGAGATCACATTTCTAAGTCAACAAGTGAATGGGGGGGATCTAAACAGAACAGGAAGAAGGAAATAAGAGTAAAGCCTATCAAGCCTGTGGGAAGGTGTCCCGAACTCTGCTCTAGGCTTGCTATCGAAGGATAGAGACTTAGGCAGGGCAGAATGACATTTTCTAACACAACCCCCCCCCCCCCTTCCTGGCTGACCGACGTTAGAGACAACAGCTGAGCACCCCTTTGCTGTCCCTGCCTCTCTGCGATCTCCAGGCATAGGATGACAAAGGGAAGCCCACAGGTCATGTGATCCAGGCAGCCTCGGTCACCTGTCGGGACGCTGCAGCGCTAGAAGGGAAAAAATAATTATCTTTATGCCAAAGAGGGATGTTCCACCAAATTATACCACTAAAGTACAACTCTCAGGATTCCACAGCATCGACCCATGGTGGTTCAAGCGGTATCGAACCGTATTAATTCCACAATTTAGATGCACAATTTAGAGCTAGAAGGTACGTTCAGCTGAATTCAATGCCGTTTAGGGAGCAACTGTCGCATCAGCGTTCTTCATGCAGCACCTCCCTTGGAAGCGGAACAGGACGACGCACTTACGGGTGTTGATTTTCTGGAGGGAGATGTGCTTCTCCAGCTGGCGCCTGAGCTTCACTTCCGCCCCGTATTTGCCCAGGGTGCCGTTGTCGGCCAGGATGAAGTGCGTGTGGGAACTGTTGAGCACAGAGAGTTTGCTTAGTGGGTTTGACATGGTCTGATACACTCTTGTCACCTGTCGGAAAGAAAAAAGGCAGCGTTGTTTCCTTCTGGTTTTGCTTCAGAAGCCAAGTGTCTCTCAAATGCAACTGCAATCAATGTGTAAGCCACCTTGAGAGAACAACAACAACAACAACAACAACAACAACAACAAATTGTGTAATTCAACCCTCTCATCACTGATAGAATATGGCCTGCGCCATAGGCCTGGGCTGTGGCGCAGGCTGGAGAGCAAGCCAGTTGCAACCAGCTGCAATGAATCACTCTGACCAGGAGGTCATGAGTTCGAGGCCCGCTCGGAGCCTATGTTTGTCTTGTCTTTGTTCTATGTTAAAAGGCATTGAATGTTTGCCTATATGTGTAATGTAATCCGCCCTGAGTCCCCTTCGGGGTGAGAAGGGCGGATTATAAATGCTGCAAATAATAAATAAATAAATAAATATGTTAATTGCAAAACTCCAAATAAAAAGAGAGGTCACATCTGTGTCCTTAATGCTGTATTTTTCCATCACACACCATTAGTTTTTCACCATGCCTCCTTCTTCCCTACTATCAATTTCTGTATCACATAGTCCTAGACATTTGGGAAGTGTCCGACATGCGATCCAATACAACAGCCAGCATAGCGATCTTGTTGGCTGTGTACTTATCTCATTTGTATCAAACAACAGCAACAACAACAATAATAGGCAGATGTCTTTGGACACTTGGAGACCAGGATTCGAATTCCTGCTCAGTTATGAATACCCAATACATGTCCTTGGGCAAGTCTCACAAGGTTAAAACCTTGTACTGGCTGAACTGCTGACCTGAAGGTTAGATTGCTGATCTGAAGGTTGGTGGTTTGAATCTGCGAGAAGGGGTGAGCTCCCATCTGTCAGCTCTAGCTAGCGGGGACATGAGAGAAGCCTCCCAGCAATATCTCTGTAGGCGGCCAATTCTCTCACACCAGAAGCGACTTGCATTATGTTCTCTAGTCACTTCTGACATAAAATAAATAAATAAATAAAACTATAGCCCCCATAGTTTTCTATAGGATGGCAATACCAGTACAGGGTTAAATTATGTAGAAAAACAGGTACAGGTTTGCAGAGCTGTTCTGCCCTCTACAGACCATTTTGTGCAAGAAATAAATAAATATGCTCAATGTAAAAAATCTGTTGAGCTTTAAGTGATCACACCAGCAACTTAAAGAGAACAGATTTTTTGCCAGTTGGCAATGTTGCATTTCTGCCTTGGGGAGGACTGATAGGAGCAAAAGAAAGCCAGGTAGAAGCAGGATTTCAACCACGACAGCAAGAGGAGAAAAAGAGAAACACTGTTTTTGGAAGCTCCCCTTATCTGATGCAAACGCTCGACTGTAGGGTTTCCTTGGATGGGTTTGTTTACAAGGGGTTTTCCTTTGCCTTCCTCTAAGGCTGAGAGAGTGCGGCATGCCCAAGGTCATCCAATGGGTTCCACACCTGGTTCCAACCCTGGCCTCCAGAATTGTATTCCAACACATTTCGCCATGCTGGAAAAAGTGCTCAACAATCCTGAGTTAGTGCACTACCCTGCCTGACTTTGTGATTTAAAAAATCATGAGATTCTTTCATCCAAGTAAAGCAGAAAGTCCTGGTTGGAATCCAGAGCAAATGTTTGGGATCTTACATCTTTCCCAATCAGGTCTTCCTTGTTTTCCACAATGCCCCACGGAGCAATTCCTATGGCACAGATTCGTCCTCTGGACTTGGAAGAATGGTCTTTCAAGGCATCTCCGACGTGGCGAATGACTCCTAGAGGAAGGACGGCATGGGTTAGAGCCTTCTCTAGAGGTCTTCCCTACTACTTCAACAACAGACCTAAACTTTGGTCTTCTGGATGTTTTGGACCTCAGCTCCAAGAATCCTTGATTTATGACCAAAGCCGTTGAGGCTTCTGGGAGCTGAAGACCCAAACATCTTGGGACTCAATGACCTAGTAAGCCTTCCATCTCTCCTTCTTGAAAAGTGGTAAGGTGGCCACATGGAACAGGGCCTTTGGTGACACTGAGATCCACTAGAGGCCAACCAGAGTCAAGTTCTAATACTTCTGATAAGAGTTGGTTGGGACATATTATCCCACCAAATCTCTTGAATGAAGTGAATGCAAGTAGATGAACACCAAAGCCTGGTAGATGCTTCTCGGCTTCTTACCTGTACTGACTCCTCCGGTGAAGATCCAGGCACCCGTTGTCATGGCGGCCTTGATGAGGCCCTTCCCAAAGACTTGCTTCAGCTTGGGTTGGAGCTCAAAGTTCTGCAGCCCTCCGTGGACGGAGATCAAGAGTTTGGGGAGCTCCAGCTGCCACTCCTTGACCATAAGGTGGAGCAGAGCGTCCGGCTTGGTGTCGTAAGACACTCGGATATACTGCAAGAGGACAAAGGGGTCATGAGGATGTGCCAAGAGCTGCACCAGATTCAAGGAAAAGCTCATTGAGGACATCTCACATGAGTCAACCAGATACCTCCAGGAAGAATTTCATGAAGGCCATTGTTTCTTAGTCCCACCAATAATGGAAAGGCTACACAAGCTCATAACCCGTGATGGGTAATGGGTAATGAGTCAATCCGAATTAATCCAGAGTGACACCGGATCTTAACACCTGGAAAGATCCGGGTCTTAATGTAAGGTCCGGATCTTTGCAGGTGTGGCCCTATAGGGATTGACTACCAGGACCACATTCCAGGATCCAGAAAATAGTGTTTTCTCCACAGAAAAGTCTGTTTTCTGTACAGAACAACCATGTGCAAATTTTGCACACAATAAGTTCTGAATCGCGAATAGGATTCTGAGGCTGAGGAAGTATCTGCTGGACCTAATCCCATTGTCACACTGCCGTTTCCTTTTCCTTGGGTGTCATCTCTGATTCAGATTGTGAACCTATGAGGGCAGGGAACTTTCTCATTGCTCTTTTATGCCGTGTACAGTGATGGCACTACGTCAATAAATCATGCCTATGCTGCACTTGCATGCACAAAATGCCACAAATGGGACGCCAAGAAGAAGGAGAAGGAGGCAGAGAAGAGGAAACAAGACAAAGCTCGGCCACTTACCATGGACTTGTTGCTGTGCCCTCCACCTTGAAACTCGAGGTTCCCATAGGCATCGGTAGGGAGCGCATGGGTGTGCTTACTGACGGACCATTTATCCGGCTGCGTGTCCACCTGCTTCGCAGCCTCCTCTCCGTTTTTGTTTGTGGTTGTGATCGCAGGGATCGGGGTGTGCTGAGTAAGAAGTTGGCCGCAACAGCACCTGCGGAGAAAAGCCGGAGCGGCAACGGTGAGTCTGCACAACTCCCCACGAATTAAAGTGACAAATACTGTGACCTCCCAACCAATGGGAACACTCCCCTGGCACAAGAGAGAATACCTGGTGGCATCTTTGCTGTTGGCAATGATGTAAATGCACTCTCGCTTGAAAAAGGTCTTATCTATCCAAGCCTTTTGACCCTAGGAAACCAAGCAAAGAGAGAGGAAAACCATTAGAATGGATTGGATAGCAAAGAGGAAATGTTTGTTTAGGAGAAAAAAGTCAACATTTATTTATTTTCATCATTTCTATCCCGCCCTTCTCACCCGAAGGGACTCAGGGCGGCTCACAATCTGGCAAAATTCAATGCCAATATACAGTATAAAAAAATAAAACGTAAGCCAGAGGTCCCCAAACTTTTTAAACAGGGGGGGCCAGTTCACGATCCTTCAGACCGTTGGAGGGCCGGACTATAGTTGGCCACTGAGCAATAATAATAATAATAATAATAATAATAATAATAATAATAATAATAATAATAATAATAATAAAAAGAGGGTTGGAAGAGACCCCTCGAGCCATTTAGTCCAATACCCTTCTGCCTTTGTGCACCAAAAGCACAAGCAAAGCACCCCTGGCAGATGGCCACCCAGCCTCAATGCTAATAATAATAATAATAATAAGGATTGTAAGAGAAGAAGAGACCCCTTGGGTCATTTATCCCAACCCCCTTCTGCCCTTGTGCCATGGGGCCGGATAAATGGCTTCGATGGGCCGCATCCAGCCCCCGGGCCTTAGTTTGGGGACCCCTGACATAAGCAATTGAAACAATTAGGTAATTTAACAAAAGACAAGAAATAGATTTAAAACCATACATTATAAAATACTTGAGCCATTCGCCCACAACACCTTATACATAAACCTTAATCCGGACCGAGTTAAGCCAACAGAATTCACTCACCAAACGCCTGCTCACAAAGCCAAGTCTTTACTTTTTCCCTAAAACTCAGAAGGGATGGAGCCATTTGGCATTGTCTCGGATACATTTAAATTTGGAAGAAAGCAGCATATTTGAAGAGCAGTCCTTATTGTGCAAAATTGTCCGTAATGAACATACTTGAAGAGCAGCTCATTGCAAATTACAGGAAATCAACACATTGGGAGAGCAGAAGTCATAAGAATCAGAGACAGGGTGGATCTAAAGCCCTCCATTGGGTTTGTGCCCATATTTATGCTCCCCTCAAAGCCCACCTTTGAAGTGCTGCGGACCCCCAATATGGGATGTCACTCAAAGAGTCCCATCTAGCTATTGTCTTCTTGGAAACGTATGTAGACTAAGCAAGCTATTGTTTGCTCTCCATTGGCACTGGATGGGTATCTATACAGAACTGAAGAATAAAACTTGAGCAACTCCCTTGTAACAAGACTTCTGAAAATAGGGAGGGAAAGGGTTTAATGGTCCAAATGAAGACAACAATGTTCCCCAAACAACAATTCCATCCCTAAAGGAAATTTTACATCAGTCCACCAATTTCCAGCATTGCGGAAATTTTCGATCTGTGAAAAATTCAGAAATAGGGTTTAAGCCTCCAAAGAGATCCATGGAACGTGTCAACGAACGGAATATTGTGAGATGTGAACCATTTTCAGTGCAATGGTAGAAAATGGGTGGACTGAAGGAAAATAATATGGGGAGGAAAAATTATTATTAGAGGCAACAAGGGCTTTATTTTGACCTTAGATACATCCCTGCAGTTTAGGTATTGAAAAAGGGAAGCAAAGTTGCCAAAGGGCTGTTGACACGGCAAACAAAAGAGTTCGAAATGAAAACACTTTCCCGTGCTACCCACAAGTCTAGAAACTTGGGACGTGGAGAGAAATAAATGATTTCTGAATTTCCAGCATTGAAGCAACCTAAAATGAGCATTTCAAAATACCCCCAAAGAAAAAATCACATGCTGCAAAGGAAGGTGAATGCTGCAAATACAGGTGTGGATGACTTCCAGAGTCTCACTCTTTGCAAGGCTAGACATTTAAAGACTGAAGGAACATTTCACTGCGGAGACAGAATTTTCATCTCCCCAAAAATGGAGAGAAATGCCCCAATTTTTGCACCTTTCTGAGTCCCAAATGGTGGGATACAAATGGAATTAATCAAACAAACCCTAGTTCATCTTCGATGGATTTATTTCAGGGAAGCAGAGACGCATAAACAATTGAATAAAAACTCACAAAAGGCACGACTGACCAGCCTTTAAACTCAGTTTCATTGTCCTTGTGGGTGTAATCTCCTTACCCAAAGCTTGATTATACTCCTTTTAAAAACAATGAAGCAAATGCATTTATAGGGCAAGACAAATCAATGGCTTCTTGTCTGGTTGTCTGGCCAGAGCTTCTCTCCTGGTTGTGGAACACCAACAAGACGTTCTCCAAGGCAACTTTCTGGGCTCCCCAAAGGGAATTGCTCACCGCTGCTGGGAAAACTAACGAAGTCTCCAACCCATGCTTGGTATGAAAGTATCCTGAAGGGATTATTTCGGATTAGAAGCCACGTCCCAGCCGAGAGACAGAGAGGATCTTACTTCGGAGAAGGGAACGGCGAACATGCCGGCAAGGTCAGGAACAAATGCAACTCTGCATTTTTGTTGCTGTTGAACTTTAAGCCACTTACAAAGTGTGCCATGGATTGATGCATGGGACAATGGGCTGTTTTCTTCACAATTACAGAGCTTTTTTGAGCAAATGCAACAACACCTAAAGAAGGGAACTTGAAGAAAACTCCCACACAAGTATTTCGAATGGGACTTCTCGTTGTTTTTCATCTCCAAGGCTAAGGTAGTCCAATGGCAAAGCAAGGCAAGCCGATTCATTCATTTAAAAATGTAGGGAATAAAATTGAGTCATTTTTCATAGATCAAGAGAAAAGGAAAGCAAATATATCAGCAACTCTCCCCTAAGTACGCCTGGCCAAGAAAATCCCAGGTCGGCCCTAAATTGGAGTCGACTTGAAGGCAAGTAACAAAGGAGTCAGCATAGAATATTCATTTTGAAACCTCAATGTATGTGTTTCGTGGCAACTGGAAATGAAAGGCTGTGGCAAGTCTGGAAAAGACCAGTTGGGGAGAAATAAGAATAAGAAGGAACTGAAATGTCAATACAGGTTGAGTAGCTCTGAGATAGAATCCCCAAAATCCGAAATACTCCAAAATCATCCAAATGGGTAACTCAGATAGTGACACCTTCTTGTGATAGTTCAATGTACACATACTTTGTTTCATGTACAAAAAATTGCATATAATTTCCATCAGGCTATATGTGTAATGTGCACATGAAACAGCAATAAATGTTGCATCTAGACTTGAGCCCCATCTCCAAGACTCCATTATATAGGCAAATACAGCAATTCTAAAATCTGAAGGAAAAAAAATCCAAAATCTTCTGATCTCCAGAATTTTAGATACTTAGATATTCAGCATGTTCCTATTCTGCAATGTCATCTCTGCATATTCCCATGACTCACAGAAAACATTCTGGAATTTGGGGCTGATGGAGAAACCTTCCATTCAGTGGTATTTCAGAAGCTATAAAACCAGAGGCTCAAGGAGAAAAAATACCCTGAAATTAAGGGGAATTTTGAGATTTCTATGGGAGAAAATTTCTGAATAACTTCAAATAAAAATGGATTTATATGAGAAAAGAGGGGCACTTCTCTTGCATATTCCTAGTACACTCCAATGAAGTTAAGAAATGATGGCAGAACTATTATTGTGGAATTGTTAGCCACCTTGAGTCCCTATGAGGAGAAAGGCGGGCTAAAAATAAAGATAATGATGATAATGATAATAATAATAATAATAATAATAATAATAATAATAATAATAATAATAATAATTTGTGTTCTTTGTGATATATAGCAAAACCAAGCCTCATTTCATCCTTTCCAAATGCATCGATGAAGCATCCTGAAGTCACAAATCCCGTAGAAGCCCACAACCCCAAAAGTAAACTATGGGAAAACATGGCACGTCCTCTACAAAGTCCAACTTTAAACCTTAGATAATAATAATAATAATAATAATAATAATAATAATAATAATAATAATGAAACCAGTGCAGGTGGTCCCGGTGGTGATGGGCACACTGGGTGCCGTGCCAAAAGATCTCAGCCGGCATTTGGAAACAACAGGCATTGACAAAATCACGATCTGCCAACTGCAAAAGGCCACCCTACTGGGATCTGCACTCATCATCCGAAAATACATCACACAGTCCTAGACACTTGGGAAGTGTTCGACTTGTGATTTTGTGATATGAAATCCAGCATGTCTATCTTGTTTGCTGTGTCATAATAAAATAATAATAATAATAATAATAATAATAATAATAATAATAATAATTAATAATACATCACACAGTCCTAGACACTTGGGAAGTATTCGACTTGTGATTTTGTGATAAGAAATCCAGCATATCTATCTTGTTTGCTGTGTCATAATAAAATAATAATAATAATAACTTTATTTATACCCTGCCACCATCTCCCCGTGGGGACTCAGGGCGGCTAACAACAAGGATATGACAACAACATACCATACAATGCATACAATCAACTAAAATAATGAGATTTAAAAACAATGCAATACAAGATAAAAACAACATAATAGTTACTTTAAAACCGGAACATCAAATTGTTCTGCACAGCAAGGGGTGACTAATACATTATTCCACCAGGTCCAAGAATCATTCCGCAAAACGGAAAAAAAGGAAAAGTATGGTATATAATATAATATAAAGTAAGTTCTAGTTCTATACTTTCTCAAGTGATATAGTCATATATTATGATTGTAGTATCAGTTTATATATTCCAACTGTACAGATAAGTACATATTTCAATGTCCAATTTTAACAAATATAATTATTGGTACATAAAGTAGTCTTATTAAAGTCTTGATAATATTGGAATCCACCGATATACTCCTTTAACCAGGGAGTTTTCCTTCTTTGTTACTATTGACATGGAACTTTGATTTACTTTGAATGATTGATTTTGAAGAAGAGTGTTACAAACCTTGATAATATTATCAAGACTTTAATAAGACTACTTTATGTACCAATAATTATATTTGTTAAAATTGGACATTGAAATATGTACTTATCTGTACAGTTGGAATATATAAACTGATACTACAATCATAATACAGTAGAGTCTCACTTATCCAACACTCGCTTATCCATGTTTCTGGATTATCCAAGCCATTTTTGTAGTCAATGTTTTCAATATATCGTGATATTTTGGTGCTAAATTTGTAAATACAATAACATTACTGCATATTGATCTGCTTTTTCTGTCAAATTTGTTGTATAACATGATGTTTTGGTGCTTAATTTGTAAAATCATAACCTAATTTGATGATTAATAGGCTTTTCCTTAATCCCTCCTTATTATCCAAGATATTTGCTTATCCAAGCTTCTGCCGGCCCGTTTAGCTTGGATAAGTGAGATTCTACTATATATGACTATATCACTTGAGAAAGTATAGAACTAGAACTTACGTTATATTATATTATATACCATACTTTTCCTTTTTTCCCCGTTTTGCTGTATATAATAGACATCTGTGCATATAGCCAAGAATCATTCCACCAGGTCCTTGCAAATCCCTCTCCTCTAAATCCAACAAATGAAATAATTTTGGATCACATTGAGAAAGAGACTTCAGATAACACTCACTACTTCTTGACAACATTATTGCCAAACGCAAAAGGTTAGAGACCATCTATGAATCCAAATGACATGTTGGGACGTCTCCTACCGACTCTGCGACTCCGGCGGGTGTGTTTTCCAGTCTCTTCTCCAAGCGTGGTCTCTCTGAAGGCCCATGAAGTTTGGAAGCTTTAAGAAGCGGGGCTCATATGATGAGCATGTGAGTGGCGTCTTTGTTCAGGCCCGTCCCATGACTCTCTTTGAAGGTAATCCTTCGGAGGTCCCATGACCCCGCTGCCCGAGGGGGAATTTCCATCTCGTGGAGGACGGACGAGGCTCGGCCCCTCCGCTTTGATAGGCCCCACTTCTCCAATTGGTTAAACCTCGTTCCTCTGTCTCTCCCAGCTTCGGGCAACTTGCGAAGATGCCGGTTTGACGAGGAAAAGGGCTCAGCTGGTTCGGGCGGCCCCAACACGTCTAATCCGAAGCACACCCTCTCTCCTTAGGGCCCAAATTTCAGGGCTATTTGCATAATTGAGAGAATTGGACATAATGGGCCTTTCAGGGTCCTCATTAGAGGTACGGCTCAACATTCTTGGAGAAGAGGGGAAAAGGAGGTCATACGGCATTAATTATATCTAATCCTTTTAGGAGCAAATTGAACTTAGGGTGGGCGTTTCATTAGGACGTGGATTCAGAAACAACCTCACACACGTTTTCACATCAGGCATTGCTCTTTGGCAACCTTGGTTTTCATGTTCTCCCTTATCTTTGAGATTTGGATAGTAAATGGTATAATTTGTGATTGCTCCAAAAAGCAAAAAAACGAACAGTTTCCCTGGAAATCCAGGTATAGCCTAAGTTAACAACATCAGTGTGTTCCTAGGCATTCCTTCCTCAATGGAAAATTTGATATCAGAGTCAGAAATAACACGGAACTGGCTCCTTCGCCACAAAACAAAAGAACCTTTCAACACGGGTTCATTGTAACACTGTTCATTCAAAACTCTCAATACGCACAAGGGGAATAAAAGAATCAAGTCAAGTCAGCCGCAAATAAACACAGGAGAGCATTTCCAATCTTCTGGAGATGGTTTTCACTTTGGAGGCCAAACTTACCCATCTACTCAATAGTGCCAACCCAATCCAGTTTTGCCTTCCATGGTTCCAATTACTCGTGGTTCAAAAAGTATTAATGGAAAGTTCCAGAAATAAATATTTTCTGCACGGAGACAGCTTCTGTTTACCTTGCCTGTTGCCTGAAAAAAACCCAGGAAATTTATGGAGGTTGCTCTAAGTCAACGGGTGACTCGGAGGCACAAACCTAAAGGCACCAGATCCCATGTGATGTTGAAATCCAAGCATGGGAGGCTGCCAATGAAGACTGGGGTCTGTTGGGCATATTTCAGAGGAAGGAACTTCCCAAACCAGGCCTGGGTCTTCCTAAGGAAGTCATGGGAGTCTCCAGCACTTGAAGGAACACCTGTGGACGCCATCAGGTGAGATGGCAATGGCTTGTGACTGAGTAGGCAACATCTTCACATATGGACCTGCACCTTCATGCCGTGTGGTGTGTGTGTTTTCTCCGGATGAGCGACGCGCCCTTTGTTACTTGAAATGTACCCGGGGCGCATACTGCGTTGGCGTGGGGCCAAAGGACAGGCTGAATGGTTCAAAGGAATGCTGACGGTGAATGGGAAGGAAGCCAGCCTCCCAGGGAAACGGCAGCGATACCAATAACAGTGTTCATGGATGCCTGCACTCAGACTGTGGGAAGGGCTTCGGGGACGCAAGAGTTTGTCTAAGGGGTGGCTTGGCACATCAATGCGGCTTTGGGGGAAGGGGCTGGAAGGGACGGAGCAATGCGTGGCTCAGCAACTGTGGAGGAACGCATGCCTTGGCACCCGTCCCTTAGTTGCAGATCCAGGAATGGCCAAGGGCTGGTTTCTGCTGAAGGGACCATAAGCCAGAAAATAGTAAACTTTTGCCTATGTAGCTTTGCCTCTCCCTTCCTGTGGGCTGGTGCCTTTCTCCAGGAAGTTCCAAGGACAGAAGAAAGCTCAGAGTAAACAAGTTAGGTCATTGGTATTACTTGTGCCAAGTGGGTGTGGAAGGTGAGGAAGACCCTCAGCCATAAGCCACAAAATAGTAAGCTTTTGCCTATGTAGCTTTGCCTCTGCATATTCCTCTCCCTTCCTGTGAGCTGGTGCCGTTCTCCAGGAAGTTCCAAGGACAGAAGAAAGCTCAGAGTAAACAAGTTATGTTATTGGTATCACTTGTGCCAAGTAGGTGTGGAAGGTGAGGAAGACCCTCAGGCATTGGTCAATTTTAGATAAGCCAAGATATATATTCTTTGTTAACTGCGCACATGTTGCGACGGCCATTTGCATGGTACGGACCCACTAAGGCTCTTTTGCCTTATCATCAGCTATTATAACAATAAAAGGCTTGTTTTATTGTTCTCTTGGAATTCTCTCATTTACTTCCCCTCCGAGTCAGTCTCCAAAAGTGCAACCTGGAAATCAAGAACAATGTATGCCTGTATGTCTGCAATGTAAAGCAAGAAAGTGCCCAGATCTACATACCTAGGTCTTGCAATCTTTCCTCCTATCTCCACAAATCTTGCAAAAAATGGCACTCGCCTTTTGCATCTTAAGAAAATGTAACAGTTTGTGGACTCTGGGAGGCCAAAGTTTGGATCCCAATTTGGCCATGGAAACATGACCCTGGGCAAGTCACATTCTCCCAGTATCAGAGGAAAGCAAAGGAAAACTGCCAAGAAAACCCCGTGATGGCTTTGCCTTAGGGTTTGCCACAAGTCAGATATGAATCAAAGGCATTCAGCAACAAACCATGGCTGAATCTGAAATGCGTTTACTGTTGCAAAAAGTTGTGCATTCAGCATTTGTTATCCAGTGCTTTGGGCACTCATGAATGTTTCTTTTATAGGCACCAAATTTGAGAAAATTTGCAAATCTGTCTAGCTGCTATCAATGTAAATACATACCGTAGTATTGGAAAAGACGAAGAAATATACAGAGAGGGCGTTAAGCCAGGATGGCATTAGAGAAATGGACCAGACCACTCTGGAAGGAGAGTCCATCTACTTTTTGTTGCTGTCGCTACAAAGTACTGGAAATACAGTAGAGTCTCACTTATCCAACACTTGCTTATCCAAGGTTCTGGATTATCCAATGCATTTTTGTAGTCAATGTTTTCAATATATCGTGATATTTTGGTGCTAAATTCGTAAATACAGTAATTACTACATAGCATTACTGCGTATTGAACTACTTTTTCTGCCAAATTTGTTGTATAACATGATGTTTTGGTGCTTAATTTGTAAAATTATAACCTAATTTGATGTTTAATAGGCTTTTCTTATTCCCTCCTTATTATTCGCTTATCCAAGGTTCTGCTGGCCCGTTTAGCTTGGATAAATGAGACTCTACTGTAGTACCATTGCTAATGCAATTTATCAAAAAGAGACCAGGCATAAACTTTAAAAAGAAGTAAATAAATTGTCTACTGGAATATAATAATAATAATAATAATAATAATAATAATAATAATAATAATAAGAACAACAACAACAACAACAACAACAACATGCCCTGGCAGAATATGTAAAGAAAGTGAAGAACCTGCTTTGATTGAAGTCAAAAATCAGAAACTCCTCAAAGCACAGCAGTCAAAAAACCAGCACAAGAAAGCCGCACTACAAACTAGAGCTGACAGCTGGCACAACAAAACATTGCATGGAAAGTTCCTTGACAAAGGAAAAGCTGACAAGGAGAAGACCTGGCTCTGGCTCACGAATGGGACACTGCCAACTGCAAAAGGGAGTGTTCGACTTGTGGTTTTGTGATACGAAATCCAGCATGTCTATCTTGTTTGCTGTGTCATACAATAAAATAATAATAATATTAATAATATTAATAATAATAATAATAATAATAATAATAATAATAATAATAATAATAATAATAAAGTTTATTCGTATCCTGCCCCCATCTCCCCAGGAGGGGACTCGGGGCGGCTCAGAGAAATATCAGATACAAAACAAAACAATGTACAATACATCAATAAACAATAACATGCACCAGTTCTAATATTTAAACATTGACCAGAAAAATGAAACACACTTACTAAAAACATTAGCAAAGTGCACATTATAAGTTGCGAACTCAGAAACATAGATAAAGTGCCACAGATTTGTTTGAGGCTCATGGCTGCTCAGTGTTTGACAAAGAGCAACAATTGTCACTTTTCGTTCTAGACAATGGAGTTATTCTAAATCAATGCAGTCTGTCTAGAAGGGATTTACTTTCCATCATTGTCGTATAAGAAAAAGAGAATATTTCAGGCTGGCTCCTCCTTTGGGCGCCCAAAACTGCACGGCCGACAAAACCATCCGGATTGTGGAGCGAAGTCTGCAGGAAATGAGGCTTCAGTGGAGCCTGGAGCCTGAAAGGAGCTTCTGTTTGTCCCCTGGGAAAGGGAAAGGGAGGGAGCCATGGCACAGAAAACGGGCACAGAAATGTTGATGATGTGCCCCATACAAAGGCTTCAAATGATTTCAATGAAAAGGCATTCCTGGTCTCTCTCGCTTGCTCGAAAGAGATCAGGAATGCCTCTTCTACGACGGCACTTATCGCCTGAAGTTTCCATGGCTTCTTGATTTGTAGGCCAATGCATTTAGTAGGCATCAGACTAAGAGAAAATGGTCTAGCAATCTGTTGTCGAAGGCTTTCATGGCCAGGATCACAGCGTTGTTGCATGTTTTCCAGGCTGTCTGGCCATGTTCTAGAAGCAGCATTCTCTCCTGACGTTTTGCCCACATCTATGGCAGGCATCCTCAGAGGTTGTGAGGTATGGAGAAAACTCAGCAAGGAAGGTTTATAGATACAGTAGAGTCTCACTTATCCAAGCTAAACAGGCCGGCAGAAGCTTGGATAAGCGAATATCTTGCATAATAAGGAGGGATTAAGGGAAAGCCTATTAAACATCAAATTAGGTTATGATTTTACAAATTAAGCACCAAATTAAGCATCATGTTATACAACACATTTGACAGGAAACGTAGTTCAATACACAGTAATGCTATGTTGTAATTACTGTATTTACAAATTTAGCACCAAAATATCACGATGTATTGAAAACATAGACTACAAAAATGCATTGGATAATCCAGAACCTTGGATAAGCAAGTGTTGGATAAGTGAGATTCAGTGTGGTCAGAGTCCCATCTGACGCTGGCCAAAGATTGACCTCCGGGATCCGTCTGGCCAAGGAACTCCAGAAAATCCACACCGTTATGTCTGTATTGTCTCCAGTGTTTGTCCTGAACGGCTTAATGACCAAAAAAGGAAGACCTGAGAGAGTGTTTCAGCACCTCGGTGCTGCGAATATCGATATCACAAGTGGCAAATTGATCAGAGCTTAGATATCTTGGCTTGCTTTGGCTGGCGGAGTTTTTTGGAGGTTTTTTTTTGCCCATACAGCTATTAATCACATGAAAGCAGATATTTCAGCATATTAATCCAGGCCAGCTGTTACATCTTTTACTGGGCTATTATCAGAGATTAATCTTTTGTACAGAAAAGACTACCTTTTGGAGAGTGTGTTTTTTCCCCAACGGAACATGGAAAAGCAGATGTTTTAAGACCCCTTTGGCAGAAGGAGGGGGGTGGGAGCCTTGCCAGACTGAGAGGTAATATTATTATTATTATTATTATTATTATTATTATTATTATTATTATTATTATTATCCCTGCAGGCTGGGTCATAAGGGAAAGGACCACTCTATTGAACATGTTTGTGAATTTTTAAATATTCTGTTGTCAAAGGCTTTCATTGCCAGAATTACTGGATTGCCGTAAGTTTTCTGGGCTGTCTAGCCATGTTCCAGAAGCACTCTCTCCTGACATTTCACCCACATCTATGGCAGGCATCCTCAGAGGGTGTGAGGCCTGTTGGAAACTGGCCAAGTTGTGTGTGCGCGTATATATTACAATATTATTATCAATATTATATGTACATAATATATATATTCTATTATTAGCATAGCACAATATTCACATTATATATTACTACATTGTACTAGACCACTATACTGCAGTATTATTAGTAATATTACATATAATATATAAGTAAAAGGTAAAGGTTTTCCCCTGACGTTAAGTATATATTTAATTTTGTTATATTGTATTATTATTAGTATTATATTGTATTACATTACAGTATTATATGAACATGCAATATATTATATTATTAGCATAGCACAATATTAGCATATAGTGCTATATTGTCCTAGACCACTATACTACAATATTATTAACAACAACAACAATATATTTAATATACATTTAATATATAATATATAATTAATATTATGCTATTGTATTATTATTAGTATTATATTGTATTACATTATACTATTATTATCAATGTTACATGTACATACAATATAAGCATTATATATTGCTACATTGTACTATACCACTTTACTGCAATATTATTAGTAATATTACATATAATATATAATTAATTTTATTATATTGTATTATTATTAGCATTATATTGTATTACATTACAATATTATATGCACATGCAATATATTATATTGTTAGCATAGCACAATATTAGCATTATATATTACTATATTGTCCTAGACCACTATACTGCAACATTATTAGCAATATTACATTTAATATATAATTATTATTAATATTATTATTATATTGTATTATTATTAGTATTATATTGTATTACATTATAATATTATTATCAATATTATATGGACATACAATATATTATATTATTAGCATAGCACAATATTAGCATTATATATTACTATATTGTCTTAGACCACTATACTACAATATTATCAGTAATATTACATGTAATATATAATATATAATAAATATTATATTGTATTATTATGAATATTATATTGTATTACATTATAATATTATTATCAATAGTATATGTATATACAATATATTATATTATTACATATTATGGTATATTATATTGTGTGTATATGAATCATATCTCTATAGGGCAGGGAAAAATGCATTAATTTGGATTATAGATACAAGACAACAATACCCTCGAAAGGCAGAGGCCTCACACAGACACTTGTAGCAATAGAGTCTGAAAAAGTAGACAAAAGCACCGGACAACAACCAGAGGAGAATAAAGTTTGATCTGTCTCCTCAAGAACAGTTGGACCTGCCTAGAGATGGCATTCGAGTGCAATTGAATAGCATGCCGCTTTGGAGACTATCTCCAGGTTCTCAATGTGGAGAGGATTCCCAAAGATCCTCCAAAGAAGCAAGCAAAGGAGAAAGATCACAAGAAGCTCCAAAGGAACCCCTTGAAGGACAAGTGATCCCAGCTTCCAGCATCATTCCTTTGCTCAACGGATGTCACTTCTGGAAGAAGGGATTGGAGGTGAGATGGACCCCCGGATCCATAACACCGAGATGTATCCCCAAGGGTGTCAAGCCCATGGCTTCTACAGTTGACCTCACCGAGATGTATCCCCAAGGGTTTCCATCCCATGGCTTCCACAGTTTACCTCATTGAGATGTATCCCCAAAGGTATCCATCCCACGGCTTCCAAAGTTGACCTCACCAAGATGTATCTGCAAGATGTATCCCACAGTTTCCACAGTTGACCTCAACAAGATGTATCCCCAAGGGTGTCCATCCTACAGCTTCCACAGTTGACCTCACCAAGATGTATCCCCAAGGTTCTCCATCCCACGGCTTCCATAGTTGACCTCAACAAGATGTATCCCCAAGGGTCTCCATCCCACGGCTTCCACAGTTGACCTCACCAAGATGTATCCCCAAGGGTCTCCATCCCACGGCTTCCATAGTTGACCTCAACAAGATGTATCCCCAAGGGTCTCCATCCCACGGCTTCCACAGTTGACCTCACCAAGATGTATCCCCTTCCACAGTTGACCTCACAGGCCCCAGATCCGAAACCAGGCATGGGTAAAACGCTCTTGCTCCATCCATCCATCCATCCATCCATCCATCCATCCATCCATCCATCTTCTTGACCTGACTCATCAACCCCAATATGGATGGCTTACCTTCTGCGATCCCGAGGCCGATCCCTTCAACGAGGTGCGTTTGAAGGAGCCGCTCATCCGCCGGAGGGAGCCCCCGATCTTCCCCCCGCGGCCCTTCTTGCCCTCCATTTCCAAGCTAGCCCCTGGCCACCACACCGGGATGGAGCCCCACGAGAGGCATGTCCGCAACCCGTGTCTTGACCAAGCCCCAGGACATGCTGCTGGTGGCGGTCCAAAGGGCTCTGTTGTTCGAAAGCAGTGTTGGCCAGGCGAGGCGAGGCGGGAAGGAGTAAATGGGCCGATGTCAGCCCCTTCCAAGCCCTCCCTCCCCGGCCTCTCTATAATCAGGCTTAATGCACCCAGCTCCTGCAAGCGACGGCTCCTAATGGACGGGAGATTTAATAAATGGTGATTGAAGGTAAATCTACTTTAGGAAGCAGCAGCAGCAGGCCCAAAAAGGGTTTTTCTTTTTGTATTCACATAAAGCACGGAGTGGTCGGAATGGCTTGCCAAGGGGTGAAAAAAGAGCAGCTGGCTTGCGGAGGACTAGAAGCTTGGTGGGTTGATGGGGAAAGAGTCCAGGAAAGGGGCTTAGAGGCAGAGAGGGGTCAGAGGAAGGGGCTTAAGTGGATGAGTCTGTTAGGAATGGTGGGAGTTGGAGTCCAAACACCCGGAGGGCCAAGGTTTGCCCATGCCTGGTCTAGATCCTCCATTGGGATCTCTGCTTTGCTTTCTCCTGTTGTCCTGGAGAACAATGCCAACTCAAGTGCATTATTTTGTATTCCATGGTTATATACTGTATATACTCGAGTATAAGCCTAGTTTTTCAGACCTTTATTTAAGACAGAAAAAGCCCCCCTCGGCTTATACTCGGGTGAGGGTCCTAGTTGGCTTAGATTTGGGTCAGCTTATACTCCAGAATATATGGTACATTTATTATTTTTCTCTATTATTATTGGTTTTATTACATTTATTATTTTTCTATTATTATTGCTACTATTATATTTATTTTACTCTATTATTATTATTATTATTATTATTATTATTGCTACTATTATATTTATTTTACTCTATTATTATTATTATTATTATGACATTTATTATTTCACTCTGATCTTATTATTATTATTATTCCATGTATTATTTTACTCTATTTATTATTATTTGTATTATTTTCCTGTATTTTTTTATTATTATTATTATTATTATTATTATTATTATTATTATTACATGTATTATTTTACTCTATTATTATTAAAAGGATACATAAGCACATTTATATTGAAGAAGATGAGAATAATGATTTGATCAGAGTTGGAGAGTCTTATCTTAAATTTGAGCTTGATGTAAATATTCAAAAACATTTAACCTACTAACGTAATTTTATTGGTATCTATTTTTATTTCTGAAATTTACCACCCTCGGCTTATACTGGAGTCAATGTTTTCCCAGTTTTTTTGTGATAAAATTAGGTGCCTCGGCTTATATTCGGGTTGGCTTATACTCGAGTACATACGGTATATCTTTTGTTCTTTCTTCTGCTAATGGTAAACTATACAAGGGAGGACGTGTAGGCTTCTACCATCTGTCTGGCTGATTCTCGAGCGGCTCTTTATCTTCTTCCCGAGAGACAACTGCGATTCTCTTCCTCATGGTTGGCCGGGTGCTAATGGGACACGCCTGGTCTCCTCGCATAATGGCTTTGCACCTTCAAGCAGAAGCACCATCCAATGATTTCGGCTCCAGAAGCTCTGCACATCTCTGCAGCGGTTGTGAAGATTGTCATTATGTTGAAGATTGCTGATGATGATATTGGAACTCAAAAGAGTCGTTTTCTGGGGCTCCTTTATACGAATGACGACTCTCTCCCTGACAACGTCTCACAGACTTATAAAATCCCAGCGTTGGAAGAGACCTCGTGGGCCATCCAGTCCAACCCCATTCTGCCAAGAAGCAGGAAAACTTAGGATGAGTTCGGAAACAGCCAGTCAGTGAATCATAGAATCATAAGGTTGGAAGAGGCCACATGGGACATCCAGTCCAACCCCCTGCCATGCAGGAAAAGCACAATCAAAGCACCCCCAAGAGATGGCCATCCAGCCTCTGCTTTGAAGCCTCCAAAGAAGGAGCCTCCACCACACTCCCTGGGCAGAGAGAGTCCCACGGCTGAGCAGCTCTCACAGTTAGGAAGTTCTTCCTCATGTTCAGGTAGAATCGCCTTTCCTTGTATCCTGCTTTCAGGACACGCTCAGAGGACATTAGTTCCCATCCAGGATAGATCTACACTGTAGAATGAATGCAGCTTGACTCCAGTGTCACCACCATGGGCAATGCTATGGAATTGTGGGTGTTGATGTTCTACAAGAACTTAAAACTTCTCTGCCAAAGAGTTTTGGTGCCTCACCAAACTACAACTCCTACATTTCATTACCATTGAGTTACAGCAAGTAACGTGGTGCCAAACTACAATAGTATTACATTCTAGATGTACCCATATGTTTCATACAGAACTCAAGTTCAAGTCACATCACCACGGTCAATGACCAGCTCGAGAGAAGAGGGACACAATTCTGCAAGTTGTGTCATCAAGCAAGTCCTTGACGTTCTACAAGGTCTTGAACCTTCCTTGCCAAAGAATTCTGGTGCCTCACCAAACTACAACTCCTACGTTTCATTATCATTGAGCTACAGCAGGTAACATGGTGCCAAACTGCATTCATTCTACAGTGTGGATGTACCCACATGTTTCATACAGAACTCAAGTTCAAGTTCACATCACCATAGTCAATGACCAGTTTGAGAGAAAAGGGACACAGTCCCGCACAAGCACATCAGAGCCATGGGTCGAGAGATCCACACCTAGACGAAGAACAAGTTGGGTCATCAAGTAATCCTTGACGTTCTACAAGGACTTGAATCTTCCCTCCCAAAAAGCTTTGGTGCCTCACCAAACTACAACTCCTACGTTTCATTACCATTGAGCTACAGCAGGTAACGTGGTGCCAAGCTGCAATAATTTTACAGTGTAGATGTACCCACATGTTTTATACAGAACTTAAGTTCAAGTTCATGTCACCATAGTCAATGACCAGCTCAAGAAAAGAGGGACACAGTCCAGCACAAGCACATCAGAGCCATGGGTCAAGAGATCCACACCTACACAGAGGACAAGTTGGGTCATCAAGCAAGTCCTTGACGTTCTACAAGGTCTTGAACCTTCCCTGCCAAAGAGCTTTGGTGCCTCACCAAACTACAACAAACTACAACAGCAAGTCCTTGACGTTCTACAAGGTCTTAAACCTTCCCTGCCAAAGAGTTCTGGTGCCTCACCAAACTACAACTCCTATGTTTCATTACCATTGAGCTATAGCAGCTAATGTGGTGCCAAACTGCAATAATTTTACAGTGTAGATGTACCCACACGTTTCATACAGAACTCAACTGCTTCCAAAACAGTCCACTTTCAACTGAAGGATGGACGCTTTAGAATGCTGTCAGTGCCATCTGCAGGTTATGTAGGAAATTTCTTCTCACTCCTATAAGCAAAAAAAGAATAATTTCACAAGAACAAGCCGAGTGTGTGTGTGTAAGATGTGCCGTGTTTTAATTATTTAAATACTATTTAATAGTTTTAGGAGGTTTTAGCTATTCCTTTTTCTCAATTCTATGTTAATTGTAGCTTGAAATAGTAAATTGTATTGTTAGGGAGTTGTAGTTTGGTGAGGCACCATCACTTCTGGGCAGCAAACCTTGCAATTTGTTTTGAGTCTCAAGAGAGGAAAGTGGGATGATGACGATGACGACAACAACAACAACAACAATACTATGTAACAAAATTTGAAAAATGTTCTGTCCCGGTTTGAAAGTATTATTTCCTGTTTAATTGTGTGTTCCTTACTGTGAAAGTAGTTGTTCTATTCCAGAAACTTCGTTTTTGTGACTGCCACAAACTAGGTTGAATTGCTTGAGAATTTATGAGATATTCATTGAGAAACTACAGCAAAATTGGGTCTCATGGCAGGGGAAATTCACCCGCAACTCAAAAAATAAGCCATAGGCAAGATGTTGAATGCTTAATATCATGCACAATCCTCATGTTTCTTGTTATGGCTCCATCGTGTTATAGGCACAGTGCCTATAACATGATGCTCTCTTTCTGCAAGGCACTAAAATACATTCGGTGACATAAGAAGCACTAATTCCCTTTGCCACCACACCTAGACCAGGACAAGTTGGGTCACCAAGCAAATCAGACCCAATAACATCCTGACCTTGGCCTCTGAGACCAGGATCCCTCTTAATCCACTATCTTCCAAGTGATACTTCCAACAACAGTGCAAAATGACTGCGGTATGAGCACGACTATTTTTACTGTACTGCCCACAACCAATTGCGGCATTTGTGTGTGTGTGCGCAAAATAGTCACACATGAGTTTTCAGTAAAATGGGTCCCAAACTGGGAAGATTCTCATCAGCCGGGGATTCTTCTTATCGAGGTTTCTCAACATGCAAGAAGCACCTTTTAGACTAGGCTTGGGCAAACTCCTGTTCTCCAGATGTTTTGGACTTCAACTCCCACAATTCCTAAAACCCCAAAAAGGAGATGCGACTATTATGTGATGAAATACAGTTAAACTGTCAAGTTAACTTGCTTCATGACTCGCTGTTAGGAATAATAATAATAATAATAATAATAATAATAATAATAATAATAATAATATTTTTGTAGGCCACCTCCATCTCCCCAACGGGGACTCGGAGTGGCTCACACGAGGGCAAGCCCAATACAATCATATAGTATCATAAAATCAACAGTTGAGACATCAAAGAATGCATTTAAAAACAAATTAAACAAGTCATGATTTAAAATAGACATAATTAAAATATTAAACAATAATCAATTGTGGGAGTTGAATCTTCCAACCCAAAAAATAGGGGTGCGACTATTACGTGATGAAATGCAGTTAACCTGTTGAGTTAACTTGCTTCGTGGCTGGCTGTTAGGAATTGTGGGAGTTGGAGTCCAAAACACCTGGAGGGCAAAAGTTTGCTCATGCCTGCATTACACTTTTGAATCTAACTTTAAGGTAGAAGGAAGGAAGGAGGGAACCAGTCCCAAACAGCTCTGCGACTCTTATGCGAGGAACACAAAAATACCAATCTTCCAACCCAAAAAATAGGGGTGCGACTATTACGCGATGAAATGTAGTTAACCTGTCGAGTTAACTTGCTTTGTGGCTGGCTGTTAGGAATTGTGGGAGTTGGAGTCCAAAGCACATGGAGGACCGAAGTTGGCCCATGCCTGCTTTAGAGCAATCCCTGGACACTGCCCATAGACGCAGGCAAGCCTTCGAACAACGACACCCACTAATTGGAGTGAGAGAAAGAGAGAGAGAGGGAAATGCCAAGCAATTCTGAAAAAGTGATCCAAACCCCGCCTGACCTTGTGGTAATAGGATCACGCCGGGATTAGCCCGTGACATGGATTGGACCGGGCTTCATTGTTCGCCGGCCGCAGCAAAGTAATCTTTCCCCAGACACTCAGCAGCACTCGTTCACTCACTCTCTCGCTTGCTGGTCTCCAGGAAAGGAAGGGAAGGGAAGGGCGGAGGTGAAACGTTCCAGCATCGAGAGAGACAGTGGGTGGATCCAGGCAAACTATGTCAGGATTCCAGGAGTGGCCATGGATCGTCCTTCCATCCAGTGGACGGTGGGATCCAAGAAGGTTTAGCCCTGAAAAAACTCCACCAGAGAGGCAAAGTGACAACCCAGTGCATTTGCTGTTTTGGAAGCCACCTTGGGCCCCACTCTGGGAGAAAGGCAGAATACAAACGCAACAAACGGAAAAAGACCTAATAAATAAATAACGTTCATCAAATTACTACTTGTATCAGAGCTTACGGTGTTTAACAATGACGTAACAACTTCCTCGATACTATGTGCAACTCTAGTTACGAATTCTCATGATGCGTAATAGCCACCTTTGAGTAGGAAACAACAAGAACAAGAAGAACAAGAATAACAACAACAATATCTCTCGCGGCTACCTGTTGTGCAATGAGCACCCATAGCTTTATGTTGCCCTTTCTGTAACGGGATTCATAGAGAGGAAAGTGGAATAGTTCTACTACTACTACTACTACTACTATTACTAATTCTACAAATAATAATAATAATAATAATAATAATAATAATAATAATAATCCAAAAATACATCACACAGTCCTAGACACTTGGGAAGTGTTCGACTTGTGATTTTGTGATACGAAATCCAGCATGTCTATCTTGTTTGCTGTGTCATAATAAAATAATAATAATAATAATAATAATAATAATATACATCACACAGTCCTAAAGGCTTGGGGAGTGTTTGACTTGTGATTTTGTGATATGAAATCCAGCATATCTACCTTGTTTACTGTGTCAGGCTATATCTTTGTGTCAATAATAATAATAATAATAATAATAATAATAATAATAATAATAATAATAAACTGCTGTTCTGCAGAAAATCCTGCCAATTGAAAGGTCAGCAGTTCATGCCCGGGTCAATGTTGAGCACCTGCCGTCACCCCCAGCTCACCTGCCAACCTAGCAGATTGAAAGCAGAAATGCGAGTAGATAAATAGGTACCGCTTTTAGCGGGGACGTAATAAAAGGCACCCTTAAGAACATCAATCGAGAGGACGTCTAAAGACAACAAAAGCTCCTCGAAATGGAACATGGAGGAACAGCACCCCCGGTGGCCAGAGGTGAGCACAGCCTCCAAGATGTCAGAAAGTAGGATGGGAAATGCCTTTACCTCTGTTTGTGTATTGTCTGCCCTTGTTAATTGTGTAGCAGCATTGTCGTTTGTGTGTTCTGTATTATGCCCTGAGTCCCCTCAGGGAGATAGAGTGGAATATAAATAAAGTTAATAATAATAATAATAATAATAATAATAATAATAATAATAATAATATCATCTCTCTCAAAGTCCTGTTATGCAATAAGGGCCCATTATTCCACGAGGCCCCCTCTGTAACAGAATCAATAGCACAATAAGCACACTTCTGGCTCTATTGGTGCAATAGTTCCAATGGCATGATATTGAAAATACACTGCAAATCATTGCAATTCACTTTGTTGTCAACTCTCAGTGGGATGTCAGCATGCCTGAATCCAGAGGCTTTGGGGGAAGACGGACCAGTGGAACCACTACACAACTCAAATAGGGCAGTTTCCATGGATGAACATTGGCCTCCAAAGTCCTAGATTCTCAGGCCAAGGGACAGGAGGTCCAGGCTCGCTTACCTGTCTCCTGGCATCTCCCCTGATGGCAGCGAACATCTCTTCTGTGGCTCCGCTGGGCTCTCGGGTGAGTCTCCGGCTTCTCCTCCCAAATGCTCTACTGGCTTGTGATCCTGACCGGCGTCACATTCACCTGGCATAACGTCCCCCTGTTCTCGGTCCAGGGACTCGACTTGGCCTCGGACGTTCCACAAAGGCTGCTCTTGGTCGGGCTGCGGGAGAGAGGAGGAAACCGATGCTCAGCAAGGATTCTCAATGAGGGACTCTCTGGGAAATCTGCTTGGGAAGGAAGAGCAGGTGGGAAGATATCTCCTCATGCCCAGGCCCCATACGGACCCCAAAACACCCACCAGATCTCAGCGCCTACCTTCTCAGGCATAAGGGCTGCTGCGCTTCTTCGGGAAGGCCCTGGCTCCACATACGTACGCAGGAGCTGTCCTCCCGGCTCATTTTAGCCTCGGGTCCAAGACGCAGCGAGCGAGGCAGGTATTAGGGAAGCGCTAATGCCTAATTCCCTTGCTTAAGCCTCCTTTGCCGCAGAGGGACACTCCGGGCGCTAATAGGAGCAAGGAGATTCGCCATAGCCAAGGTGGCTGCGAATGAGCACCCAAAGCTCAAAAGATCACGCTGTTTTGCCTTCGCCGCCTTCGCCGTCATTAAAACAACACTCCACTTTCCTGCTCCGTTTCACCTGCCAGGTCTTCACCTGCTCTACTTTCAGCATCGCAATGAGGAGCTGGATTTGCCCAAGGGATTGGTCTCCCAAAAAAAGAGCCCAAATGCCCAAGCTGGCCATACTTTGAGCACGACAGCAACCCAATCCCATATACCGTTGGTCCACCGTATCCACAGATTCTGCATTCGTAGATTCAGCCATCCATAGTTTGAAAATATTCCAAAATTTTATGTATTTCCTTCTATTACATGCACAATTGTTTTGTAAATCTTTTCTTCTATTACTTTTCAGATCTCTATATATAAATGAGTGATGGCATCACGGCGACCCACAAAACAACAAAACTACAGGCCCCCCAACCTCGAAATTTGACAACACAACCCATCATCCATGCCTCTAGGTTGATACAACAAAAAGAAAAGAAAAATAAAGTCCTAATTAGAGAGGGAGGAATAATTGCTTTTATCAAATGGCTGCCAGTTTAGAGGGCTAATCTCTGCCCACTTGGTCTCCTAGCAACCAACTCAGCCAAGGGACAGCCAGGGTTCAGTTAGGGGACAGGCAGACTTAGGCCTCACTTAGGCCTCTTCCACAGATTATCTAATTTGCACTGGATTATATGGCAGTGTAGACTCAAGGCTCTTCCACACAGCTATAGAACCCATTTATAATCTTATATTATCTGCTTTGACCCACATGACCTTGGAGGAGTTTACAGACAACGCCGGCTCTTCGGCTTAGAAATGGAGGTGACCACCAACCCCCTGAGTCAGGCATGACTGGACTTAATGTCAGGGGAAAACCTTTACCCTTTACCTTAACTACCACCAATTCCTCAATACTTTATTTCCCATACCACCATACTTTGCCACAGCAACGCGTGGCCGGGCACAGCTAGTACTTTATATTCCTCTTCCTTCAAATAATACATAAAATAGAGACACCAGATAGAGATGGTTGCAAGGGAAAAAAACAAAACTTTGTGAAATTGTTGATGTATAAGACACTGTGCAAAGATGGAAGTCAATTTTATTTTATTTTTATTTTTTTCTCTTTTTTATTTTTTCATTTTTTCTCTGAATTGTTTCGTTGTGTTTATTTGGAATTTTGTTATCATTTTTGAATCCCCTTTTCTCCCCCCCCCCCTCTTATTTCATGTCTTATATGGTTTTTATTTTAATTGTATGTTGAAAGCATTAATAAAATTGATTACAAAAAGAAGAAGAAAATATTCCAAAAAGCCTGCCTACTTCAAGTGGGGTAAAATGTCCTAGAAGAAATTAAAAATCGTGAAATAATTTCATTTGCATTTCCGAGAATACATTTATTCACCTGTACCCAGATATGACCTGGCACAGATTAACTCTGGTTCAAAGCACACGGCATGAAGTCTGCAATCGTAAATTGACTTTCCTAGAAGGAAGTATCTATTAGGAAATTTACTCCCAGGTGAACCAAGGGCTGAGAGGCATCCATATTCTGTTCAAAATCTGTCGTTATGATCATATGGCCACATTTGCAAAACAAAGAGAAATGGAAATCTTTGTCCCAACTGGATTCAGACCGGTGAACAAACACACAAAGGAACAAGAATACTTTCCAACTCTCCAAAGAACCAGAAAGAAAATATAGCATACTACCCTGTTTCCCCGAAAATAAGACATCCCCAAAAAATAAGACCTAGTAGAGGTTTTGCTGAATTGATAAATATAAGGCCTCCCCCAAAAGTAAGACCTAGCAAAGTTATTGTTTGGAAGCATGCTCGGCGCCCGCCAAACAAAATGTCATAGCATGCAGGATTGGTAAATGTACATACCAGTTGTATATGGAAATAATGGTAGTAACAAGAAATTCTTGACAGGAGTCACAGTTTGTCTGGTTTAGTTATGTTGGTTTGTGATGACAACTACTGTACAGTATAGATAAATGTTCATTTTTTTGTTCAACAATAAATGTGAATTCTTCTTCATGGAAAAATAAGACATCCCCTGAAAACAAGACCTAGTGCATCTTTGGGAGTAAAAAATAATATAAGACACTGTCTTATTTTCGGGGAAACACGGTAGCTGTGCCCGGCCACGCGTTGCTGTGGCTAGGACTTAATTTTTCTTTTCTTTTTGTTGTATGAACGTAGAGGCGTGGATGAGAGGTTGTGCTGTCACTTTTCAAGGTTGTGGGGTGTTTAGTTTAGTTGTTTTGTCCGGTGCCGTGATTCCATTACCCTTTAATATATATAGATTGTTTGTGTCATAGTACAAAATAGGTATAAAATGTCTTGCTTTGCAAACAACTCCCAGGAATGTGTTATTGAAGGCTTTCATCACTGTCTGTGGGTTTTCCGGGCTGTCTGGCCATGTTCCAGAAGCATTCTCTCCTAACACTTCACCCACATTTATGGTTGTGACTCGGTATGTTGGAAACTAGGCAAGTGGGGTTTATATATGTGTGGAATGATGTCCAGGGTGGGAGAAGGAAAGCCTTCGACAACACATTGAACAACGAAAATGCTATCGCAATTTAAAAATGTGACTCCAATGGCACCTCGACCTGCCATTCCTTTTTCCGTCGACTGGTGGAGCAAGCAAGCCGTAGGATAAGGCTGTGCCTGGTGCATTTCCAAACATTTTCCATGTTTAGGGTGATGGCCTTTATTGTGAAAGGTGTTCCTTGCATCCCTGACACCCCAGCCATGGGAAAGCCATGCGTGCTTGGTGACCTCCTCACCTGCCTGAACAAAAGAGGAGTGAAAGTCATGTCCGGAGAGCAGGTATGAGAGCAGGTCAGGGTGCAAGGAGGCGCCAGCGAGGGGACATAATAATAACAACAACAACAACAACAACAACAACAACAACACTGGGATCTGCGCGCATCATCCGAAAATACATCACACAGTCCTAGACACTTGGGAAGTGTTCGACTTGTGATTTTGATACGAAATCCAGCATATCTATCTTGTTTGCTGTGTCATACAATATAATAATAATAATAATAATAATAATAATAATAATAATAATAATACAGTAGAGTCTCACTTATCCAAGCCTCGCTTATCCAAGCCTCTGGATTATCCAAGCC
Organism: Anolis carolinensis; assembly: GCF_035594765.1. Classification (NCBI taxonomy): domain Eukaryota; kingdom Metazoa; phylum Chordata; class Lepidosauria; order Squamata; family Anolidae; genus Anolis; species Anolis carolinensis. The sequence continues at coordinate 24,215,698 of NW_026943822.1, forward strand.
ATTTTTGTAGTCAATGTTTTCCATATATCGTAATATTTTGGTGCTAAATTCGTAAATACAGTAATTACAACATAACATTACTGCATATTGAACTACTTTTTCCCTCAAATTTGTTGGATAACATCATGTTTTGGTGCTTCATTTGTAAAATCATAACCTAATTTGATGTTTAATAGGCTTTTCCTTAATCCCTCCTTATTATCCAAGATATTCGCTTATCCAAGCTTCTGCCGGCCCGTTTAGCTTGGATAAGTGAGACTCTACTGTAATAATAATAACTTTATTTATACCCCATTCCTTCCTGGAATTCCTATGTTTTCTGAGTGGCGTTCTTTATTTACTGTCCCGATTTTAGAGTTTTTGATGCCTGCCATAGATGTGGGCAAAGCGTCAGGAGATAATGCTTCTGGAACATGGCCACACAGCCCGGAAAACTCACAGCAACCCAGTGATTCTGACCATGAAAGCCTTTGACAACACATTAGAGAAAACTACTTTGACTATGAGTCCTATGGAGGAACAGCAGTTTTGGGCAGAAAGGGCTAAAGATCTTGTAAAACAACAATCCTGTTGCAGTGAAAGTGCTGTCAAACTGCATTAATTCCACAATGCAGATGTACTCTCTGACTGTATTCTGTGTGTATGTTGATTTGCCAGTTTGACCGTACCTCTTTGGTGTGGGAGGGGTTATAGACCTGTGATTGTACTGAGCATGTTCAGACTCAGGACTCCATTTTATATTCAGTGTGTTTTTCCACCTCAGTAGAGGTGGATGTGTATCTGCCATTCCCTCAGTGAAGGTGAATGTGTGTCAGAAAGTGCTGTCAAACTGCATCAATTCTACAGTGCAGATGCATTTTCTGACTGTATTCTATATAAATGTTGGTTTGCTAGTTTGACTATTTGCTGTGGATGGGGTTACAGACTTGTGATTGTACTGAGCATGTTCAGACTCAGGACTCCATTTTATATTTGTCCACCTCAGTAGAGGTGGATGTGTATCTGCTATTCCCTCAGTGGAGGTGGATGTGTGTCTGAAAGTGCTGTCAAACTGCATTAATTCCACAGTGCAGATGCACTCTCTGACCTCATTGCCCAAACAACAGGGGATATACGCATCCAGGTAACTACTTTCAATTGTAACATGTTCCTGCGCGGCCTCCTCCCTTTGCCAAACAGGAACATTAAACAAAAACAACAATGGGACGACTCCATAAAGGACCGAAAGGCGATTCTCCCCTTTGGAAAGGAAGAGCCTGCACAACCCACCCCTTTCTGGATGTGGGGCCGGGCACCAAAACCAACATTGTTCTTTCATTCAAATCCAAAGTGGAGTGGGTGGTGATCTACTTTCCCTATTTGTATTCAAAGCTGGAAACCCTAAAACAAACACGCCCGGCCTGACTGTACAACAGGTGCTGCGCCGATGGAGATCTTTGTTCCTCCTGGGTTGGGCGCGGCCGGTGGTGTTGTGCCACGGGTGTGAGTCACGCCAGCTTCCCTCCTCTGGGCTGCTGAACGGAGGCGGGTGGCACGCAGCACCAGGAAACGCTGGCGGGGAGAAGAGACACACACACACAGAAACACACACACACACAGGAAAGGCAGGTCGGGGGATTTCTGTGACACGGCTTCATTTCAATGGTCAGGATACATGAGGTCCAAATCATTGCAGCAAGGGAAAATATGAGAACAGGGGTGTTCAATGTGTTGTCAAAGGCTTTCATGGCCTGAATCACTGGGTGGCTATGAGTTCTTTGGGATGTGTCAACTTGTTCCAGCAGCATTCTCTCCTAACGTTTTGCCTGCATCAGTGACTGATTTCTTCAGAGGTTCTGTTGGCAGTGAAGCAAGTGGAGTTGTAGTTAGGGGAGACACCAACACACTTGGGTGCATCTACACTGCAGAATTGATAGTGTCGCACCTCAGGTTAGCTTCACCTTGCTAAAGACACCAGACTGCACACCAAATGTAGTCTTTTGTAGTTTATTAGGAAATAGGGAAAAGATAGTTCATAAAAGGCAAAAGTTCAGTTCCAAAAGATATTTACAAAAACAAGGCTGTAAGAACAAATCAATGGAAACATTAGGCATGAAGCAAGTTTCTTAAAATGAAGCCAAAGTCCCAGAAACAAGGATAAACCCAGGCTATAAGATAATACAGGAGAGCAGACTTGGTTCTTGATTCAAGTGAGGAAATTGCTTTGATGAAGATTTCCCTCTCAGCAGACTGTTTAATAGCATGATATGAAGGCATTTCTTTGCCCTTTGACTTCCCTCTTATTTGCTATTCTGAGACTTCTGCGCAACTCCCGAAATTCCAAACAACTCGCCCGATCTAGAGAAGCAGCCTCATCACTTTCGCTTTCAAAGCCACCAGGCTCGTTAGTGTTATCAGGCTGAGGCTGGGAGCTGCTCTCCCTTCCTGCTTCTTGCACCTGAAAACCATCATCAGTAACAACATCATTTCTTCTCGTGGGAAAGCCTCCCTGCTCCTCATCTCCCATACCAGAACACTCTGCACTTGAATCCCATCATTCCCATCAGAGTCATCTTGAAACTCATCCTGAACCTGAATCCCATCATCTGGAAACTGCATCCCAGAATCCTCATCAGAGTCACACAAAGGCTGAGTCACAACAGATAGCACTTTGACACCACTTTAGCTGCCATGGCTCCTGGGAGTTGTTTGCTGAAGAGTATCAAACTACAACTCCCAGGATCCTGTAGCACTGAACCAAGGTAGTTCAAGTGGTGCCAAACTGGACTGATTCCGCTGTGTAGATGTACCCCAGAACCGGAAAGCTCATCTCGCTGCCTCTCAATCGCCAGCAGAATGGCATGGTTGCTGCTTCTTAAGGGAGGCATGGACAACCGTGACAATATTGTGAATCTGTTTCTACAGAATCCATAACTCCAGCTTACGAAGCTATACCTGCAATACAGATGCCAATCACGGTAACACCTTTGCCAAAGAGTAACTCCATTTGTGGTTCCTCTATCGTCTTGGTGGCAATCTGGGTTCCTCGGCTGGTTTTCTTCTCATCCGCCTGCCTTCCTTTTCCTTAAGGGCGACAAAGGCTTTGTGATGGAAGGACCTCCTTGTTGGCAGGGTCCTTGACAGAAAGCCCTTGTTCCGAATGCAAAATGAATTTGTGGGCGGACCCGTTGGAGGAATAACACGGCACACGGGTCTCAAGAGGTTCATAAAGCATTTGGCAGCAGGAATCGCAGCCCAAAGGGAGCAAAGGGCAGCCATGGGCGACAACGGCACACAAACCAAACCGGGGCCTTGCTGCACTTAGGAGATTAATTCTTCCCTCGTAATGCAACTCTATTGTGATGATCGGCTGGAAGGGAAGAACGGAGGCATTTTCCCCTTGGGGAGGCACAGTGGCATCATCGATGGAGGTCATAGTTTCCCTGGTTGTGGGTGAACTACAACTCCCAGAAAGGGGGGTCAGTTCCGCCAAACCATTCCAGAAATCAAATTTCGGCGTATCAGGTCTGTGTGCCAAGTCTGGTCCAGATCAGAGGGTTGTTGTATGTTTTCCGGGCTGCCTGGCCATGTTCCAGAAGCATTCCCTCCTGACGTTTCGCCCACATCTATGGCAGGCATCCTCAGAGGTTGTGAGGTCTGGAGAAACTAAGCAAGGAAGGTTTATATGTACAGTAGAGTCTCACTTATCCAACATAAATGGGTCGGCAGAATGTTGGATAAGTGAATATGTTGGATAATAAGGAGAGATTAAGGAAAAGCCTATTAAACATCAAATTAGGTTATGATTTTACAAATTAAGCATCGAAGCATCATGTTATACAACAAATTTGACAGAAAAGTAGTTCAATATGCAGTAGTGCTATGTAGTAATTACGGTATTTACGAATTTAACACCAAAATATCACAATGTTTCGAAAACATTGACTACAAAAATGCGTTGGATAATCCAGAACGTTGGATAAGTGAGTGTTGGATAAGTGAGACTCTACTGCATCTGTGGAAAGTCCAGAGTGAGGGAAGAACTCTTGTCAGTTGGAGGCCAGCGTGAATGTTGCAGTTAATCACCCTAATTTGCATTGAATAGCTTCATCTACTGGCTACTTTTGCCTGGGGGCATCTTTTGTTAGCTGCCCCTAGTTCCCATGTCTGGAACTCCTCTGTTTTCAGAGTGTTGCTTCTTATTAGTAGTAGCAAATTTCTATATGGAACACTTTGAAAAACAAGCCCTAGAAACAAGCCCTAGAATAGCTTCATCTCCTGGCTTTTTCCTGCCTGGGGGCATCCTTTGTTCAGAGTCGTTAGCTGCCCCTGGTTGATTCATGTCTGGAACTCCTCTGTTTTAATCCTGGTAGCTAGACTACACAGAGAAGCCATTGAAATCCAGAAGCATGTGGACAACTTCAACAGAAAGGAGGAAGCCATGGAAATGAACAAAATCTGGCTACCAGTATTTAAAAAACTCCAAAATCAGAACAGTAAATAAGAAGCAACACTCTGAAAACAGAGGAGTTCCAGACATGAATCAACCATGAATATACGGTACATATTTTCACTTTTATTATGTGTATAGATATCGAGATTGTTTTATCCACTGCCTTTGATTTGATTTGTTTGTCTGTTTCTTATTTGGGGAGACTGACTCCTAGACAGACGCCTCTTTCAGGGGATAAAACATCAAAATCTTTGTAATTCGGGCTCAGTTTTCCCCCAAAAGTGTTGTTTTTTGTGCAGCCAAGGAAGGCTTGGCTAAGTCTGGGTTTTCCAGCACTGGGAGTATTAATAGCTGGCCGAGGAGCAGCCCTTCCCCAGCTGGGTCACCTGAGGACAGCCAAGGCTGGCTTCTTAAAAGGGCAACGCTCTCGGCACCTCTTCCCCTTTTCCCTTCCTTTCAATCCACTTAATACTCCCTTCCCAGCATTACCTTCACATGCAAGTTTTGCTCTTGCAAAGCCTGGATGCATCGAAGTCTGTAAGTCTGTTTTGAACAAAAAAAAAAAGTGCAGCTCTTTGGTGGGGCCCACAAGACAGATTTCGGCGCAAAAGCTTCACAGCCTTCTTTATTGGGACGGCAAAGATGAACCAGAGTTTGGAAGGCTTCCTTTTGTGGATAACACCACCCAGAAGCCTTTAGCCAGAGATATATGTAATAATAATAGTAATAATAATAATAAATAATAAGGTTTGGATCACAAACCTGCAAAAGTATTGGAAAATGAGCACGCAAAGATATTGTGGGACTTCCCAATCCAGACTGACAAAGTTCTGGAACACAACACACCAGACATCACAGTTGTGGAAAAGAAAAAGGTTTGGATCATTGATGTCGCCATCCCAGATGACAGTCGCATTGACGAAAAACAACAGGAAAAACTCAGCCGCTATCAGGACCTCAAGATTGAACTTCAAAGACTCTGGCAGAAACCAGTGCAGGTGGTCCCGGTGGTGATGGGCACACTGGGTGCCAAAAGATCTCAGCCGGCATTTGGAAACAATCGACATTGACAAAATTACGATCTACCAACTGCAAAAGGCCACCCTGCTGGGATCTGCGCGCATCATCAGAAAATACATCACACAGTCCTAGACACTTGGGAAGTGTTCGACTTGTGATTTTGTGAAACGAAATCCAGCATATCTATCTTGTTTGCTGTGTCATAATAATAATAATAATTATTATTATTATTTTATTTCATACCTGCTTCTCCTCATGGCTCGAGGCGGGTTATATAGCACTTTTAACTTCCTCATGTTTACAAGATTTACTTAACACACTTTTGCTCAGTTCATTTTTATGACTTTATTGTTGTGATTTAACTTGTGTTCTATTAATGGTTGTGATTTTATTTTGTGTCATTTTTTTAAAATTTCATTCGTGTGTTTTTCGGTACCTGATGTTATTGTATGTTCGTTTTGAATTTGTAAGCCGCCCCAAGTCACCTCGGGGAGATGGAGGTGGGGTACAAAAATAACATTATTATTATTATTATTACTTTATTATGACACAGCAAACAAGATAGATATGCTGGATTTCGTATCAAAAAACCACAAGTCAAACACTTCCCAAGTGTCTAGGACTGTGTGATTATTATTATTATTATTATTATTATTATTATTATTATTATTATTATTACATTGCTAAAACACATAATCAAAACAAACAAGCACTCCAAAACACTCTGTGACATACACATATTAAAACAGATTTCTATAAAATACATCTTAAAATACACAAATGCTGTATTTGGCTGGGAACCAAACACTGAGTAGGCTGGGGATGCCGCTTTGCGTCTCAATCTAGCAATACAAGTGGAATACAACAAAAACAACAACAGCAACAACAGCAACAACAACAACAACAACAACAACAAAAATGAGAGCCAGTTAAAGTGCCTTTACACCAGGCATTGGGCAAACTTCGGCCCTCCCTCCAGGTGTTTTGGACTTCAACTCCCACAATTCCTAACAGCCTACCGGCTGTTTGGAATTGTGGGAGTTGAAGTCCAAAACACCTGGAGGGAGGGCCGAAGTTTGCCCATGCCTGCTCTGCCCCCAGTTAAGGTGGAGCACCCAAAGTAATGAGTAAGGTGGGCTCATTATGCGGTCGCACGCTTGGGCCAGGCCCCCTCCTCAATGGGCAACTGCTGGCCGGAGTGAGCGGGGATGCCTTTCATGGGTCAGCAAGTGACTAAGTGAGAGAAAAGGCTGGAATAATTAACTTGCTGAAGGGGAGGATGGGGAGGAATGCACACAACTCACCTACGGGCCAGGCCGGGATGGGGGCCTTTCACCTCTTAATTAATTGCTTCGTCAAGGGCCAAGGGAGAGACAACCCCTTCGCAAACTCTGGGAAATGTCCTCAAGCAATGGATCCCAGGTGCTTTCCTATTTCCTAGGAAGGAACTGGCAAAGCTATTGTTGAGGGCACTTCCAGGCAGAGTCATAATGCGGAACAAATAAGTGCGACAAAAAATCGCGGGACCTGACAGCAAGTCCAAAAACTGAGCTGTCGATCCCAATAAATGTTCCCCTGGCATCTCGATTATCTTCATTTGTAGCGGATTTTAGAAATCTGCAAGATGGACAAAAGGACATCTGCCGGAAAATTACTTTAAAAAAAAATTGACACAGGGATATACAGTGACACAAATATGCACATTTTTCAGTCGAAATCGGATTTTAAGTGCACCTTTTAAACATGTGTTTTTCGGCCATTAATGCGATTCAGCATGCATTTTCAGCAAATGTCATATAGCCATTGCCTCTCTTATCCTGGTTTCTTCTGCACTTTTATGGTCTGTGTAGAAGGGCCCTGAATATCGCTTTCCAAAGAAAAACCCTGGAGTTGACAAGTGACTTGAAGGCACATATTAGATAGAAACCACCAGATGTTTATATAGGATGACCAAGGCCACATCAGACTCCTTTCTGGAGGGAAAGAGGCCACAAGTGTCCGGCCTTTACCTTCATCATTCATCAGATGTTTAGAAAAACATATGATCAATGGGTATAATGAAGGCATATCCCCCATCCCGGTAAGAATTCTGCTCCCCAAAGAAATTGAATGCTCAGAAGTGATTCTCATAATCCTTCACCTGAAATGTAGTCTACAACACCTGGGATTCATTGGTGGTCCAAACCCAGGCTGACCCAGCTTAGCTTCTCAACCCAGACAGGACCTGGTAGCTTTTGCTATTGAGCCCCTCTTCACCTTATTCTCCATAACACTAGAAATTTGGGGAGTCAAGTCTCATTTGGAGGGGCAATGTCCCCATTTGGACCCCACCTCCCTGCATGGATGCTTTGCTGCTTCGTTTTAATTCCCTCAGAACAACAATCATTATTGCTGAAGAAATGCTGCTCGCAGAGGCCCCTCACCTCCCCACTGTTTTGAAAATCTAAAAGCAACAAAACTAAGAAGGAGACGGAGAGAGAGGAGAGGAAGAGTGCCTTGGCATTGCAAGAGGATTCCTGAGGAACACTCCCCTTGCGGTGCTGGCACTTCCCAGACAAAAGCAGCGATGAACACGACTGCTGGGAAATGAAATATTGCCTAACTATGTACTGTAACCACAAAAACAGAAAGGAAGAAAAAAACACTTTTTCTTTTTGGCATACAGCTGGTAACCTTTTCTCATAGCTTCCTCTGTTACGAGAGGGAGTGGCCTTCCTCTGTCGCAACCGCATCCCCCCCCCCCTTTATGGGTTATATAAAAATAGAAAAGAAAAGGCCCAAGCCACCTGACGATTCAGGAAGGATCCCATCCAAAGCACACACTGGTCTGTAAGAGTCTTTGAGGCATCCATGAGGAAAAAGAGATGGGCCATGGCTGCTTACTCAGGGCCCTTCTACACATGGCCCAAAACACGGAAGAAACCGGAATAAAAGGGGGGTGGCTAAATGATGTTTCATGAAAATGCATTCTGATCTGGATTAACAGCTGGAAACACAAGTGTTAAAAAGGTGCGCTTAAAACCCTATTTCATCTGAAAAATGTGTATATTTGCATCACTGTTTTTCCCTACCGTCAAGAAAACCTCCTAATTTCATTCATATACCCCGGTGTGGACTGCTCCACTGCATGTGCATATTTTAAAATCCTGAAACAGGTGATCTGAGGACTGTAAACAAATGGAGCCACAGACACACAGGTGGCTAAATGGAAGCACAAATGGAAAGCAATTACAATGAGAACTCTCTGCAACCATTCCTTTGTTCTGACCTTTATGATATTAATCAGGGCTTGAATTTACAGTAGGGTGAGGCGTGATAATAAGAAATCTGGTTGTGTGTACATTTAGATAAGTTATCCACATGAGAGCATATGAGGTCATGAGCGCATCTCGGAGGGTCAATTTTTCAAAAAGTAAACTTCTGCCAGATGTCTCCCATCTCTATCTTGCGATTTCTAAAATTAGGTGTCAGGATGGAGGAGGAGACTGACAGGTCTGTGCCTGGCCTTGCCACCAGGTCCCCCAATGTTCAAACCCATTTATTTGACCCGAAGAACTTTCTCTTCTGGGGAGGCGATGGTTAAACTTTCCCCGTCTCTCTGCATCCCTGACCAGTGAAGACAAACCACTTGCATCTTGCCCTTTGATCCTTTCCCCATTTTCAAATAGGGGACCTTGTTAAAAATTAGCTGCCGCTTGGGGCGACAGAAGAGTTTGCAGAAAGAAAGGGGCCACTCTCTTTTCGCGTTCCGTTTGAGGCCTGAAAAGCCCTTCTGAATTTCAGACCAGGGGTGGTGATGGTGAGAATCACAGGTCCCCTGTACTAAAAGCCTTGTATTTCCCCCATTGCTGCTCAGTAACCCACCCCACAAAAGCCAACCTACAGTTGAGAAGTTTCCTCCCGCTTAGACTTGGAAGCCATGAAACAAACCCCGTGCCGTGCGAATTGGACGCTGGAAGAACTTTCCTGAAAAGCTCGACCAAACAGGTGTTATAGGCATTGGCTCTGGGCTGCCGAGTTGGCCGGCACGGTTGGAGGAAGCCGTTTCCAGAACACAGCTCACACGTACGGCGGAGAGGGACGCATCCTATGTGCGTGTGCGTGTGCTTGGGCCTCTGGCAAACATGCCCGTGAAATCCGGCCCAACGGAGAGCCTACTGATGCCCGGCCAGAGGAGCAAATACGAGACTGTGTTTTAGGACTGTTGGAGTGAAAAATGAAGAGTGTGCGAGAAAGCGTAACCTTGTACTTAGGCATTTGCATTCTGGCCAAGGGCACGTTTCGGGACGAAAAGGAGAGACTTATGAATTGCTAACCAGGTGGAGCCGAGCCAGGAACCTAAAATCATTGCCTCTGTTCACTCTCTCTCTCGTTCTGCTTAAAGAAAGGCTGGGCTTGGACAATGTTCTTCTCAGTGTACAAAACAATTGCTACTAAAACATAAAGAAAGGTGGGCTCACAGACCCAACACAGTCAACTTGACATACTGGTGGGGTTTGGGGCAATTGTCCTTGGACCTGGGAGTTGTAGTTCACCCTTATCCAGAAAGCACTGAACCCAGTCGATGATGGAGCTGGACCAAACTTGGCCAAAAGACTCAGCATATCCAACTGTGCATGCAGGTCTGGTTTGGGGAGGATTGACCCACGATTCTGGGAATTGTAGTTCAACTACGTTGTTATGTATTTTCTAATGGGAGCATTCATTAAAAACAAAATCAAAGACAGGCTTTTTTCTAATAAATAGTGTTACGGAGAAGAAGAAGAAGAAGAAGAAGAAGAAGAAGAAGAAGAAGAAGAAGAAGAAGAAGAAGAAGAAGAAGAAGAAGAAGAAGAACAACAACAACAACAACAACAACAACAACAACAACAACAACATTTTATTGATTAGCCCTTAGGCCATATCAAAGTGCCAAGCCAAACAACCAGGCTTGAAAAGACCTGATTACATTCTATACAAAAATTAGATAAAACTCTTGTAACAATACAGTAAATAAATATGATAAAACTGAATGTCTACATCATATTTCATTGTCACCCCTACAATTTACCCCATTCAGCCCCACATATGTGGATCTCAAACGTATTGTTTTGCTCAGATACAGAGCCGTTTTATATGTTATTTTTGGATCTTGACCGCACATAAAATACATTGTTCTAATGTGCGATTCCCAATGCATTGTCCGTTTGATATATGGACCAAGGAACAAATCTCTCACCTTCTGATACAGTTTACAGTCAAATAATATATGTGCTAAATCCTCAGTTTCAGATGTTCCACAGATACAGAATCGTTCGTTATAAGGGATGTTATTAAATCTCCCATATCTAACTGTAGTATCAAGCTGATCAAATCTAGCTCGAGTAAATAGTACTAATTAAGTAAATGATACTACCTAACACCCCAAAACAAACAATGCCTTTTTCAAATACCCATGCTAGTAAAAAATAAATAATACGGAATGCAGTTCTACTCCTTGGGCACGTGCCATCTCCCCATCCTGCAGACTTTTCTATTTGTACTTGCCTTTCATGGCCAAAGTTAAGCCTTTAGCAGACTGAATATTTTACATTTCACTGTGTCTGATTTTCCTTTGGATCATATTTTCTATGTGCATGTGTATGTTTTTCTATCGCTCCTAGCCCTGGGGTGTAGGCGGGTGACTAATCTATGCGGTTTAAAAAAATAAAAAATAAACCAAAATTAAGCCCAATCAAAGCGAAATGGACTGAGAAGACGGGCTTCTGGCTCCCCGCTCCCCGAAAAGGCAACCCAAAACACAAAACCAAGAAAGCGTGTCCTGTCCTACGCAGCACAGAAAACACTAACAAACAGGGAAACCGAGCCGCGTCCTGACATATTTGAAAGGGGCGGAACCCGGTCCTTCGAGCCATGTGGCCAGAAACCCAATCATCCCGCTTTGATGTGCTCCCTGCGCATGGCCTGTAATTGCCCCATTGACTTACCACAGTACATTGCGCCTGTTGAAATATACATAGGTATTCCTTGCATGGGGAGCACAATGGGGACTTTGTACAGCCGAGCCACGCAGATGGTTGTGGGGGAGTTTGGCCCGTGAACGGCGGAGGAGGATGCAACCCGGCGCTTGGGCTTCTTTGTGTCCCGAGCCTGAAGAGCCCTGGAATAATCCCATAACCATTCACGGGCCAAGACTCTGCCCACTCCTTTTCCGACCAGGCCTGGGAGCAAAGAGAACGTGAATGGGTCAGGCAGGGATGGTGTTGCCATGATGGACCAGGCTGGTGTGGCTGGCACTTATCTCCAGATCTTTCATACCTGTAGCTTGAGTTGGGTTAGGTCTATCCTTTCCTAAGAAAGGATTGTCTCTTCTTTAAAGTCCGGTATCGTATGATGGAAACGACTGCTGGTGTCACCTACTGCTCCCATTCCTAGAGGAACCTCTAGGAATCAACCTCTGAGAGTGCCTGCCATAGACATAGGCGAAACGTCAGGAGAGAATGCTTCTGGAACATGGCCATACAGCGCAGAAATCTCACAATGATTCCAGCCATGAAAGCCTTCAACAACATATTCCTAGAGACATTGGGTCTGGCCTCAATAGCACATGCCTTGGCTGCATCCCATTTGGATAATTATTTTCATGAACTCTACGTGGGGCTACCTTTGAAGAGTGTTTGGAGCCTAAGGAGCTGTGGCCAGATTCTCAACTGGCTCTGGTTACAAGGACTTGCTTGTTTCTCCACTCTCGGCTTATTCTGGAGTCAATGTTTTCCCAGTTTTTTGTGGTAAAATTAGGTGCCTCGGCTTATATTCAGGTCGGCTTATACCCGAGTATATACGGTAGATAGATGGATTGATATATAGATAGATAATGAAATATACATTAGCTGAATCATAGATAGATACATAAATAGCCAGGCACACAGGCAGCTTCCTACCTGGAGATGTGCCATGAAGACCCTGATAACCCAGTGTTGGTCCCATGTGCCATGCGCTAACAATGATCAAGTCAACATTTCCGATCTTTCAAGATGGCTTTGCACCCGGACAAAAGGCTTAGAATAACACCTGTCTGAGCAGCAGAGAAGACAAGGGGAACGATAATACCCGCATTCTGTACGGCAGAATGCCCTGCGCACTGTTTGTGGCCGCACAGCATGTGGTCACCATACAGTGAGGAGGGGAGGGGGCTTCCGTCCCTGAGAACGCTTTGGGACCCATGCCAACCCCCCAGTTTTGCACAATAGGGATTGCCAAGCCACATCAGACGGAGCCTTGAACGCGGTGGCCACGCCGGCGGGAACGTTCCTTCCGTTATTATTTCCCCCCCCTCCCTTTGGTCAATAAATGTTTCCAAGTCACATTAAATATGATGGGGTTCTAATCTGAGCCGCCCACCTCGGTTGTCCTCGGAGATCGACCGCCGGTAAGAACGCACCGCACACGAGGTACCGTCCCGTAAAGTTCTGCCTGTCTGTGTGTATTTAATGTCAATCTCTCCCAATTCAGCCAAATTATCGAATGTGGGTTTATGGAGCCCGAGCTGATGGAACCCCACTGTGCCCGGGGCACGCTAACAAAAGCTTCGACAAGTGATTAAAACGTCCATCTCTCGACGCCCCAAACACAATATCCTTATTATAGCTCAAGCTCTCATGCCTGACCAGGCCGGGACAGAAAGCAAAACAAGCTCAAACGAGAAAACACACATTTAATGAGCGTAGTGTACATCTGGTGCTCCCTTGCAGCTGCAAATTAATCCTCCATCTTCATGTCACAACCGTCATGGCACCACGAGATTGGGCGCCTTCCGCCGCGGATCCCGTTTGTTCCCATCGGCCATTGATCTTCCTCAAAGACCGACCTACCGACCGGAGAAAAACAAACAAACAAACAAAAACTAACAACAAGGACCCATCCCTGGCCTTATGTTATCACTCATTTAAAGGGCTTTGTTCGGGGCGGAACAATTTAACAGTGTTAACCTCAGAGCCTTGCCCCCGGGGCGTTTGCCATCCCGGATTTGAAACAATAGCGCCATTGTTTGGGAAGGCTGTTGGCCATGGCTTGGATTGGGAAGGACCTTTGGGGACGGACATTTGGGCCACACGGCAGCTGCACAATGAACATGTTCCATGAGCTGGCACCTGCCAGACCGGATGCCACCGACCAGGCTCCTTCCCAGACGGCAATTCCTGCCTCGGAAAATGTGGTGCACGGAAGGGAAAGCGAGTGCATTCGGTCAGTCCCAAAGTCCTATGGGACCTGTAAAAACCCAATAGATTCCCACTTTCCCAATGGGATTGATCCCGGTTTCTCTCCCCTCCCCTTCATTTGTCTTCAGCTTACTTTGCTTGCAACAAATTGGACTGGAATTGGAAACTGAGTATTAACTCACAGAAGGGAAAGGAGAGGAAGGAGTCCTTCCCAGTTGGCTCAGGCAAAAGCAAACTGCAGCAGCTTCTCCTTGCTCGGTTGTTCTTCTTTGTTAATAACTTTTGCCATCTTGAACAGCTGAAAGGCATGGGTTCAGCCTAATAATTCAATTTAATGGCCCAACGGGAGTGTGGAATCTTTACCTGGCTACATCTGCCCTTTGACTTCATTGTTTCCCTTTCTCAACTGCTTTGTTCATATTCATTTGCTGATCTACTATTACAGCCTCACTGTTTTTAATAAGTTTTTTTCCTAGTTAAGTGTAAATGCTACTACTGGTGCATGTCATTGTTTGTTGATGTATTGTACATTGTTATTGTTTTGTATCTGATATTTCTGTGAGCCGCCCCGAGTTCCCTTCGGGGCAGATGGAGGCGGGATACAAATAAACTTATTATTATTATTTTATTATGACACAGCAAACAAGATAGACATGCTGGATTTCGTATCACAAAATCACAAGTCAAACACTTCCCAAGTGTCTAGGACTGTATTATTATTATTATTATTATTATTATTATTATTATTATATTGCAAACACAACTTCTTAATAGAGACGCAGGAAGCGGAAAGATAAAGGTTTCCCCAGACATTAAGTCCAGTCGTGTCCGACTCTGGGGGTTGATGCTCATCTCCATTTCTAAGAAATTGTTTTATTCAGGCCAGTGTTCGGCTCGATGGTGTTATTTTGTGTATTGTTCATTTTGTTCACTATGATGTTGTTTTTATGAATTTTATGGTATATTTTAACTGTGTTGGTCGGGCTTGTCCCCACGTGAGCTGCCCTGAGTCCCTCCAGGGAGATGGAGGCGGGATATAAAAATAAAGTTATTATTATTATTATTATTATTGACACAACAACATTGTATGACACAGCAAAACAAGACAGACATGCTGGATTTCGTATCACAAAATCACAAGTCAAACACTTCCCAAACATTTAGCACTGTGTGATGTATGTTATTATTATTATTATTATTATTATTATTATTATTATTATTATTATTATTATTATTATTTTATTATGACACAGCAAACAAGACAGATATGGTGGATTTCATATTATTATTATTATTATTATTATTATTATTATTATTATTATTATTATTATTATTATTATGCCGAAGAACTGCCATTGTCCGTAGACGTCTCCAAGGTCATGTGGCCGGCATGACTGCATGGAGAGCCGTTACCTTCCCGTCGGAGAGGTACCTATTGATCTACTCACATTTGCATGTTTTCGAACTGCTAGGTTGGCAGAAGCTGGGGCTAGCAGCAGGAGCTCACTCCGCTCTCCGGATTCGAACCGCCAACCTTTCGGTCAGCAAGTTCAACAGCTCAGCGGTTTAACCTGCTGCATGACCAAGGGGCTCCTAGGAAGCAGCCTGGAGATTCACTTCACAACTACAATCAAACGCAGAAATATGCCTATCTGACTCTTATCCAAGGGATTTGACGATGATAAAGGAATGGGGAAGGGGGAAAAGTAATGAAATACAAAACATTCCCAATAATACACAAAACCCCCCACAAATACTACAAAGACGTATTGCAGCTGTCATGTACAGACGTGGGATTTCCTGTACACGCCAGGTGGCAGGAGCCAGATTGACAAATCCAGGTCCAAGTTGGATAAAAGTCTGATCCAATAATTGAAACGTATAAACCTGCTGGATCAATTTGCTTGGCTCCTGTTCCAGACTCCCTTGGGGCTGAGAATGAAATGGGTTTGCACATAGTTGGTGGCAGATAGAGTTTTCAACCGTTGGGAGTGGGAAGCCAGGAGGAATATTAAACCAAGAGAGAAGAAGTAACATGAACAGCATTGCGATGAGCTTAACAGAGCCCCAAAGGGTTGTTTCGGAGTTCTAGATTGGTCACGAATGCACCAAAAGTAAAATGTATCCTGGTTTAGATCACCTGGAGAAAAGGCTACCCAGAATACGTATCAACACCCATTCCTGTTTGACCAAAACCCGTTTGAGCCTCTGAATCACTTTGACGTGGGTTGCCGGCCTTCCTGAATGCATAAGCACCCACCTTCCCTCCTCCGTAAATAGCTGAATCGTGCAATTAGGCTGGCATTTCATGCCAGTAAATGTTTAACAGGCATTGAGGACACCATGTGCTCTGCTTCGACAAAGTACTGGAGGTGGAAGGGGCAGCAACATTGTCAAATGGATGCAGTTTGGCACGGCTTTAACTTTAAATCCCTCTTTCTCTCTCCTGTGTGACGCAGTGTGAGTATCAGTCCTGCAGGTGTTTTGGACTCCAACTCCCACCATTCCGAACAGCCTCAGGCCCCTTCCTTTTGCCCCTCAGCCGCTCCACCGAGGTCTGATTCAAACTGCTAACAAAATGGAGTCTTGTGTCTGAACATGCTCAGTACAATGACATGACTACAACTCCTCCCACACTAAAGAGGTACAGGCCCTCCAGGTGTTTTGGACTCCAACTCCCACCATTCCGAACAGCCTCAGGCCCCTTCCTTTTGCCCCTCAGCCGCTCCACTGAGGTCTGATTCAAACTGCTAACAAAATGGAGTCTTGTGTCTGAACATGCTCAGTACAATGACATGACTACAACTCCTCCCACACTAAAGAGGTACAGGCCCTCCAGGTGTTTTGGACTCCAACTCCCACCATTCCTAACAGCCTCAGGCCCCTTCCTTTTGCCCCTCAGCCGCTTAAGCGGCTGAGGGGCAAAAGGAAAGGGCCTGAGGCTGTTAGGAATGGTGGGAGTTGCAGTTCAAAACACCTGGACGGCCCAAGTTTCGCCCATGCCTGGTGTAGTTCATTCCACCCAACTCAGTGATGTTTCTTTTCTTAAAGCATCTTCAAAGATCTCGGGGTTGCAGGTGTGCACTGCTGCGTGCCGCTTTCCCATGGACACCCAAAGCAAGCCGTGCGCCTTTCCATGTGCCACACACAATGCCTCCGTTTCCTCCCATGCTCCTTTCTTGAACCGCACCCACAAACAATTAGCTTGGCTCTGGGACTCCCGTGAACACTGCCTTTCCTTCTCTGATGGCCCGTCCTTCGGCACTTGGCCCTGCCCTACAACTTCCAAGCAAACCGAAAGCACATGAAGACACGCATGGGCCACACCCCTGCACCCAGTATCTACAATAGTTGTACATTGCTTGTTTTTATTATTTAGGTAAAGGTAAAGGTTTCCCCAGAGTCAGACATGACTGGATTTAACGTCAGGGGAAACCTTTACCTTTTATTAAAGGTTTCCCCTGACATTAAGTCCAGTCGTATCCGAATCTGAGGGTCAGAACAAAGGAATGGTTGCAGAGAGTTCTTAATTGCTTTCCATTTGTGCTTCCATTTAGCTACCTGAATGAAATTAGGAGTTTTCCTTGACTGTAAGGAAATAGGTAAAGGTTTTCCCCTGACATTAAGTCCAGTCGTGTCCGACTTTAAAGGTTGGTGCTCATCTCCATTTCTAAGCCAAAGAGCCGGTGTTGTCCGTAGACACCTCCAAGGTCATGTGGCCACATGGAGCACCATTATCTTCCCGCAAAAGCAGTACCTATTGATCTACTCACATTGGCATGTTTTCAAACTGCTAGGTTGGCAGAAGCTGAGGCTAATAGTGGGAGCTCACTCCCCTCCCCGGATTCAAACCACCTACCGTTTTCACTGCCATGGTTCAAAGCTATGGAGTCGGGGGAGTTGCACTTTGGCACACTTTGGCAGAGAAAGCCATACTTTGTAGAACCATGGTTCCCAATCTGTGATCCGTGGACCACCGGTGGTCCCCAAGAACTACTGTGTTTCCCCGAAAATAAGACAGTGTCTTATATTCATTTTTGCTCCCAAAGATGTGCTAGGTCTTATTTTCAGGGGACGTCTTAGTTTTCCATGAAGAAGAATTCACTTTTATTGTTGAACAAAAAAAAAAGAACATTTATTATATACTGTACAGTAGTTGTCATCACAAACCAGCATAACCAGATAAACTGTGAATCCTATCAAGAATTTCTTGTTACTACTATTATTTCCATGTATAACAATCTATATTATGTACATTTACCAATCCTGCCTGCTCTGGTGTTCTGTTCGTTGGGCATGCTTCCAAACAAAAACTTTGCTAGGTCTTACTTTTGGGGGAGGCTTTATATTTAGCAATT
Source organism: Anolis carolinensis (assembly GCF_035594765.1). Taxonomy (NCBI): domain Eukaryota; kingdom Metazoa; phylum Chordata; class Lepidosauria; order Squamata; family Anolidae; genus Anolis; species Anolis carolinensis. Next base: position 24,233,706 of record NW_026943822.1, read on the forward strand.
CAGCAAAACCTCTACTAGGTCTTATTTTCTGGGGATGTCTTATTTTAGGGGAAACAGGGTATGGTCCGCGGCCTCACCGTTACTACAAGAATGCATGGGTTTCCAGATAAAAAAAGACCCTTTAATGGTTGTGTAAAAGGCATTGCCTGTCACGCAATGAGGTGGCCAGCAACACTGTGGAAATTCTCTCGTCGAAACAGTCATTAAAGGTACAGGAACCCTCTCAGGCTTTCACTTTAGCAATGCCACTGCTGACAGCAACAGACTGAATGGCCCATTGTCTCCAGTTTTCTGCTGCTGACTGGTATAGCAGAACACAACTACTTTATTTTATTTGTAGCCGAGATGAAAGGATTGGCTTTAACATGGGGACACAATGCCCTTGGAGCCGCTTTTCTGGGTTTCTCGGTTTCATTAGCCCATCCCTGTTGGCGTTTCCAGTTCAGTTCAGTTCACTCACTGTACGGCGGGAGGCTTTCATAGGGGCTGGTTTGTTTTGCCAAGACTTTGCGAGACATTCCTAGCTTGGTGTTATGAGGGTATTTCAACCTTTGGGCCAGCAAAATTGCCCCAAAGCCAGACAACAGAATCGCGAGCAGGAGGACAATGTGTGCTGGGCTTTTCGAAAGCTTTTCGAAAGCTCTGCATTGCCACAGCCGGAGGAAAAAGCAGCCACTTTCCGTAAGGCGATGTTTTCTCTTGCATAAGACGAATCTTGACTTTCTTGCCTCCTCTTGAGTCATACGGGGGGAAAAGAACACCAAGAAATTCATTAGCCCAGGGAAATGTGCAAATGAGGCTCTTGTTGTTTTGATTGGCCTGGCTCAAGCCAATGGGTTGCTTCCTTTCGTTTGACTTGCCGTTCTGCTCCTGCCAAGCTCAAGCTCACAGCCACACCGCTCTGCTGTGCGTGGCGGCCACCACGGCCCTGGTTCTCTCCACTCGCTCGGTCTCTCTCCGTCTGCTTCAGTGCAAACAGCTGCCTGAACAGCAGCAGCAGAAACAACGGCTGAAGCCTCTGTTCGTTCCTCCGTTGACTTGCTAAACCTGATGAGAGCAGCTTCTTCTCTGTGACATCAGGGCCAGATGTTTGGCACGGCCCCATCTCCGGGGGTCTGAAGAAATCCAAAGCGCCATAACGGGGCCAGCTCAGAATGCAATGGAAAGGCTGAAGGACCGGACGACTTGTTACCGTGGACAGCTGCTGCCGTTGATCCTCTTTCCAAAGATGGTGAACTGTTCTGGATCAGGGCTCCTCGTGCTCTCGGCTCTCCCCTCTTAAGGGTGTGACCGTGGCACTCACCGTGTTTTCTTCTGGGCTCTGAGAAAACGGAAATCATCACATTTGGGTTTTTATTTACGTACATATTTTTAAAGTTCTCACACAAGCAGGGAAGGTTGCCACTGGTTTCTGTTCCTCAGAAAAGTCTGGGGAAAATGGCAACCGCTGCCTACATTGCCGCCGAGTGCCTTGTCTCGATGTCCAGCCGTGCGATCGTCCATGGTCCTGCCGGGGTCACCGTACCGTCTCCGGTCGTCCCGGAGAGAGCGGAGAAATACGAACTGATGGAGACTGAGAGGGAAAATGGAGACGGGTCCTCGGATTATCTCGTGGCCAGTGTTCTGGCAGGCTTCAACCGGTACCTTCCCAAAGCTTCCTCATTTCCGAAACCAGAGACCGTGGTCCGAGGGGAGTCCCCGAACGCATCTCTTCCTGGGAAGGAGCTTTTGGGGGAAGGAGGCCTCTTGCCGGCCGGCAAACATGGCGGAGGCACAACAGCAGCCACACCTACCCGGCTGGCAGCGGCGGCGAGTGAGCCGAGCCCCAAACAAAGGAGCAGGAAAGGCAGATGTCGGCCTGACCCCGGATTACCTCTGAAAAAGCACAAATGCCACTACGCGGGTTGCGAAAAGGTTTACGGCAAGTCGTCCCACCTGAAGGCTCACCTTAGGACCCACACAGGTGAGTTCCCAATTGATGTGAGGGTTTCTTGTTGACCTTTTGGTGGTGTTTGGAGATGGTGGTGGTCTGGAGGCCGTGCCTTGAGGATGGAAGTCCAGGACAGGCGAATGGGAGAAACTGCTTTCCTGTTGCTGTCGCAGCCTGTGCTTCATCACGAGTGCTGGCCTGTATGTGCTCCTTCTCGCCCTCCTTTCTCCTCATTTAACCCACTGCCCTATTTTCCAAAGTGCGGCCTTGCCTTCTCCACTTCCTTGCCCTCAAACCAGCCTTAGCCATGTTGTGTGCTTAACTGAAGCAGATGTGCATTTGTCGGGATTTAGAATTTGCAGCAATTGTCCTGTTTCTCTTGGATGAACCTCATGGTAGAATATTGCAATCGGCACCGGGGACGAGTATGTAGGAAGGGAATCCGGGGAAGCCAAGGGTTGCGTTGGGAGGAATCTGTGGGTGGAAGGCAGGAAGTTGTTAATGATCGCCGCCGAAGGCAAAATGTAAGGGACAGATGATTATATTTTAATCATTTTCTGATTTTTTTTTTAATTTTTGAGTTTTCACAAATATGTGGACATTATTTAAATTTTTATAAAAAAGAACTTCCATGGAAGGTGATATGGTAACCATGTTTTGGTGCCAGAACATCATAACAGTATAGACCGGGCATGGGCAAACTTCGGCCCTCCGGGTTGCCACTAGTCTGAAGCTTCTTTGTCCACTTGTTTCCATTTGATGTTGGGTAGATACTTGGAACTTATGACCAGAAGCTGAAGTAACACTCTTCTCGATTTGTTGTGCAAGGTATTCCATCCAATGCTTCTGATTGATGTCCGGATGCTACTGGGGAAACCTAAGGGGCAGAACGTTCAAAAGGCGGCATCTTTTCGAAATACATGAACATGGGCCACGATCCACCATGAACTTTTCCTGAAAGGAATGGGAGTTCTGTAGGCAAAACAAAAGGCTTGTTTAGGCAACTTTATGCGCAGTTTTACCGTGTGGGTTGACTCCCACTCTTCTCCAAAATCCTCCATCATTCACTCACTGCTCCTGGAATTGGCCACCAAAGTGAAGGTTCTGCCCATTTTGGCCCACTGTACTACATTTCTCCTCCTGTCTCCAATATGCGGGAGCTTTGCAAAGGGCTATTATTATTATTATTATTATTATTATTATTATTATTATTATTATTATTATTACACAGAAAACAAGATAGATATGCTGGATTTCATATCACAAAATCGCAAGTCGAACACTTCCCAAGCGTTTAGGACTATGTGATGTATTTTCGGATGATGCGCGCAGATCCCAGTTGGGTGGCCTTTTGCAGTTGGCAGATCATAATTTTGTCAATGTCTATTGTTTCCAAATGCTGGCTGAGATCTTTTGGCACGGCACCCAATGTGCCCATCACCACCGGGACCACCTGCACTGGTTTCTGCCAGAGTCTTTGAAGTTCAATCTTGAGGTCCTGATAGCGGCTGAGTTTTTCCTGTTGTTTTTCGTCAATGCGACTGTCACCTGGGATGGCGACATCAATGATCCAAACCTTTTTCTTTTCCACAACTGTGATGTCTGGTGTGTTGTGTTCCAGAATTTTGTCAGTCTGGATTCGGAAGTCCCACAGTATCTCTGCGTGCTCATTTTCCAATACTTTTGCAGGTTTGTGATCCCACCAGTTATTTACTCTTGGGAGGTGTTACTTGAGATAAGTTTCAATGAATAATTTGGGCCACATAGTTGTGCCTCTGTTTGCAGTCTGTCTGTGGGATTTTCTTACAGCAGCTGAGGATATGATCAATGGTTTCGTCGGCTTCCTTGCACAGTGTGCATTTTGGGTCATCAGCTGATTTATTAATTATTATTATTATTATTATTATTATTATTATTATTATTTCTGAGGCGCACCGCAACCCCCCTCGAATCTGGCTGCTTTATTTAGTATTTCAGCCCCGCCATCGTCGGCTCCAAAGGGAGTTCCTTCCCAAGAGGCATTCTTTGCATTGCAGCTCCAGGCCACCACCCTCTTGGGCTGGAGAGCTTTTGTGTTTCATGGAGGATATGCCTCCTCTCTCTCCCTTGCCATTTGAACTTGGCACAACTTCCACGAATCACGCCCACGCAAGCTCTTGCACAAACCTCCCCTTTGCTTCCTTTTCAACACAGAGACAAAAGGAGGTTCAAACAAAAAAAGAGTAGCTCATAAAACCAACTGGAAACTTCAGTGGAAGAGGCGGAGGCTGGAGGGGGATCACTCTGCTCTTTGATACTGAGAAGAAGAAGGAGAAGAAGGAGGGCTTGGTGCCTCCAGGGAAAGGGAGGGTTGGGAAGAGCAGGCCAACGTCATGCGAGAACAGAGCGGGCCGAGGAAGCAGGAGTCAATCGGGGACGCTGGCTCCTGGCCACGTTCTCTTTGTTATTACTATTTTAAAAATGCTTGCCCTCGCCTCGGTGCCTTTCTCTGGGACTCACAGTTGTGTTGATCATATATCTGGGTCGGTGGGAAGCCATGGTGGCCTTGGGGCTGAGTCCCAAGGCTTCCTTGTTTCACGGTTTTTTCTCTCTCCAAGCAAAACCAATCCAAAATTTTGCAGGTGAAATCCAAGATGTGTCCAAGCAACATCAGAATGGGGTCAAGAGGAAAAAAATTGATTAATGAGGCCTGGGTGAAGGCAACACTGCAGCTCCCAAAGGAAGGGTCAACAATATGAAGTGCTGCTGAAAGCAAAATCCCTTCTCTGCCCAAAAGCTGAATGACTCTCCTTCCAAACATCTCCCCCAAAGTTCAAGGTTATCCATTACAAGCAGATGTTGTCATTGTTGGTATTGTTTGCCTTCAAGCTGACCCAAACAAAATGTTATAGTTGCGAGCCCTTCCAGGAACAATAAACTCATCCTGCCATCGATTGAATAAGCTACAACTCTGGAGACCAGGCTTGATTCTCTGCTTGGTCATGGAAACCCTGTCCTCTCGGCCACAGAAAACCCAAATATAATGTTGCCTTAGGGTTGCCATAAGTTGGAAATGACTTGAAGTAAGAAGCTGCACTGCACATATGGAGGGCATTTCTAAATTGTGATAAGTCTTCATAAATTGTGAAGAGTTTTCACGATTACGGGAAATGCAATAAAATCATAATAACAACACTTAATAGTAACACTTTATTTATATTCTGCTCTTCTCCCGGATTACAACACACAAACAGACACAGGCAAACATTCAGTACCTTGTTACAATGAGACACAAATACACAGACAAAGGCAAAGGCTTCTCCTTTCATTTCCGGCTCTGGAGGCAGTACAATGAAATATAATGAGACACAAATACACAGACAAAGGCAAATGCTTCTCCTTTCATTTCTGGCTCTGAAGGCAGTACAATGAAATACAATGAGTCACAAATACACAGACAAAGGCAAAGGCTTCTCCTTTCATTTCCGGCTCTGGAGGCAGTGCTCATCTCTGGCTCTGGGGGAGGTGCTCATCTCCATTTCCAAGCCAAGGAGCCTGCGTTGTCCATAGACACCTCCTGGTCGTGTGGCCGGCATAACTGCATGAAGCATCTTTTTGCCTTTCCCATTGAGGCGGTACCTATTGATCTACTCACATTTGCATGTTTCCGAACTGCTAGATTGGCAGGAGCTAGGCAGCTAACCCTGTCCTGTGGATTCAAACTGCCAACCTTCAGGTCAGCACAAAGGTTTAGCCCATTTCGGCACTGCGGCAAAAGCATACTGCTCAGCCACTCACTTCAGCAGTTTCCTTTTGCCTGAGTCTACAGGGAAGGACCACATTTCGCTGGCTCTTCTCCTCTCCACACTGCTAACTGAATCCAAGTTATTTTCTGAGTTTGAGCATACTTTTCAGCAAGGCAAGTGGCTCATATTTGGCCACGTGGAAGATTCTAAAATTGGATTTCACGTATCAGGCGGCAACACCCCTCCCCAGAGGGATGTCCCAATCCCTTTTCTCACCCCAGCCCAGAAGAGGAACAATTTGTTATAGCCTGTGGGGTGGTGCCTGTTTGCATTCGGGCTGCCAATATTTCTTTGGCCAAGCCCCAAGGTCTCCTTGAGTTCTTGCATTCTCACTGTTGCGCTGCATCACGGGATTTCATGTCTAGATTTGCTACATACTGAGGGTAAGGTTTTTTTTTCCTGTGTGCAATAAAACTACACCAACTTAGGTGTAGTTTGAGGACGTGCAGACTAATGACTCAATGAATTAGTGAGATAGAGAAACTGGAAGCGAACCAAGCGCCCACAAGCAAGAGGAGAGGTTTCAGCCGCGGCAGGCAGGGTGTGACTCACTTGGCCAACCTGCAGGAACTTGTAGGGAGAAGACAAACTACTTTTCCTATCCTTCATCATTCAAAGATCCCTAATGGTGGAGGATTCTTAACACCTATGTCTGACGAAGAAGCCAGAGGAGCTTCAACAGCTTGCATAATATACTGTATGCTTTCGCATTGACCCAGTAACAGCATTGCTACTTATGGATTATGGGTTTTGCTGTACTGTATTTTACTCAACTGCCTGATAAACACAGTGCATATACAGAGGTGTCCTCCATGTGTTCAAGTTAGGGTTTTTTGTTGTTACTATTGTGTGTTTTCAAGTCATTTCCAACTTACTCAGGCCAAACTTGAGGGCATATAACACCAACACTGACAAATGACAAGGGCACCTAAACTCAGAGCAGGTCCAAGGTAATTTTCAAGTGTAGGCGAACAGAAATTTTGCCCCCCCCCCATCCAAAACCAATCACTGAAAAATAAAAGCGTTGGATAAGCGAAAATGTTGGATAATAAGGAGGGATTAAGGAAAAGCCTAAATAAAGAACAACACTCTGAAAACAGGGGAAATCCAGACAGGAAGCAATCAGGGACAGCTAACACCTCCCAAAAAAAGATTTTTCCAGAGCCCGCGTCGGGCCTTCCGGTGGGCCAGACAGCCCGAAGAAGGCCCGAAGAAGGCTCGCAAGACCCGAAAAAGGAAGCGGGGGTGGCGCCATCCTCCCTGGGCCTCAACTGTACCCCTGGAATGATTGTGCCACAGGCAACTGCCTAAATGGCCTCACAGGTGGACCGCCTCTGCCTAAACTCCATCAAGAATTGTCAAAACAGACAAGGCAAGAAGTGTGTTCAGAAGGAGAGCCATCTGCCTTATGGGGAGAGAAAGGAGGTTTGCTTTCTATTTGCATTTCCAGGGAATGGGCCAGGGCTTGATGGTGTTGACACCTCATTTTTGGAGTTTGCACAGAGTTGACTTGATCCAGGTCATCTACAGCAACAGGACTCAAGCCTTGCTGGAACCCAAGGACCAAAAGGAAACTCCAATTCGCCATAATTTTGTCCTTCTGGAAACCTGTTTCCGTCCTCTATCCTCATCCGTAAGGTGCTGCCGTCTTCCTGAACAATTGCCCCCAGCATGTCTGGCTCTTGGGATGGAACAAGGTCGCTTCCATGCTCTGCAAAACCAGAAAAGCTTGTAGTGTTTTCTATGCGAGTTGAAAGTGAAGAGCAGCCCTTCAGGCTAGGAACAGATGATAATGTCATGATTGATTATACGGAGACACGGACGTACAGGGACACCTTGTACTTGTTAAAGAGGCGTGTGCGGCTTCCCTCCCTTTGCCGCCTTTCTTTCCTTGGCTCTAAACCTGACATTACTCTACTGCAAGGCAATCCAAGACACCTGAAGGCACATATTGAAGGCAGAAGGAAAATGGCACAGCAAGATGGGTTGGTAGCGGAGCTGAGTGAGTGGATGATGGCATTTTTACCTAAAGGTAAACAACGAAACTAAACCACCCAGAACCACAAAACTTGGCAACACAACCCACGGTCCTTGTGGCTATGTTCCGACAACAAAACCAAAAATCCAAGTCAGAACCATGGCCCAAAGGAGCCAAAAAACACACAAAAAACAAAACATCTGCACCTGCGCGGAGCAGGACGCAGTGCACGAGCCTCACACGTTAACATTCACAATGTTGAATGTTAACATTGTTTTGCTTTATTTGGTTGTATTTTTAATCGTTGTACGTTTGAGTTCTGCTATTGAAAAGGGTCGAAAGAGTTGACTGTTGGAAAGCGGACCTGTCAGAAAGCAGAAATATGTAATACGAAGCCGATTGGGTGCCGACAGCAGGAACCTTTGGAACGGTGTCAAGACATCATAGTCTGGTCGCGCTTTTAAATATAGAATCAAATTATAGCTTTGCAATGGTGGGCCATTCTAGTCCCGCCAAAGCTCTAAGAAGAGCACATTACTTCATTTGTGGGCCAAGGGTAAGCCCCTGCCGCCCTCATTTGGGGTTGCAGAGATTAGAGGTTGCCACGGAGCAGCTCGAGATGGACCCACGCGTTTCTGCACTATCTAAAATAGGGCAGGGATGATATTCCTTGATATACTTGATATACTTGATACCTTGATATATGATATACTCTTGGTAGCTGGTGACCACTATCTAACACCCCGAAACAGCAGGTATTGGATTGAACCTGCCAGGTGATTTTGCAAAAGGGTTTCGTAAAAGGGTTGAACCAGAAAAGGAAATAATCTGAGCCCTTCGATCTCTTCTTTCTTTGTTCAAAGGGCTGATCCAAATCAAAACAGGCTTCATAGGGTCACAAAGTGTTGGAGAGTACGGGTGTGGTTCCCCCTTCTCTCTCAGTTTTGGTACTTGCTCTCAATTATACTTCTCATTTTAATAAATTGACCTTTGGGCAAAAGGGTAAATGGCGATTCCCTTCCAATGGCTGCTCCGATAATGAGACCAATGGCTCCGTATCTCGGCCTTGGCAACGTTAGGAGAGAGATAATGGGCAGGGAGTGCCAAGCGGTTAATTAGCCCCTTTCACAGATCGGGCTCGCGATCCAGACAGCCGGCTTTGTTCTCTGCTTCCCAACAAAACATTAAGGAGGCAAAAAAATAATATATAATATTAAAATATTCTGATCGCTTGCTGCTGTTGTTGTCATCATCAGACATTCGCCCAGAGCTGGAGACAAGCTGCAACAAGTTAAGCCGCAGTGTCTCTGGAGGTAATAAAGGAAAATAAGAAAGAAAAGACCCACATCACCATCTGTATGGGATCAGGAGTAGGAAAAAAGTGTAGCAACTTCCAGTGGATTTCACGGCGGAGAGGGGATCCGAACCCTGGTTTCCAATATTGTAGTCTAATGCTCAAAGTGCAAAACCACATTGACTCTTCTTTATTTTGATGCCATTTGCTTGTGTTTGTGATCTTAATCCCAAGGAGGCGATAGCTTCCCTTTAAAGTACAGAAGAAAAAGCAGCCTAGCTGTCGAACTGTTCTTGAAAGGCAGAAGGACGTGAACGTTCAAACCATTACAACGAAGCATCAGTTCCGGATCCATGCAAAGAGAGAGCGTCATTTTACTATTTCCAAATGCAAATGCGGCATTTGTCTGTTGTCTGGCTGAGCGCAGTTGGGGCATGTCCAAACCTGGAAACTTGGAAGGAACCTGTCTTGGCCTCGTGGTGGTTCGCAGCTCTGTTTTATAACTTCAAGCGGGGCCTCTGTTTCGTGTTTCCCTCCTTCCCGCCTCTCCAAATAACCCTGGATCAGCTCTTTGGATGCGAGATATTGCTGACGGTGCCAAAACACAAGAGAGAGGGGAAACCGCAGCCCAAATGAAGGGCGGCCATGGCAGGAGTCTTTCTCTGAGGATCTCTCCTCTGCGTACCGTTCTATTTCGGTTGTTTACTGGTCACCCACTTGGCTCCTTTTGCCAGCGAGGAGGAGGAGGAGGAGGAGGCCCACGTGGTCGGTGAGATCATTATCTTACTGTATGTGGGTGAGACAACCGTCAGACAATGAGGGTTGTTTAAGTGCAGGCTCCGAGGCCAGACAAACGTATCCTGTGTTTTGCAAAGCATGCCGTTTCAGCAGTTTACAGAGAGCTGCTTGGGCTGAACGGAAAAGCTGGAAACAGTGGCAGTGCAGCTGTGTGGATGGATGGATTTACAGGAGCCCATGATTATGAGGCAAAAGAACAATAACAGAGAGATCCCTACAAATTACTGCAAGGCATGATGCACTGGGAGGTTTCTCTGTACCTGCTGCAATGAAAGGAAAGGAATACGCCTTGCCGATTGGGCTTGTGGTACTCCATTTGGGCTACGAGAATTGGGATGGCCACCAATCCAAGAGTGCAAAACCAGGACCTCAAAGGCATGTTCTTCCCACAGAAATGGATGCAGAGATTTGAAAGGCCAGTCACTGCTTGGCTTGATTTATATCCCACTTAGTTCTTTGTTGTTTTTTGCCATCATGGAACCATACAATCCTAGACTTGGTCCACCCAGTGTAAGCCGCTTCTGCTAGGCAGGAAGACACAACTAAAGCCTTCCTGACAAATGGCCATCCAGACTCCAAGGCAGCCTATTCCACTGCCCAACAGCTCTAATCGTCAGTAGGTTCTTCCTAAGGTTTTGATGGAATTTCCTTTCCTAGAGTTGAATCCATTGCCCCGTGGTCTCTGGAGCAGCAGATAACAAGGTTGCCCCTTCCTCACAGACATTTTTCACAATTTTGTGGTCTTGAGTAGCCTGAAAGGGTGCTGTGTGTGCAAGAAAACTTGAACTTCTTGATTCTGTTGACGGTAATAACGGGCCCTGAGGTGGCCTCATACCAGAGAGTCGTAGACAGGGAATGGCAGGCCGCTTCATGCCTCAGACACTGCGTTCCCGACCTTCTCCACAATCCTCATTTCTTCTTAATGGGCAGTTTTGCTCAAGACTGTCTGCAGTGGACTCTTCTAGGTCTCAGAAAACAGGACATGTGAAAAAGACCTAGATGTCTCAGCCGACCACAAGCAAAACATGAGTCAACAATGAGATTCTGGGCTGCATCAAGAGGAATCTAGTGCCGACGCCAAGGGAAATGATTTCCCCATTCTCATGTGCTTTGCTCTCACCGTTGTTTTTGCATTACGTTGTCTCTTTGCAAAGGCCTGTGCATACTTGATAGTCCTCACTAAGCTTTAGCCTGCAGGCAAAGGCATTCAGAGATGGCACCAAGTGTGAAAATGAAGCCTTATGGAGAGGCTTGGAGAAGAGAAGACAGAGAGGGGACATAAATAGTTGAAGAGCTGTCATGCAGAAGATGGAGAAAACAAGCTTAGAACACTGACCATTGGGTTCAAGTCGTAAGATAAGATGTTCTACCTAATTTGATGAAGAGCTTCTTTATTGTAAGAACAATTCCAAACAGTGGAATAGCTTGCTTCAGATGGTGGTGAGCTCTCTTTGGAGAACTTCAGATGAAGGTAGGATGGCCTTCTCTCAGGAGCATTTTTGTTGGACTAGATGGCCCTTTTGGTCCCAACTCTACGATTCCAAGAACAAAGAGACCTGTTCTCTTGGTTGGGCAATATGATTTATAAAGCATTTGATTTTAGTGGGAAATGGAGTAAATGGACTTGGATGCTCTTAATTTATGTGTTGGCCATTAACGCTCTCCTTCCTGCTGCTTGTGTATTTAGCAATGGTCGGCTCATTGTGGCAACCATAATCCCATATAACCATATAGGCGGATTCTGGAATACAGAAGGTCTGTTCAAAAATAGCCTATATTTCACGGCAGATATCAAAACGCCCCAAGACATTTTTTACTGTGCTTTCAGAGAAAACAAAGTCTTCCTGCAGCATTTCCATTTGATTGCCCTCCACACCACTCGTTCCTTTATTTATTTAAGTCCTAATGATATGTTATGTAGGGCCATGCTTTGACTTCTCTTGAAATCCAATCCCACAAAAAAGCAGGGTTGCAAAGTATAAGGTAGAGGCTGCAAAAAAGTCTCCATAGCGAAGGACGATTTTTTCCCTTTTTCAGCCCAGTCGACAAATATTCCAAATGTCTTACCTACCTGATCTAAGAGATAAGGCAGGTGCTTAATGGGGTTGTTTGAACAGCTGGGGAATCGGGGGCCGGAGCCAGCCATGGGGGTGCCTTGTGCATGAAGGCAGCGCACTTTGGAAATAAGTTATTCCCCTATATTTTGGGTTTCAAAACAGAGTGGGCAAAACATGGATTCCAGAAATACAAGAGGATTATACAAATTCAGCAACTTGCTTCTTCTAAAGCAGGGGTTCGGAATGTACACCCGCCGAATGTAATTCTTGAAGTCCCACAAAGCTCCAGACTACCAGTTTTTAATAGACGTTCATGTTTTCAAAACAAAGAGACGGGCAAAGTGTGAATCACAGGCTATGTGTCCCTTCCCAGTGCCAAAAGATGTGCTAAAATGTCCCAGGAAGGACCCAAAACATGGTGAAAATTAGGGATGTGCACGATATATGTTTCCTTCGTGCATTCGTTTCGTGTCAACTGTTCGTCTACACGAAATGAATAATGACATTTTTGTACGAAACGAGAGGCGACACGAAAATGAAAGCCGCACACTCACGAAAAGCAGGCGAGGAGCTAGGATTGGTTCCCACTTGCTTTCGTGTCAAGCTGATTTTCGTACCAAGAAGGGGTTTCCCATTACATGCTCCCGAAGGTAACAAAAGTAACAAAAGAACGGATGAAACGAAGGAAAACGGTTCCGCACACAACTCAACTAAAGAGCGGCTGAGTTGTTCTCAAGGCTGGAAGTTGAATCATAGAATAGTAGAGTTGGAAGAGACCTCATGGGCCATCCAGTCCAAGATCCAGAATCTTTTGAGCCAGAAACATTGCTTCTCCAAAAATATACAGATGTCAGTTTTTCCATGAGAACGTGTCTCTTGGTTACTAAGACATTGAAATAGTATATTCATCTTGCTCCTCCTAGAGCCTTACGGTCTTCTCTGAGCAGAAGTCTACTGTATTAGCAGCCAGCTGGAAAAGACTAAAAAAAGAACCAGACTGAAAATTGTTGCCGTGTTGTCAATTCTGGGCATTTCCCCAAGCGGCAGAAAGTGGAGCGAAGGTAACTGGGATGGAAAGGAATCCCGCTTGCTCTGGAGTCGGGTTTTCAGAAAAGCTAACCCAGGTCAAATCATCTGAGGTCATTTCTTTGGCTCAGCCCGGAAAAGCAAACGTCAGGAATCACCCAATACAGAATCACTTGATATTATTCTGGAAGCACACGCATGTCGGGATGACCTTATTCCGTTAATATTTGCAGAGAGTGAGGAAAGAAGGAGAATGAGTAATCCAGGCCGGGGGCGGAGGGAACGGGTGAGGATTTGTTTTCATACTTTTCAAGGAAATAAAGAGCCGGAGATCGATTCCAAGCCACCTTCCAGCTTCAGGGTGGTACAAATGGTGTAGTTAAAAAAGAAAGCTTGCCGTCACTGAAGCGAAATCGGAGACCAGGCCACAATGACACATACATTGGCGTTTGTCCGTCTTGGAGGCGCTTTGAGTTTTTACAACCGTACAGCGGGCAGACGGAATCCAAAGAGAAATGAAAACTGTACATGGAATAAATAAATCACAGAGCTTAAAATAGCCCTTGAGAAAAAGAGGGGATGTTAAGATGTGATTTTGGGTTGTGTTTTTTTTTTTTCATGCAGGCCACAAAGAAAGCACCTTTTATGCAGTTGGCCCAAAGGAATCATCCGCCTGAAGGATGATTCAAGGTTTGGCTTTCTGGTCAGTTTGAAGTTCCTGCATGAAAACCATGGAAGTGGAAATGTTTTCCCAAACCACGCCAAGCTTTATTTAAGGATGCTTTGTTTAAAAATATCCACGGTTTTGCTCAGTCAGGCAAGGCTGCGGCTCCACCCTAAGAAATCATGTCCGATGGGTCTATCTTTGGAAAGATCCCAACCGCTCTTTCCTTCAGAAGGGAGACTATCCTGGCTGCTCCTTTTATGTGGCTCTCAGAATACGCTAGTGTTCATTTTTAAACACTACAATATGTCACAGGATGGAAGAACTGTGCCTTATTTATCGTGCCATCTGCGAAATCGGGGCTCTGGACGAAAGCCTGGAGGAGTGTGTGATGCTGAAGCTTGACCAGTCTTTTTTCTACAAAAGGTTTTGCCTTGGTCACAGAGCATGTTGTTGTTGTTGTTGTTGTTGTTGTTGTTGTTGTTGTTGTTGTTGTTGTTGGTGGTGGTGGTGTTATGTGCCTTCCAGGCATTTCTGACTGACTTATTGCAGAGCTTTCTTGTTTGTTTTGTCTTCTCCTGAGGCTGAGAGAATGAGACTTGCCCAAAGTCACTCAGTGGATTTCTACGGTATGGCGGCACTATGTTGCCACACGCCTCTTTTGCACCCAAGGTTGCTCCTTCTGTGGCTCATGCCAAACAAGGTGTCCTGGGGCCAGTTGGCCACACAAAGCAGTACAAGTCATAGCAGAACGAAATGTGGCAAGATTGACTAGATGTTACAGAAGGAAGGCAGCTGCATCCATGAGCTGTCATCGCACAGTGGGAAAATACCTGGAATCTCACCTTGATACAGGATATAAGCAAGAACCAACACAAGCTTTCACCTGAGCTTGCTTCCCATATCTCAAGCCATAGCACATCTGGCGTGTGCTTGGGGAAACTGCATTTCCTGACTCACAATGAAGCACCTGTAAGAAGATTAAGGAGGGACTTGATATCCATGCAACATTTGCAGTAGGGAATCAACCTACCGTGCTATTCTACAATGCTTGGCCAACCCAGAACCAGCGTTGAGTCCAAAACACCTGGAGGGCCCAAGTCTGCCCATGCCTGAGCTAAACCCTTGCCATTCCTCCTTTGGGTTGCCAACATTTGGGATTTTGATTCTCCCTGACCACATCCTGAATGGCACCTTTGTTCTGGGTTGGCCAGGGACCTGTTTTGCTCCAGAACGCTTCTGCACAAGCTGAGTCTGATGCAAGAACGTTTCACCACACGGCGAGTTCTCATCCCACATATGAGGCAACCAGTTCTTAGAATCCCCGTTTCTCTTGATTGCTTCCTTTCCTGCCAGTAAATGGGCACCTACCCTGCATAACCTCACCTGCACCGAAAACCACACTCCCCGCCCTTCAGCCCTGCCTGGTTTGAGAGACACAGGCGACGTGCGGCAGGGCTTCCATATAAGGTGTCGGTGTCGAAGCGAAGCCTCCATGTCTCAATTAAGGCCCATCGGCAGGCCTGTTCTTGGGGCGTTTGTTTACCTATGGCTTTGCTCTGTTTGTTTTATCAGCTGTTTTCCAGGCGGCATCGTCTAGCATCTTGCCCCATTCCTCATGCTAATATTGCACTCGCAAATACGCGTGCGTGCTTCGAGGATCTTGGAAACACAACACCCAATTTGTAGAGCAGTCATGTCTGGGCACGTTCTAATTGCCAGCAGCTCCTAAGAGGTGAAAACGAGGAGAAAGTGCCCGTCGGATCGGCACAACTGGCTGGCGCAGTGGCTTCCGTTTCGGCTCCCAGAGACCACTGCGATGCCCACCAGTGACGGAACTGGACCAAACTTGGCACACAGAACTCCCGTGACCCTCTTTACGTCCTGGTGCTATTTGGAGGAGGATGGGCCATGGACGATGGGAACTGCAATGCCTTCACTCATTTCCTCTGTAGACTATTCATCTCAGACTCACATATCGATGAATTCTGTTGTTTAGGAAACTTCCCAAATAAAATTCCATAATTGTCTGACATTGAGACATCACACTAATAAAAGAACTTCCAATCAGAATGCTGCTGCGGTGGAAACGTTAACTATGGGGGGCAATGCATTAAAACTGATGTCGGAAGGCAAATGTCATTGCGGCGCTAGGAACCGGCAGATGGCCAAGGAGAGGGACGGCAGCTGCGGAGTGACATTCGTTCACTGGATAGAGGGACAATTGAGGTCAAGCGAGCAGAGAATAGCCCAACGGAGCAGAGTCTGGACAGGGCAGAGCCATGCTCAGGGAGCATAGCAACGAGAAGAGAGATTCCTCGCAGGGCCAAGTTGCGCCATGAGCCTTCAAGGGAGTCTAAACAGGAAGAGCTTTTTCCTTCTTTCTTTATCGGGGTTGCCCCATGGCATACCAAGCCAAAAAAGGAAAGGCAGGGGAATTTCATGTTTAGAGTTGGATCCCCTCTCTAAGATATCTCCTCATGTATATATATGGAAACACAAGTATTCCAAAATCAGGGAAGAAAGAATCAGAACACTTTTGGCCCAATGTATTTTGGGTCAGGAATTTTGTATGGAGGGTTGCCATTGTCCTTTCTGTTTTTGTGGCTGATCTGACTGGAGCTGTGGAGTGGCCGCTATATTAATGTAAGAGGAACATGGCAGACATAATTCAAGGAGGGAAAGGAGACAACAACCTCACCACGCCTCCTCATTCGTCTCCCTGTCAAAGCCCACAAAACTGGTGGCCACAAATAGGATGATGATGCCTCCTCCCACGCAGTGAGAAACTCCATAGAAACGGGGGATTTGATTAAGAAATAAAGAACCAAACAATAGAAGGGGCGGGACAGTGAGAGAGGGATCAAGACTGGCTTGGAGGCAGATGACCCATTAGACGTGATGCACTCTTAAGTCAAGGATGCAGTAAATGGCAGACAAAAGCACATTCACTTTGTCACCTGTGGAATATGTCCTTACGTTTATCTCCCTTGTGCTGATATCCTAAACTGGAGACTTAGTTACATTGGTTTGCACATCTATAACTAGCATGCCTATTGATTGCCGACTGCCCCCCATAGTAGCGGCATTTGGACTTACGACTCAATATGGGTTTTTTCTTCTTCTTACTACTCAATATGATTATTTTTTTCTTCCTTTTGTGTTTTTATTTCCTGGCTTTTGTTAGGCTGAAACATCACATGCAAATGGGTTGCCTTCCCTGCTTTGATAATGAATGGAAACAATGCAAGAAAATCAGGAGATTATCACACTATGCTGTTAAAGCGCGCTATTCCACTTTTACTGCTATGGTATCCTGAGATCGCAGTTTAGGTAAAGGCCTTTAACATTCTCAGGCCCACTGAACTACAAAGCCCTGAATTCCACAAGAGGTAGCTACAGGATTTAAAGTGGAATAGCAGCGCTTTGACAGCGTGGTGTGATAATTCTGGATCTTTGCCTCCTAAGCTCTAAATTCTTTACAGCCACATGGCACTTCACGCTCTGCTTGCTGTGAGCTGAATGCTCAACCATAAGTATCCCGCTTTTATATTTTGGGTGCTCTGCTGTATTTTAGGATAACAGAAAATCTTAACACTTTGTCAGCGTGCTGTGATAACTCTGGATCTTTGCCTCCTAAGCTCTAAATTCTTTACAGCCACGTGGCATTTCACACTCTGCTTGCTGTGAGCTGAATGCTCAACCATAAGTATCCCGCTTTTATATTTTGGGTGCTCTGCTTTATTTTAGGATAACAGAAAATCTTAACACTTTGACAGCGTGGTGTGATAACTCTGGATCTTTGCCTCCTAAGCTCTAAATTCTTTACAGCCACGTGGCATTTCACACTCTGCTTGCTGTGAGCTGAATGCTCAACCATAAGTATCCCGCTTTTATATTTTGGGTGCTCTGCTGTATTTTAGGATTACAGAAAATCTTAACACTTTGTCAGCGTGCTGTGATAACTCTGGATCTTTGCCTCCTAAGCTCTAAATTCTTTACAGCCACGTGGCATTTCACACTCTGCTTGCTGTGAGCTGAATGCTCAACCATAAGTATCCCGCTTTTATATTTTGGGTGCTCTGCTTTATTTTAGGATAACAGAAAATCTTAACACTTTGACAGCGTGGTGTGATAACTCTGGATCTTTGCCTCCTAAGCTCTAAATTCTTTACAGCCACGTGGCATTTCACACTCTGCTTGCTGTGAGCTGAATGCTCAACTATAAGTATCCCGCTTTTATATTTTGGGTGCTCTGCTGTATTTTAGGATAACAGAAAATCTTAACACTTTGACAGCGTGGTGTGATAACTCTGGATCTTTGCCTCCTAAGCTCTAAATTCTTTACAGCCACGTGGCATTTCACACTCTGCTTGCTGTGAGCTGAATGCTCAACTATAAGTATCCCGCTTTTATATTTTGGGTGCTCTGCTGTATTTTAGGATAACAGAAAATCTTAACACTTTGACAGCGTGGTGTGATAACTCTGGATCTTTGCCTCCTAAGCTCTAAATTCATTACTGCCACATGGCACTTCACACTCTGCTTGCTGTGAGCTGAATGCTCAACCATAAGTATCCCAATTTTATATTTTGGGTGCTCTGCTGTATTTTAGGATAACAGAAAATCTTAACACTTTGACAGCGTGGCGTGATAATCTCCTCAAATTCTAAAGTGCAGATGCACCCTGCGATTCCTTTGGAATGTAAATAGGATAACAACATCACGACCCTGGTCTGAGACTCTTACTTTCTTCTCTTGGCAGGGGAGAGGCCTTTCGAATGCCGCTGGGAGGAATGCAACAAAAAGTTTGCCCGTTCAGATGAGCTGGCCCGGCATTTCCGCACCCACACCGGGGAGAAGAAGTTTGGCTGCCCGCTCTGCGAGAAGCGCTTCATGCGCAGCGACCACCTGACGAAGCACGCCCGCCGGCACGCCAACTTCCACCCGAGCATGCTCAAGCGGAGGGGCGGGAGCGGCTCCAGGACCGGGTCTGTGAGTGACTACAGCCGCTCGGACGCCTCCAGCCCCACCACCAGCCCCGCCAGCTCCCCCTGAGACCCCTGCACTGGATGCTCGCACTTTGGCCCCTTCTTGTTGTACCCAATTCTAGGATTTGGAGTTATTTGCATTGCACACTTTGCTTCCCATTTCCTTGGAAAGACTCTCCCATGTCCCTTCCCCCAAAATGGAGGTCGTTTTCCCTCTCTGGAACTCTGGAGAAGAAAATATTCAACAGAGCTGAATTGGCCTCCTATGACGTACAGTAGGACCCATGTAACCGCGGACCCCATATCTGCATTTTCCTCTAGGGAAATATTTTCGTTGTGTGATTCTGTGATGTGCTTCCCCAGAAGTTATGAAAGATTTGCTCTGAAGGACGTAATTAATTTCTAGAGCGGTATTGCAATGGTATTCTGGGATGAGAAGTCCACCAATTTAATGGCATTCGCTTTTATCCAAGGTCTCTAGAGCCTCCAATGTAACTATGAGACTAGAGGTCAGGTAATTTAATGGCGTTTGCTCATATCTGCGGTCTCAGGTAACGGTGGTCCAGCTGAAACGCAAGCCTTGCAGATACAGAGGGGTCTTACTGGTCCTACACTGAAGGGCCTCTGCTCTGTCTCCCGGTCAAGATCTTCTCTTGCCGTCCTCTTCCTTCAAAGCCTTAAGAAGATGCTCCTGTTGCCAGGTTTTTAAATCTATTTTTAAAGAAGATTTTCACTCAGGTGTCAATGCCTTTTTTGTAGGAAGTGATTGCAAAACAGGAATGCCTGTACAGCTTCATTCAACCAGGTTGGACTGTAAAAAAGACAAAAACAGACCCACCACCTTCTCCTCTCATCTTTCTCAGGGATATGTATTTATGTTGTTCGGTTAAGTACAATGAAGACGCACTCTCCTCTCGCAGCCTCGCTTTCTAAAGATGTTTGCACTCAGAACAGTGGTGCCGAGTGTTGTTTTCACAGCACACCCCAAAGCGGAAACCAAGGCTGAACTTGGCAGTCAGGTGCTGTGGCTTCATGGCTGGTAAATACGCTTGGAGACCTTGGACCGAATCTATGGAGGTCACCCTACCATTCTCCTTCAGTCATTCTCATTTTCACTTTGGGTCACTTCACACTGAGATGCTTCTATCAACACCAGCTTCCTGTTGCAACAAAAATTGTCTACAAAGTTTGATACTTTTATATATATCTATTTCTATATATCTATATTAAAATGGACTTGATTGGGGAAGGTGAAAACCACCACTGCAGTGAACTAGAGGCCTTAATCAGTTCCCTTCCCTCATAAAAGTTAGGGAAATGTTCTTAGACCGGTGAATAACTGAGTCATGAAATACAAGATGCCTGGGTTGTGCTTTCGAGGCATTGTGTCCACCTTCATCAATATGTGCTGGACAACAAAACTCATCATCTCTGGCCAAAGGTTCAATGCTCACATTGGTCATTGGGAAAGATGGGAGATGTGGTCCAACACATCTGGGAGAAGGTGACCTTACAACTTGTAATCCTTTGGGAAGTCCTCCTCAAGGAGCTTCTCTTGGAGGACTACATCTCTCTCCATTCTCCTGTGCTTCTGGTCTGCATGCCTGTTGTGTGACTAACAGGACAGGGATGCAGATGGTATCCACTTGAACCCTTTTCTGTTTCAAAGGTCCAGAGAAACCATGTGTCCCAAATTCATCCAAACTTTATCAAGAAGGTACTTGTCTACTATCATAACTCTTGATTCCAAGAGTTGTTTTGGAACAAAAACATGTTGTTTTGCCCCAGAACACTTCCATATGCTGCTGCCTTGTAGTTAGGATGCTCTTGCCAGTAATGAGATGAAGCCTAGAACATGGAATAGAAAACAAGTGTGCAAACCTTGCATCTAGAAAGTGTTACAACCAGAGTGTTCTAACTCAACGGCACTTCACTTTTCTCCAGTATCTGTAGCATTGTGAAAACCTTCTTCCCAACTAGCAAGACCATGGCTCCCAGATGGACTTCCCATTGCCTTGTCCATCTCAGGGCTAAGAGTCCCCCAGTAGCTTCCTCATCTACAGTAGGACCAGCCAACTCTTGTTTACATCCTACAGTGGCTACTATATATATATAGGGTGACTAATTCAAAAATAAACACCTTGACCCAACAAAAGAGATCTCTGAGAAGCCTTTCACATGCATTATTAGAGTTGCCAGGCATCTTATTATATGGGACAGACCTTACTTGAAAGCTTGCAGGTTTTCTCTATGGAGTTGCATCCTTGCGCAACTCAAGCATCTTTTGAGGTATACTCATACTGAAAGCTTGCTATTCGCATACAACTGGATTGGCTCTGAGGTCTAGAAGAGAAATAATATTGGGAAGACTACACACAGAGGCTCTTCTCCAATATCTAGCTAAGCCAACAACAATAACAAGGTCCCTCTCTCGCATATATACATGGGGAGGGGAGATATAGGAAGATATGTCTATATATGAATCAGGGCAAACTTATTATTGTTGGCTTGGCTTGTTCCAATGCTGTATATTAAACATTCAGGTGCTCTTTTTAGTGATCCTATTTTTTTCCTATTACTGTAAATATCAATGCAGTTGACTGTAGCACAAGGAAACAAATTCCACTACGAGTGTTTACGAAAGGTATAATCCTCTCCGCAAATCCTCTCTTACATTCCAAAGTGTCTTGAGCAAGAGCTTCCTTCTTGCTTTGCAATAAATCCGTTTTTCCGGGTCATTAAAAAACAAAACAAAACAGAAGACAGAAATGTACTGTACTTTAACTGTCAGAGGAAAATGATATATCATAACTTAAGCAATTTCTTGGCACATGCAAAAATTGTTCTTAAGTATCTTGCATTCTTTCCATTGCCAGGGACAATGTCTAGAATCCTTGCGTCTATATCAGGGGACTTAATGTTGGAAAGTTTTGTGATGTTCATATTTTGCAGAAAGCTTCTGTTATGTTACTACAAACTTCTCCTTACTCAATGGAACCAATGCACAACAGTCCCAATGCGCATCCCTCCCAAAGCACATCATATCGGCACTCTTGCTAGCGTCCTGTAACGCATCTCTGCAAATCACCAACAGGATTCCTTAGTGTCTCTTTTATGTAGCTAAGTATACATAAAGTCACATATCGTAGATTATGAGATCTGATTCCGGGATATATAAACAAAGGTCACACTCTATAATTTCAGTATTTTATGGGCACTGGCTTCAGAAGTTCATGTTTGGGCTAAGCAAGGAATCATCATTGAGCTACCACGAATTGGTTGCACATTTGTTTGTTTCACATAACAAGTTGCCACAAACTCTGTACATTCAGGAAAAGGCACAATGTTGTTTATAGAGTCACGGCTGCAATATCTGTGGCAGCCTTGAACAAGACCAGCCATGCGTATCAGTTCTCAGAGGCAAAGTACTTTCTCACTCAGAGGCAAAAAATCTAAAAGCCAAGTCGATTTGGTAGGTTTTCACTGTAGCTACTTGAGATGCCTTCAGAATAGCCAAGAGAAACTATTAATTGCCTACAACGTGGCATAAACAACAGGAATATATACCTAGCAGTAGGGACTGAATTATGATTAGATAGGAATGAATAGTTAGACAGTAGGTGGGATATAAGGGACTATAACATCTAATATAACCAATAAAATTACTTAAGAGAACATTATCCTCTCTCCAAGAGAACTATACTTTTCTTCTTTTTCCCAGTAGCGAATGGTACTATGCCTTAGAAATTTCAAGTAAGCATTGCCCCACAAACACTAGCAGAAACCATACCGACTGCTTATGGGGACGGGTCCTTTGGAGGCACCTGCCTTCCTGTGGTCCAAAATATACCAAAGACGTGAGGATGGCGCAAGTTCAGAGTAGCTAGCCCTGAGTGATTCCAGATCTTGGTTGACTTGAGTCATTCCAATGTCATTCGCTTAGACCCAGAGCTTGAAAAGGCCACTTTTTGGAACTGGCCGCTGGACTACGATTGTTTCCCAAGCTCTACTTGGAGTGAGCAAGACCATGGGTCCACTTAGGCTAGCCTTACTTGATGCCAGTTGGCCGTGGGAGTGACACCAGATCTTTCCCAACCAGGGATGCCATAGACTGGATAGAAATGAAGGATGACTGCTATCCTATGGGAAGGGGAGGCTATCTTTAAATATCTGAAGGGATGGAGCCAGGTTGGGTGTCCTGTTGCTCCAGAAACTAGAACACAAATGAATGGATTCAAATTACAAGAAAAGAGATTTGACTTAAACATTTGTAGCTATCCAACTGTCAAAGAGACTTCTCTGAAGGTCGATGGGCTCTCCATACTTTGAGGTTTTTGTGGAGAGTATTTAGGCGTGCTTTTGTTGTGTAGCACTAAAGCGGCTTGAGCGAGTCGGCCTTTGCTGTACCTTCCAACCCTGCGATTCTCCGATCCCCAAACCGACTTTACAACCTCATAATTTCAATGTAATATAAAAGGGCAAATGGGTATGGAAGCCTCGCTTTGCAAACAGAAAGGGGAATACTGCTATGTCTATTTATTTGGAACGAACGTTGCTATTTTGAAATGTGGAGGAAGTGTGAACAATGCTTCTGATGTGCCTCAGTAGATTTGAAGAAACAATGTGCTTTCTTTCCAGTTTCATACAGGATACTAAGCATATTCAAACACACTCAGGGTTTGCTAATTGCAGTCTCCTGTCTGGCAACAAGAGAGAATGGCAAAACCTCATTGTAGCCTTGTTTGCGATGGTTTGACAAATGATGATTGGGCTAAAATGCCTTCAATTTGATTAGAAGTTGTGTTTTAGATGTATAAATGAGAGGGGGGGGGGGGTGTTCCTGCCAGCCAGACACAAGAGCAGATGTATTTGTTTTCCTGGGCATCCCACTTTCTACCCCAGACTATTCTATTGTATGTAGCAGTTATCTGTAAAGTTGTCAAGACTTGTTGTGTAAAAAATGTTAAAGCATTAATCTCCAAGGGATTTCAAGCTTCCTTGGTTCTGTCAGCCCTAAAGCACACATGCAAAACATTTTGCCCACTGGAGAAAAACGGGTCAACGACTGTGGCAACTAGGTCCAATTTCTATGACCCACTCCAAAGGATAAGTCTGGGAATTGTCATGGATGAGGTGTCTTATCTCCACACTGTTCATTTTACAATCGTTCCCATACGGACACAACCTATGGCATACAGACCATTCTGCACATTAGTCTTCCTAAGCAAACCATCTCCCAAGGCTGGCCAAGACCAAAAGGTCTACAGAAGGATAATAGAGAGAGCACCAGGGAGTTAAGAGAAGATCCTGCCTCATGTTGAGAGGAGGTCTCCAGAAGATCTCAGCATGGATTTGAGCAGGATAAGGTTTCACAGCCATAATTTTGGATGGACAGGCAGCCACAAGTGCGTTGTGTCCTCCTTGCAATTTTCCCCAAGTCAGCCACAGTTTCTGAACTAAGCCTGGTCTCTTAACCCTGAGGTTCCAGCCCTTGTCAAGTTTTGAGGAAAGAAAGAAATGGTCACAAATATGGTGGCGAATCTTGGCACATTGGGAGGGGAAAGATTTACCGATTTCCATACTAGAAGCACTGATCCGTAGGACAACTCTGTGTATTTATTTCATGGCCATGAATAGAAGGCCTGATTTTGAAAAATTGACCGAAACTTCACTGAACTTCTAAGAAGCCAAGCATGCCTCTGTTGACTTGGTAATGGCCTACATCAGTGGTTCTCAACCTGGGGTCCCCAGATGTTTTTGGCCTACAACTCCCAGAAATCCCAGCCATTTACCAGCTGTTGGGATTTCGGGGAGTTGAAGGCCAAAAACATCTGGGGACCCCAGGTTGAGAACCACTGACCTGCATGTTATTACACTTAATGCATGTGATACCACCCATGCGTGGACCTTACTGCCACATCTCAGAAAGTACCTCACCACCAGCACTAGACCCACAACACATGGGGCACAAACGCACCAGCATTGTCACCTTCCAGAACCATCTGAAAGGAAAGAGAGCACATTCATGGGTTCAACCATTGGTTATTTGTTTAGCTTTGAAGATTGACTAATGTGTCCTTTTCCCACCTCAACCTCCTTCACCTCCTCCATCCTTGCAATAGACTCAGGTTTGGAGTTGCCAGCAATACTATGGAGTCAAGAGGGAAGCATTAGAGAACTTTCCTAAGTGCCGCAAACACAATGTGTTGACCATTCTTAACTCCCATTTCTCTTGAAACTATACCTAGTATACTGTGTATAATTACTTGCGTGGACATATATAATAGACTGTTATAGGGACGTATATCTTTTCTCTGTGTGAGTACATGAATGAAAGTATGTGGATATTATACCTGTTTACACACTTATCCTCAATTTGGGACAAAAGATGACAGTCCTGATCACTGTTTCCCCTCATCCGTTTTCTCAACAGCACTTCATTGCTTCCAAGGGTCACTTTTTGGGATTTTTTTTCACAAAAAAAAATCACTACATTGAAGTATTGCAGTTGTACATACAGCCGTATGCTGGTCTTTGTTTGCTCTGCTGTCGTCTTTTTTAAAAATTACTTTTTTTTGTACTGCATTGATTTATATATTGTGACAATGTTCCTATGCAACAAACGGAAAAGGCAGACAGCAAACAGATGTCAGATGTCAACTTATATGCATGATCAGCGATGTTTGCATTGCTAAATAAAAGCGATGATTGAGAAAATGCCATGTATTCATTGCCTGCTATATAGTCCTGTTTTGAGTTACTGTATATACTCGAGTATAAGCCTAGTTTTTCAGTCCTTTTTTAGGACTGAAAAAAACCCTCCTCGGCTTATACTCGGGTGAGGGTCCTGGTGGGCTTATATTCAGGTTGGCTTATACTCAAGTATATATGGTATATTTATTATTTTTCTCTATTATTATTGGTATTGTTACATTTATTATTTTACTCTATTATTATTACATTTATTATTTTACTCTATTATTGTTGTTACTTTTACATTTAGTTTACTCTATTTTTATTATTATTAATACATTTATTTTACTCTATTTATTATTACATTTTTTATTTTACTGCATTTATTATTATTATTATTACATTTATTATATCACTCTATTATTATTAAAAGGATACATAAGCACATTTACATTGAAGAAGATGGAAATAAGGATTCAATCAGAGTTGAAGAGTCATATCTTAAATTACAGTTTGATGTAAAGATTCAAAAACATTTAAACTACTGAGGCCTCAGTTAATGTAATTTTATTGGTATCTCAGCTTATACTGGAGTCAATGTTTTTGTGGTAAAATTAGGTGCCTCGGCTTATAATCAGGTTGGCTTATACTCGAGTATATACGGTATTTCCTCTTCTGCAACCCATTTGGACGGACTCCTCTAAAATCAATATGGACATGGATGGTGTCCGATCAGGAGATTTACTGCCTTATCCTTTTAGAAGGAAGCTCTCCAGTTTCTCATTTCTTATTTACCATTTGACTTTTGGTGACCCAACACATGAAAGACCCTTCCCAAGCGCCTTGGCCATCAACTCTCCTGCAAAGATCTTGCAAAGTCAGGACAACCATGACTAAGTCCACCCATCTATGATGCAGTTGTCTTCTTTTCCCACTGACTCCCACTTTCCCCAGAATTACTGTCTTTTCCAATGAGTCATGTTGTCTCATATGTTAGATCCAAAGTGAAGTAACATCAGCTGCCATTCTGGTTTCCAGTAAGAGTTAAAGCTTTATTGGCTTTCAGGCTCATTCATGTGTCTCTTTTGGCAGTTCATAGCATTGGCAGAACTCCCTTCCAAATTTCCGCCGGAAGTAGGAAACAATTTGAAGGCACACTTGTCACAGCAACAACCCTAAGCACGTATACACTAAATAGTAAATCTTCGACTTGATTGCATCTTGTTGCTGTGTGCCTTTAAGTCATTTCTTTAATGCAGTTGTTCTCAAGTTGGGATCCTCCAGAAGCTTTGGACTTCAACCCCCAGAAGCCCCAACTAACATGTCCAACTGTCAGGAATTCTGGAGTGGAAGGCCAAATATTTCTCCAAGATATCATCATCATCATCATCATCATCATCATCATCATTTAATTACTTATTAATCGCCCTCCATCCAAGATGCTCTAGGCCAGGGTTCCCCAAACTAAGGCCTGGGGGCCGGATGCGGCCCTCCGAGGTCATTTACCTGGCCCCCGCCCTCAGTTTTATAATATAATATATTGTATATACATATAATATTGATAATAATATTATAATGTAATACAATATAACACTAATAATAATACCATATAATAATATTAATTATATATTCTATATTACATATAATATTACTAATATTACAGTATAGTGGTATAGTTCAATAAAGTAATATATAATGCTAATATTGTGCTATGCTAATAATATAATATATTGTATGTACATATAATTTGTAAGCCACTCTGAGGGTGTGATACAAATGTAGTAAATAAATGCAGTAAATAAATAAATAATAAATAAATACATATTAGACTTAGGCTCTCCCAAAATCTGAAATGACTTGAAGGCACACAACAACAACAACAACAACAACAACAACAACAACAACAACAACAACAACAACCCTAATTAACTTGACTATCTCATTGGCCAGAAGCAGGAGCACACTTCCCATTGAAATCCTGATAAATGTATGTTGGTTAAAATTATTTTTATTTTTAAATATTGTATTGTTCTTTCATTGTTCTTCTTCTTGTTGTTGTTGTTTTTGCACTACAAATAAGACATGTGCAGTGTGCATCGGAATTTGTTTGTATTTTTTTTTTCAAATGATAAACCGGCCCCTCAACAGTCTGAAGGATTGTGGACCGGCCCTCGGCTTAAAAAGTTTGAGGAGCACTGCTCTAGGCGATATCACAGCGGGACTAAAGGTGTGAGACTTGTCCAAGGCCATCCAGTTTCCATTGCTAAGAGGAAAATCCAATCCTAAACTCCAGCATTGTAGTCCAGTGCTAACGGCTACGTTACGCTGTCTCTCTCAATTGTACCTACATTTAAGTAAACATGCTTTGCGTTATCGTTTCCAGTGAAAGTAACACGATACCATCCTGCTGAAAGGTAAGTTCTTGGGAAACCTACAATTACCCGTTTTCTCTACAGCCGCTGCCCAGATACCATACGGTTAGAGGCTTCCACACCCAAAACGCCCACAGATTGGAGCGGCGCACATTGGTGGCAGGGAGCTGGATGGGCGTTCCTGCCTTGCCCTTGACTCCATGCATTATCATTAACTCTAAGGCAACTTGGCCTGCTTCCAGCCACCCGGGAGATAATGAATGTGGGATTGGCAATGGAGGGTTCCATAACCTTTGGTTTTCAAGGAAACAACCCTGGAGTGCGCCTACCTCCTGATCACCGGAGATTAATTAAAGTCACCCTAGGAAAGAGCGGTGGCGCTGGGGAACGGAGACTGAAACACAATAGAAATGTCACCGCCGGCAGTGCAAAGGGGCGGCCATTGCTCCTCGATTGATCTCAAAAGGCAAACGCCCACTCAATCTTATCTTTCAGCAGCACTCAACTGCAGGAGTGCCATCTGTCATTTGATTGGCACAGCAAAATTGAGTCAACTTCTGACTAGGTTGCTGTGAGTTTTTTGGACTGTATGGCCATGTCCCAGCAGCATTCTCTCCTGATGTTTCACCTGTATCTGTGGCTAATGGCATCTTCAGAGATTCTGCTGGCAATGAAGCAAGTGGAATGCATATATACATAAAAAGGTAAAGGTTTCCCCTGACGATAAGTCCAGTCATGTCCGACTCTGGGGGTTGGTGCTCATCTCCATTTCTAAACCGAAGAGCCGGCGTTGTCCATAGACACCTCCAAGGTCATGTGGCCATTGGCATGACTGCATGGAGCACTGTTACCTTCCCACTGGAGCAGTAGCTATTGATCTACTCACATTGGCATGTTTTCGAACTGCTAGGTTGGCAGAAGCTGGAGCTAACAGCAGGTGCTCACTCCACTCCCAGGATTTGAACCTGCAACCTTTCGGTCTGCAAATTCAGCAGCTCAGCGCTTTAACACACTTCGCCACCGGGGCTCCTGTATATATACATATCTGTGGAATAATGTCCTAAACACCTGAAGGGCCAAAGTTTGCCCAGGCCTGATGTAAACCAAAAAGAAAAAAGAGTGGTGTTTTCAGCTATTGCAGATGTTGACCTCTATCTCCTAGGCTATCCTGTTCCTCGGTTCCTCACTCGACGGGTGTGTATATCTTTAAGAGGTTAACGCTCGCACTTTCCCAGGCTTTTGGTGTTGTGGGTAACTCAGCACATGAGTCATTCTTGCGAGATCCTGGAGACCAAATTGCATGGACACCAAACAGAGCAGAACAATAGCAACGGGAGCCTGAGAAGCTCCTCCCGTCTTTCCTCTTCTCTGCCTCTGCCCCTCCTTCCTCCCCTGGCTTCATGCACATTTCATGGAGAGGATCTCCACATGCCCAAGGAGTCCTACTACTCCGCTTACTCCTTCGGCCTTCCTCCTGACCAGGCAACCGGCCAAGGGACAAACAGGATCACTTTGTACTCCCCAGCTCCTTTTAAGACCTGTAGCTACTGTTTTTTCTAGCTACAGCCAATGTGGATGAAGTATAGGAGGAGATGCTGCGACTTAAAAGAGATTTATTTAGTAACACCCAAAGGGGAGAAACTTGGCATCAAGGCACTCAAATGTCTGGCTCAGAATTGTACCCAATGTTCATGAAAGATATTCTTGAAGCGTTCAGGACACGATGCCTGCATCCATGGCCAAGACCCTCAACCTGGGCATAGTTCTGTATCATGTCCTCTTGCTGCCAATGAGGAATGGCTGGAGGAGGGTGATGCACCACGCCTGTGGCATCACCCAACTTGGATGGGGCTTGAACTAAGCGCAGGGGGCATGTTTCAGGTTGAGCGAAAGGCCGGAGTGTTCCTCTTTGGAGCCTCGGGGGAAGGCTGAACTCATTGTTTGCTCTCTGCGTAGCCTCGGCTTGGCTCGGCTTTCTCTCCTCTTGTATAACATGGAAAACACAATGGGGAAGCTGGCAGGGCGGGAAGAGAGGCTTCAGCGGGGCACGTATCTCAAGGTCTGCGTTTGGACAGCCTCCTCTGGGGCTCTGAGAGGACAGGTGGGGGTTAGGTTTCTTGAAATGAAACATTCTGGTGTTGTCAAAGGCTTTCATGGCCGGGATCACAGGGTTGTTGTATGTCTTTCAGGCTGTGTGGCCATGTTCCAGAAGTATTCTCTCCTGACGTTTCGCCCACAACTATGGCAGGCATCCTCAGAGGTTGTGAGGCATGGATAAACTAGGCAAGGAAGGATTGCCTAGTTGCTTGACCACTCCAACAACTATCATGTCAGACTACACAGAGAAGCAATTGAAATCCACAAGCATGTGGACAACTTCAACAGAAAGGAGGAAACCACGAAAATGAACAAAATCTGGCTACCAGTATTTTAAAAACTCAAAAATCAAAACAGTAGATGGGAAGCAACACTCTGAGGGCAGAGGAGCCCCAAGAATGGCTAATGACTCTTAACAAAAGATGCCCCCCTGGCAAGAGACAAACCTTTCCAATGCTAATTAGGGTGATTAACTGAAACATTAACACTGGCTTCCAACTGACAAAGGACACTTGTCACACCCTGGACTCTTCACAGATATATATTTTTCCTTCCTTGCCTAGTTTATCCATGCCTCACAACCTCTGAGGATGCCTGCCATAGATGTGGGTGAAATGTCAGGAGATAATACTTCTGGAACATGGCCACACAGCCCGAAAGACATACAACAACCCTGAAACATTCTGGGTTTATGCACAATGTTGCTGTATCTTTGCCATCTTTCCTATAGTAACACAGTATTATGTGCCATCCTTCTCTCGCAGAAATGTCCATGACAAAGTCACCATAAGTTGGAAACAACATGAAGGCAGTCAACAAAGCAGCTGTGTCCTAGAAGCCTGGGGCATGGGAATGAAGTTGTTACACAAAGTTAAGCATACAAGGACTGTCTCCTCCAAAGAACATTGTCCTCCGGACTCCACATTTTGAGTGCTGCAGTCACTTAAAAGTTCAACTGAGCATTTAGAAGTAGAGCGTAGTCATCCAAGGAAACAAGCAATGCAGGGAAAGCAAATACAGCAAGCAGGAGTGTTCTAGGTGTGCATGATGTTTTGTGCCCACCATGCTAGGAATTTGGAGCAAAAAGGAAAAAATTCTGGAGGGGTTGAATCCATATTTGGCACTTTTTGAGACAGACTACAGCCTTCAATCATGTTAAGACTCTCTTATAATACATATGAGGACCGTTAGACTCTTTTTTAGCACTTTACAATTCTGAGGTTGAGTGCTGCTGTTTTATCTACAGCAATTGCTGTATTTTATTGTTTTTACCAGGAGGTACTGTAAATTTATGGTGTTGTGTTGACTGTTTATTGCCTATGTTTTGTTTTGCACTTGTATTTTGTGTCACATCTTGAGTGTTTTGTGAGCTGCCCTGCATTCCTCTGGGAGATGGTGGCGGGAGATAAATAAAGTTTTATCATTACCATTATTATTGACATGAAGACACAGTATGACACAGCAAATGTGATATATATGCTGGATTTCTTATCTCAAAATCACAAGTCGAACACTTTCCAAGTGTTTAGGACTGTGTGATGTATTTTCAGATGATGTGTGCAGATTCCAGTAAGGTGGCCTTTTGCAGTTGATTATTATCATTTATTACCATTATTATTATTATTGACACAACGACATTGTATGACACAGCAAACAAGATAGATATGCTGGATTTCATATCACAAAATCACAAGTCGAACACTTCCCAAGTGTCTAGGACTGTGTGATGTATTTTCGGATGATGCGTGCAGATCCCAGTAGGATGGCCTTTTGCAGTTGACAGATCGTGATTTTGTCAATGTCTATTGTTATTATTTTTATTGTTATTATTGTTGTTGTTGTTGTTGTTGTTGTTGTTATTATTATTATTATTGCTCTGTTTTTCTGATTTCATACCAGCACCACCCTTTGCTACATCGCTGTCACTAGAAAACGATCACTATTGTTATGGATAGTACCATCTATATGGAAACACAGGCACACACCCATATAGAGAACAGCGATGTGAAGCAGCACAGGAAAGAAGACCAAAAGGATTTCACCGACTTCCTCACATTGCCATCTGCTGGCCCAAAACGTGGATTCTCTTTGCTCTCTTTAAAGTTGTGCGTGAGTCCTGTATGGTAGCAGCTGAGGTTGTTTTTTAAACTCATCCCAGAAAAGAAGAAGTACCTCTAAAATTACTTTTATTTATTGAAATTATATCTTGCTTTTCTCTCAAAGTGAGATCCAGTTGGAACCAAGAGACGAAAAGGTATGGTACACATAAGGGAAAACAGACCGATTCCTCATATCAAAGAGCTAGAAATGTCTTGGTTTTCTAGTTCCCAAGAAGATGCCATAAATGGCTGGAAACCCAAGGAGGAGGCTTTTATTGGCGAAAGTAAGACTCGGTGTAGGTCCTGCTACTATTTTCTATTCCTGGCTTATGGTCTTTCCTTCTAAATGCAAACTAACCTCCTCCTCGGTGGAGAATAGCGTGTCATTTCCAAGTTTCCTATCTCCAATTGAGGATTTCCTTCTTCTTCAGGGCAGGCTTTGCGCAAGGGCAGGGCTTTGGAAAGTCTCTTGATGAGTCAAGGAAACGGCCATCTGAGGGACGCTTCCCCGGCTCCACAGGAAGCTCAGCAAAACTTCACTGAGTCATCCGTGTACTTTGAGACAAATGGAAAACACCCACTCGCTGTCTCGTAAATAAGGCGTGCAAGTGGAATCTCAAATACACGGGACAGAAAATGCACACGTATATACACACCCTCACTCATTTCTTGGAAAGAGGTCCACTTATTTACCTGTAGTGTACAGTAAATGTGTCCTGGGAAAAATCAGAGATGTAACATGTCCAAAAATGTCGAATTTGTGAGGAGGGTTTTCTTGGGGTTAAGCCGGTTAAAACAGGGCTTGAGGACGCAAAATGCCACAGCTGTATGGGCTGAAACCTTTCGGATCTGCTCCAATCTCAATTCTGCTGAGCTATGGGCTCTTGGAGTCGTTCTACAAATTCCTGGCCGAACAGGATGGTTTTGATTATGTGCGTAATGCACATATCCTCCAACACTTCTGAAATTAAAATTGGAACATGTGTGGCCTAGCGACGTCAGCGTGTGGCCAAGATGGCAAATGAAGAAAGACACACAAGAGAGGAGAGACTGCAGCAGTTTGCTCTTGCCTGAGCCTGCAGGGAAGGGGGAAAGCCTCTCCCTTCTAGTGAGTTAACTAAGTGCAAATTAGTTTTTGCACTTTGTAATTAATTTGGGGGAACTGAAATAAGACGAGGAGGAAACTGGGACGCTGAATAGACACTAGAGCAGGCATGGGCCTACCTTAGGCCCTCATTTTCCCTGTCCTGTTAGCATAAGGAAGCCTGCTGCATCCTAAGGCAGAGAGGACTGGGGAGGACGGCACGCAGCAGCTGAGAGTCCTCTAAAACGCTCTCAGCCACAGTGTGACCCGTCCTCCTCCTGGAATTATGCCGGGAGGACAGCTCAAGAAAGGCATGCAGTGGTTGAGAGCCCTCCAGAGTGCTCTCAGGTGTATTCTGTCTTTCCTTTCTCCCAAGAAAGGACAGCTCGAAGATTGAGGGAACAGTATTAGGGAGGAGGATCGGAGCAATCGCCACATGTCTCGTTTTCCTCCCGGCATAAGGATGGAGTGAGCTTCCCTGTCCTTATCCCAGGAGGACAACCTGAGGATGACTCCTGGTCCTCCTGGTTCTTCCAGGCCCTCTCTCTCTCTCCCTCTCTCTCTCTCTCTCTCTCTCCCGGGCCTGCTCCACCAGCGTGTGCCCAGTCACGCTCCCTCTCCGCCTGGCCCGGCCCACAATGCAGCCCCAAGGCCAGTAAGTTTGCCCATGCCTGCACTAGAGACTATACCAAGCATAACTGAAGTTATACTAACTTGGAGCTATCTGGGTTGATGTGCTCCAATCTGAATATACGTAAATCACAAACATGAATAACCATCCGTTCCCAGGATTTGCAAGGGTTTCGGGGCACGCGCTATAAATAAGTCCTCTGATTGAAGCAGCTGCTTTTATTTTGTGCCTGTTTACAGCTGCTTGCATGTGGCAAATGAGTCAGATGATCTGCTCAATCCAAGACGGGATTTCTAAATGTCATCTCTGAGCAGGTTTCAGGCAGCTGGTAGTGGCATGCCGGGATCCAGCTCTGTGACTCAGTCAGAAAATCCTCAGATCTCCACGAGGAGACAAGGATGGCAACGAGAGGGGCAGAAAAACAACAACACCCAACATAAAGGATGGAAAGCAATGTTTTACAGAGCTATACTGGGAAAGAAAGTGATATGGATCAGGGCCAGGGCAAGAACTCACCAACCTCACCCCATGGCACAACCAAGTTGTGGCCCTCTCCTATTCTACTGCATGTGCAAAGAACAATGTGGTGACTAAATGTAGAAATATGGCTACGTAGGAAAGGTCTTTGACTTTGTGTGCGTGCTACACTTTGATTCTAATTGTCTTGATTTTAAATAAAAAGGCAAATTACAAGAGGTGTCAAGAAGCCATGCTGCAGAACGTACCGCTTGCCCAATATAATCCAGTGGATTTCCATGCTTGCTTTTATCTTGTATTGTGCTTCAACTTATATTGTGATCCACCTTGGGTCCATGGAGACAAGGATATACTGCATTTACTCGAATCTAACGCTCACCTTTTTCGATTAAATTACCTTGCCAAAATTAGGGCGCGTATTAGATTTGCATCATATGGTCGTCTTAGCATTGAGCCAAAGGAATAGGGAAGCTGCTTCAGGAGCTGCGCCTGGAGCTACTATATGAGGAATATCATCTGTAATTTAATTGTCATTGCCCAATGCTATGTAATCCTGGGATGTGTAGTTTGATGAGGCATCAGCACTCTTTGGCAGAGAAGGCTCAAGGCCTTGTGAAAGTCCAGCCCCCATCACTCCATAGCATTTAAGGTGTCTTTTCCTTTACTGAAAGCTTTGATGTTCCAACACAATTGTTTTT
Source organism: Anolis carolinensis (assembly GCF_035594765.1). Classification (NCBI taxonomy): domain Eukaryota; kingdom Metazoa; phylum Chordata; class Lepidosauria; order Squamata; family Anolidae; genus Anolis; species Anolis carolinensis. The sequence continues at coordinate 24,268,380 of NW_026943822.1, forward strand.
AAAGAAGGAAGTCAAAGCAGGAAGCAATTGTAGTGGCCATTACATTCACCAGCAAATACGTTTTTGGGTTTCAGGGTTTTGAAAACCCAAGATTCGATGGTGCATTAGACTCAAGTAAATGGTGTAAAATATAAGGGTGCTCCCCTATAAGGCCAACTTGGGTCATTCAGCAGAATTAGTTCTGCTGGATAATTGCCATTTTCCTTACTTGCTTCATTGTGAGAAACGTAATATGAAAGTGTCCATTTGAGAGGCAAGAGTGCAGATGAGCTTTGCAAAGGCCTTGCTTGTTAAAAGCAGCATCCAAAAGGGAACACTTTGCCGGGTCTTTGCCCCTCGGTCCTATATTTACAAGAGTGATTCTTTCCAAAACGGGAGAGTCTGGAGCGAGCTGAGCTTTGCAACATTCCTTTGGCATGGCACCGGTTTATGGAACCTGAAAAACCCGGGCCAGGCGTGTGCCTGACCCACATAAGACAAGCCGAGAAGAGATCAAAGGAGAAAGCTATTCCGCCTCACCTCTCCTCCGATTCCCACCTGGAAATATATAATCTTTATATGAAAGGTGGTGGTGGGGGGAGAGGCTGTCTCCAAGCAAGAAAATGGGGGGCTGCAATTCCAAGCGGGTTATCTGATCACAGGCTTCGTGCTAATTCCCGAGGCCTTTATCTACCATGAATGGGAAAGTCTTCTGGCTCCACTTTAATAACAGCCTAGCAAAGAAGACCTCAAGGGAATATTCCATGCGCTGAACGGGACCCTCCCAGTGAACGAGGCTTTGCTGCCAGTTAAGTCATCCCAGTATGAGGGCCCCGCTCCGGCCTTTCAAGTCGGCCTCTGTCTCCAAGACCTCCCTCCGCAGAAGGCGCTCCTTGAAGTTAATGAAGTCATATGGAGGAGCGTTTAAGGCAGGAGGGCGGACGGGAGAAGACAGTCGGGGACGGAGTCTACAATTACCTAATTGCAGCGCCGCTTTGCAGCCGAGTCTTTCTTCTCCACGGCTGGGTTTTATTAATATAAAACCTCCTTTCATGCTGCCTTTCATCAAAACTGATCGCAGAGCGGTGGGACAAAAAGTGGGCCAACGCCGTCTGGCAGGGACCCTTGGAAAGCGTCACAAGACTGAGGCACGTTTCCTCAAACCAAACGATTATTTTTTACCCAAGTCATAACCCATAACGCACAAGGCATAATCCTTAAGACAAGATCGCCACTGTTCTATTTCACATTGATGCTGTGTTGTTGTTTCTGACTCTTCGTGACCTCCTGGACCATCCCAGGCCAGAGCTCCCTGTTGGCCGTGGTCACCCCAGCTCCTTCAAGGTCAAGTCAGTCCCTTCAATGTGACACTCATATTTTCTTGGCCAGATTAACTACTGACCATGCTGAATGCTACTTGATGTCCCAAACTGATTACTTTTCTGTCTCCGAGCTATTTTATAGAAGAGGCAAATATTCTCCCTGTGTCCTGTTGAGAAACAGGGCTCTTCTACACTGTTCTTAAGAACTGTGAGGTCTTGCACTATACACTTGACTCTCCATTTTGGGGGTTTTTAACTTTTGCATATTTGATGATTCATGGTTTTGATTAATATCATTTCTCCAGGAATGTCTGGGTCCTCCAAAGCAATTCTGTTGTCATGATCCCCATCTCATTCCATCTCCGGACACAGAGTGCTGACACAGAGCACATGGTCATGGGCCAAAAGGGAGGTCAGGACATATGAACCAGCCATAAAACCCAATTGCCCTGAGGTGGGGGCAAAGGGACTCTGGAATGTGAGAATGGGTAACCTCCACGCGCCAGGCCTCTAAGAATGATTTATGACACTGTAGCTAGAGCCTATATAGATGGGCAGTAGAGTAGACGCTTGTATTCCGAACAATAAAGCCGTATGGTATCTTCACTCATTGTGTGTCTTGGTGTATTCTTCCGAAGAAGACTAACCCACAGCAACACAGCTGGAGCTGAGAAGCCTTACATCTGTGCTCCATTCCCTCTGGAGCAGGCATAGGCAAACTTAGGATCTAGCGGGTCAGTGCCGTCAACTTTAATTGAGTTTGGGACTGCATTAGATGATCACAGTCAGTGTAGGCCAGGCATTTTGGACTTCAACTCCCACAATTCCTAACAGCAAGTTTCATCCTCATAGGCCGAAAAATGATGGTGAATCGAGCCTCTGAAGTTCTTATCGGAATCTTATCGGAATGGAAACAGCACCCAAAACAAGAATTTCCCAGAAAACAGAATGGGGGAGGGAGTCGAAAACAAAGCCCAAAATGGTACAATTTGGGGGCATTGTGCACACCCCTACCATTTGACTGCCACAATGGTTCACTGATTTCTGTTCCAAGTCAGAGATCAGGTAGGTGTTTTTCTATATAACACAACCAGAATACTGAAGCAGCCCCCCAAAAAATCAAACAATGTGCTGTCTGTCCCTGAAGACTTCGGCCGTCAAAATTGTGTGTTTCAGCTCTCTGCCGCCTCTGTGGCAAGAAGGAAACTCAACCCAAAACACGTGGTTTCGACACCGCAAGGCCAGGCTCCCTTGAGTCACAAAGAGGCTGTGAAGCAAAGTGTAGAAGCATTTCCCCTGTTTCCCTTCCGAGGTGGAAGCTCCACCCAAGCAAGGCTTTCCTTCTTGAGTTACTTACAGCAACAGGGTTTACCCTGCCTCCCCAAACCCACCCAAAAACCTTTTCAAATGAACAGAAACAGCCTTATGAATCTCAAGGGTCTGCTCCGTGCCAGATCCTTCAACCTCAAAGTCTTGATAATGGGGGTGTTTACAAATTTCAGTCCCACTTTGACAGACTCTCTTACAGCTCCTTCCTTCGCAGAATAAGCAACATTTAATGTGGAAGTTAACCTTGATGTTCCACGGGCACAATAATAAAACTTTTATAATAAACATGCCTTAAATAAACCAAGGAAGATATACTGTATATACTCAAGTATAAGCCTAGTTTTTCAGCCCTTTTTTAAAGACTGAAAAAACCCTCCTCGGCTTATATTTGGGTGAGGGTCCTGGTTGGCTTATATTTGGGTCAGTTTATACTCGAGAATATATTGTATATTCATTATTTTTCTCCATTATTATTGGTATTATTACATTTATTATTTTACTCTATTATTGTTGCTACTGTTACATTTATTTTACTCTATTAATATTATTATTAATACATTTATTATTTCACTCTGATTTTATTATTATTATTACATTTTACTCTATTTATTATTACATGTATCATTTTCCTGTATTATTTATTATTATTATTATTATTATTATTATTATTATTATTACATGTATTATTTTACTCTATTATTATTAAAAGGATACATAAGCACATTTACATTGAAGAAGATGAGAATCATGATTGGATCAGAGTTGGACAGTCTTATCTTAAATTTGAGCTTGATGTAAATATTCAAAAACATTTAACCTACGGATGCCTCAATTAATGTAATTTTATTGGTATCTATTTTTATTTCTGAAATTTACCACCCTTGGCTTATAGTTGAGTCAATGTTTTCCCAGTTTTTTATGGTAAAATTAGGTGCCTTTGGCTTATACTCCAGTATATACGGTACATATATAGATGGTGCTATGGCTACTATCTGAGCCTTTTTTAATGAATGTCTGCCACGGAGAAAGTAGTTGTAGCTGATCCAGATGCGGGTCAAGTCAAATAATTCAAATTCTTTCCATTCAAAGCATTCAAATCCCTTTCCACCAGCCAAGGAGTAATCTGGAAGATGGGCCATTGAAATGTGTGTGGGAAAAATGCCTTTACTTCTGTTTGTGTTGTCTGTCCTTGTTAATTGTATAAACGGCATTGAATGCTTGCCGTATGTGTGTTCTGTAACGCCGCTTTGAGTCTCCTTCGGCGTGAGAAGGGCAGAATATAAATACTGAAAATAAATGAAATAAATAGCACTGAAAGGTTTCACATTGAATTCATGTCAGAAGATTTCATGCCCAATGACTGTTCGTGAAATGAGGACACCAGCGTCTTATAAAAGAGGGTGACATGATGAAATAAAAGGGGAACCAAGTGTCTGTTTACCAAAATGCATAGAAACCACAATATAGAGCTTTTCAGTAAAAATCATTCTGTATTCCAGCCTTCAATAAACATTGGCATACACAGATAAAGAGCATTCAGAGTGTATTCGGAACATTTACAAAGCTTTCTTCACACGGTTAGTACTACCACATTTCCCACGCCAACCTACTAAAATGACGACGATTCTATAATAAAGGCGCAAAATATTGCTTTTTTGTAGCATTATTTTGAAAATAATATAAAAATAATTTCTATATCATAATTTAAACTTGGCTTGGAAAAAATTTCCAACATAATACAGCCTCGTTATGTCTACAAACAGAACACACTTACAAAACAACTTTTCTTTTGGGGATTTTTGTGTTTTTTCCCATTTTTTTTAAAAAAGAACCCAATATACTATTCTTTCCTTTGTTTTTTTGTTTTAAAAAGAACACAATCATGTACACAGAGGAAAGCAAAATGTGCAAAACAAGTTTATACCGAAGTTATTTTTTTTAAATGTCTTCTAACCGTATTATTCTATTTGGCAATTCAGTCTACAAAAGTTGCCAGGCTTTTCAAATAAAGAAGAGCACAGTTGTACACTGCAAGGAAGTTTGAAATGTCCTCTGAGCTGAAAAGCCACTTACAATCAAGGTCAGATGCTGATTTCTTTCCTCTTTTGCTCCGTCACCATAAGAACATGCACATCCCCTTTGTGTGTTTCCTACTGCAATTGGCTCCATTGATTTGAATGGCCATAATTGACATTTTACTAAGTCCGAATCCAGTCACAGGCGCATACTTTCTACATTTTTGGGAATATTGATAATTTGGAAGACGGAAATGAATGACATTCGGACTCTGATGTGTCTTAAATGTGGGTTTTCTTGAGTAGAAGCTCACATGGCTTCCTTGGAGGGGCCAGGCTTAGCAGGTACCTATTGATCTACTTACATTTGCATGTTTTCCAACTGCTAGGTTGGCAGAAGCTGGGGCTAACAATAGGAGCTCACCCTGTCCATGGATCTGAACCGCCAACCTTCCGGTCAGCTAGTTCTCCAGCTTAGCGGTTTAACCCACTGAGCAACTGTGGCCCCACACCTATATATATGTATACACACACACATACAACGGAATAGATTTGCAAATAATTTCTAAAGGTGCATCTGCAATGTGAAGTCAAGGCAGTTTGGCGCCACCTGAATTGCTTCAGCTCAATGTGATGGAATCCCAGGATTTATAGTTTGGGGAGGCACCAGCACTCTTTGGCAGAGAAGGCTAAAGATCTTGGAAAACTACAATCACTGAGCCGCAAGAGTTAAAGTGGCATCAAACTACAATGTAGACAAGGCATGGGCAAACTTTGACCCTCTCGGTGTTTTGGACTTCAACTCCCACAATTCCTGGCCTCAGGCCCTTTTCTTTCCCCCCTCAGCCTTTTCAGTTCCCTTGTGCAATGGGAGTTTTCCCGAGAAGCCAGATTAGGTTTGAGAATGGAGGGAGTGAAGAATAGACTTAAGCAGCTGAGGGAGAAAAGGAAGGGGCATGAGGCCAGGAATTGTGGGAGTTGAAGTCCAAAACACCTGGAGGGCCCAAGTTTGCCCATGCCTGGTGTAGACGCACCCTTAAGCCCTCCTGATTTAGTCTGCATAAATAATTCTGGATGTTCCAGTCACAGTGCATGGTGGCACAAAGTTATACAGATACCTCTCTCTGATTCTGAACTTCAAGCAAGGATTTCCAAGTATAACATTGTAGCCATTAAGGGATACAAAAAAGGGGAGACCTGGGGTTCTCATAAGGCTCAGTTGGCCCACTCTATGCAGAGAGTTAAATGCACAGGTTGGACTCCGTTATTTCTCCTGTACAATTCACATCGTGAAAGACGTGCTTGTGCCTGCCAATCGTCATGTAACATGGGAAGGCTAGCGCATGTCTGTTGCAGACATAAAGTAAGTGCAGAGTAAGAGCCACGAGGCGAGGGCTCCATATTGCAAACATGCTTTCGGAAACAAGGCATGAACAATCCGTGCCATATTGCATTGCTGTTGTTGTGGGCCTTCAAGACATCCCAATTCATAGCAACCCTAAGACAAACCTACCATAAGGCCTTGCTGACCAAGAGTCACAGTCCAAAATTATGGACTCTCCACATTAAAATATCCCTTCTCTAAGGTGGTGAATTTGCCGTGGATCTGAATTCAAGTGGGATTAGAAATAGGAGTTTGCATGATCTTTGGATTTCAGAAGAGTAAGAAAACATCCTGGCCTTGTACTGAAAGAACAGCAGTCAGGAACCAATTCAACTTGGGACTGTGTATTATGAACAGAAAAGACTTCTGGGTTGTTGTGCATTTTCCGGGCTGTGTGGCCATGTTCTGGAAGCATTCTCTCCTGAGGTTTCGCCCACATCTATGGCAGGCATCCTCAGAGGTTGTAAGGTATATTGGAAAACTAAGCAAGGGAGGTTTATATATCTAAGCAAGGGATATACACAGATATATAAACCTCCCTTGCTTAGTTTTCCAACAAAACTCACAAACTCCGAGGATGCCTGCCACAGGTGTGGGCAAAATATCAGAAGGGAATGCTTCTGGAACATGGCCATACAACCCAGAAAATGCACAACAAACCAGTGATTCCGGCCATGAAAGCCTTCGACAACACAGAAAAGACTTCTACTGACAATTCTGAATTTTTGCTTGCAGTGGCTTACTTCAACCTGCTTCAACCCAACCCAACTCAACTCAACCCAACCCCACCCGATACACAACACACATTATCTGTAAACACAAGTATATCACGTTTTATTCATTCATTAGCCCTTTTTTAAATACTTCTTTTAAGTGTATTATTACAAAGTGTGGGAATGCCTATATATTATATACTGTTCTCTTCATAACCCTAGACCCTTGGTTTCCACAGAAGAAAGGTCAAAAACATTTTTGCATATTTTCTTGGATTGATGATTTTAACAATTCAAGCAAAACAGCCTTTCCCCTCCATACATCTTTATACCTTTTCCCCATGACTATTAGCAGTATACATGTATACTTTATTATAACCATAAAACATTCTCTCTCTTTTTTTTTCCATTTGTACATACATCCGTTTTCTCCAGAACAGTTAGCAACACATTACATTCAACCACTGTTCCATCTTTGTATTTCTGACGCACCAAACAACAGGCCGAGCCCAACAAGATTCTGGTTTGTACAACACCTTGATGGACGGCGCCGATATTTGGTGAAGTGCCGAATTCCCTTTTCTTTTCCTTCTTATTTTTTGCACAGCCCTGCCCTATCCTGACTTGGAAATCACCTCCCGTGAACCCTTAGCCCTTTACATGTTGAATTGTCTACCACCAAGTGACCAATTCACTAATCACTGGCACAAGCAAGAAAGAAACACAGAACCAAACAGAGAGAGCAAAAGAGGAGCAAAGATGAGAACGAGAGAGAGCAGGAGAGAAAGACGGAGCGGTGAGGGGGGGGGGGGGACATGAACAAGAGAGATTTCAAACAAGCAAAACGTGTTTCAAGGCTTTAAAAATGAAGACAAATATCCCTCAAGACGAATCCATTCCAAAGGTACTTAATTTGCTATGAGAAGGAAGTCTCCAACTGTATCATTTTTACCAACAGTCCCTTTTTAGTCCAGTGGTTCTCAACCTTCCTAATACAGTTCCTCATGTGGTGGTGACCCCCAACCATAACATTATTTTCGTTACTACTTCAGAACTGTCATTTTGCTACTGTTATTAATCGTAATGTAAATATCTGATATGCAGGATGTATTTTCATTCACTGGACCACATTTGGCACAAATACCCAATACACCCAAATTTGAATACTTTTGGTGGGAAGATTCACCATCTGTTTCCATAACCATTGTGTTGATTGGAAAAAAAAACCTATACCTTGTTAAGTATCGTTTTAGAAAGTGCTTTATCCCACTACACTATGCATGGGCAAACTTTGAGCCTCCAGGTGTTTTGGACTTCAACTCCCACAATTCCTAACAGCCTCAGGCCCTTTCCTTTTCCCCATCAGCCTTTTCAGTTCTCTTGTGAAACGGGAGTTTTCCCAAGAAGCCGGATTAGGTTTGAGAACGGAGGGAGTGAAGAATAGACTTAAGCGGCTGAGGGGTAAAAGGAAGGGGCCTGAGGCTGTTAGGAATTGTGGGAGTTGAAGTCCAAAACACCTGGAGGGCCAAAGTTGGCTCATGCCTGCACTACAAGGTAGTTAAATCAAAAGGGAGAAGCGAAAATGATAAATAGCAAATTTACCTAAATTCACCTAGAGAAGTGCTCACGGGAATATGGAAAACTATTCCTACACAAATATATTAGTAGTTACTAATATTTGCTTTTCCTGATTTACCTCTCTCTGTAACAAATACAATGATAGCTAACGCCACCCGGTACCACAGATTTCTTTGGCCAAAAAAAAATGCATGAGCAATTACACTTAACCCATGAAGACAACAGAGTCATTGTTCACAGCTGGAGCATCCAAAGCTCCTGCTCAAATTGACTTAGCAGCAGCCTTTCGCCACCTCTCTTTTGCGCTTTCAATTCTCAACCGGAAGCACAGAAAGGGCAAGGGAAGAGTCCCTTTAAAAGGGGGGAAGGTGCCCTTTTCGCTCACTTCAAAATGAGTGGTCGAGAAGAAGACTGCAAAGCCCAGGCAGTGTCAAATACATCGTCCGTCCTCCTTCTTGCTGGGATTTCCCATAACAGAACTCCTGCCGTATGGCATGAATACAATGAAACAACCTCATCGGGTGGTTTCTTGGAGGGGAAGAGGGGAATAGACCCTAATTCAGAAGACCACGTATACTGTAAACCTCTCAGAGATACACAAACGACACGCCTGGATTCATTAAGCATTGTCATAAAACATTGGTAATATTTCCTATTGCTTTCAGCCAGAAAGAAGGGGAGGCTGAATATATGTTAAGTAAATAAATAAATGTATATAGTTTCCGTTCTTCTTGGGATATCCCAAGGAGCCCTTCTCACTTCGCTTTGTCCTTTGACATGAGGCAGTTTAAACGTTGTGCAAAAAACGCACAATTGACAAGAGGCACAATTGCTTTGAAACCAAGGATGCAGAAAAGCAAGTATACAATAGAAGTGAGGGAGGGTTGTTAGATGATATTCTTCCCAACCTAAAGTTATCAAAGAAGGTAGGAATTAAAAGGCGGGACCCTAAATGTAGGCTTCTCGTCACAATAAAAGGGAAGACTGCAGGGGTACAGATCTGTGTCATTAGGATGAAGCCACACTGTAATCGTTCTTCGCCCTCCTATCATTGGGGTGAACGAATCCTGAAGAAATGGAATGGATGCGGGATGCGGAAATGAAATTCAACCCAGACCAGGTAAGGTCCAGAGATATTTGACAGTGAGATATATTGCTTTAAGGTGGGTGGGTGGACTCTCTTTCTCCAGAGGCCTTTAGAGATCGGTCATTTTTCCTTCTCTGCTAAGAGGCAGCAACTCTACCTTAGGTTACACGGCTACTATTACATTTTGCTTGCATAGTGCCAACTTTCCGGAATTTCTAAGAATTAATATCTAAATCAGGTGGCTTCAATCAACAGTATTGCTAAGCTGAACTAAACACTCAACTCAATAGGACTCAAGGGTTTTTTTTATGGTATCAGCAGCAAATTGAGAACATACTGTGAGAGAATTGGCTGTCTACAAAGACGTTGCCCAAGGGACGCCCGGATGTGTTGCCATCCTGTGGGAGACATCATTCATGTTCCCGCATGGGAAGCTAGGGCTGACAGATGGGAGCTCACTCCATCTCGTGGATTCAAACCACCAACCTTGAGATCAGCAGTTCAGCCGGCACAAGGGTTTGGCCCATTGTGTCACTTGTAGGACACAAGTATGCAGTCTGCATTAAATAGCAACAGAAAGACAAGTGTCCAAAACCATGGCTGCAGATGTTTCACCTCCTATGGACCTCTCCCCATTAAATTGTAAAGAGTGCTTATTTTCGAGAGTCAGAGGGAATATGCCAATTTAAAAACAGGCCTTTCATCCTATAGTTTTGTCTCACTTTCGTCAATACACTCAAGAGTGTGTGTTTCAGGGGTGGGAAAGCTGCTCTCATGAATCCAGACCTTCATTTGTGTATCCGCAGAGCACAAAAATCATACAAATGTTTCTAAGCAAGGATGTTAGAAGACACAACTACCATTTCCCTCCCCTCCGGCTTTACAAAAGGGGAGGGGACTATGAAAAGTTAATTCTTTTTTCTTTAACCGAGATGGCTCTATAGAATGAGGCAGACACAATCTTATTACAATACCACATCTCCAGTTATTATGACTTTTTCCCTATCTTTCTACTACCTGAGTGATGTCAGTGTAAATTCAGGCACCATTAGTAAAATTTTGACCACACATATACATAGCACTGACAAAAGGAGTAAACAACCTTTCAGCTTACCAGTGTATGTAAAAAAGACAACCACAAAATGGAAAACAATAAATTCTTTATGATAAATTATCCTTGTTTTTCTTCACCCCAGAAAAGAAAAATAAGCGTAGACCTTTCTCCCCGTAGATCCCTTTTTGCAGGATTTCCCTCCTTCTTCCTCCCGTCATCCACTGACACAAACTTTCCAAGTAAGAAAAATGGAGGAAATAAATAGTCCTGGGAAGAGCGCCACCACCTTTAATGTCGATGGCCCTTGTTTTCTCGCTCCCTGCGTTTGATCTCCTCCTTGTAGCAGTAGGAGCAATAGTTGTCAGTCTCCGGGCGGCCGTAGAAGGAGCAGTTCTCCCTCTTGCAGTGGTTCTGCTGGATGGAATAGATGGGGCAAACGGTGCTCCGGCCTCGGTTTTTGTCATTGTTTAACCAGGTCTGAGGGGCCTCCTCGTCGGCGTATTCTAAGCAGTCTCGGATGTCGCTGGTATTGAACCCGTTGGTATACGTTTGCGACTTGTGGTCCGTAGGCATGGCGTAGGTCAGCGACTCCACCGTGTTGACCGTGCGGATGCCTGCTATCCGGGCCGGGCTGTAACTCTGCGAAGACAACGACCGGTTCTGTTGGGGGTACGTGGCACACGTTTTTAAGGTACCGACCACTGGCTTGTAGGTATCGTCTTGGAAGCTGGATGGCTTGGAGTTGACGTCATGCAAGTGGATGACACTCTGCCGTTGAACGGGGGGCGTATGGCTATAGTGGGCAGATACCGGGATGGGTCCGCTTCTCTTGGCGCTGTTGCTCGGTGAGGAAAATGACCCCAGCATGGGACTAGTGCGGTCTTTGAACTTTAAAACCAGTGGAGTCGTATGGCTTTGAGGCAAGACGGGTGATGCCCTTCCCTGAGGAGATGATTCCAGCTTCTCTTTCGAGAAGGCTTCTTGCTCCAGCTTCCGGCCGACCGACCCGTTGAGCGTGGCCTTCTTCTCCGCCTCCTTCCTCTTCTGCTCTTGTTCAGCCGTGAAGCGTTCCTGGGCACTGGTCAAGTAATAGCCGATCATCTCCTCGTGGAACTGGTGCCGATGGCTGGTCAGGAGGAGGCCAGCAAAAATGAATTTCCGCTCCCCTTGCATGGCGGCCCTCAAAATGTTGAGGCTCAGCTTCACGTCAGTGCTGTACTTCCACTGGTCCGACTGCTTATCCGACGGGGATTTGGAGATCATTTTTTCAACCGGCGAGATGCTTGCCTTTTCGGTGGGGGAGGGGGTGGTCTTTTCGGAGGGGGAGGTGCTCGCAGACTGGCCGGATTCCTCCTTGCTCCCCTTGCGGGACTTGGACTTCTTCTCTTTGACCTTCTCGATGATCTCCCCGTTCTTCCCGTTTCCTGAATTCGCCCGGCTCATTTTGCCATGCACGAGCCCCCCGAGCCCGCCCATGTTCTTCTTTAGCTTGATGCCCAGCGTTTTGCTGAGACTCCCAAGTTTGTTGGCCACTGAATCGGCGCGGTTTTTTTCTTTCTCCTTCCGTTGTTTTTCTTTCTCTTTCCCGTTTTTGCCACTATTGCCGTTAGAATTACTGCAGATGGAATCTCTGTCGGAGTCCATGGAATCGGCAAGAGACTGAACGTCCTCTCCTGCCGACGCAGTTGGGGATTCTGGCTGAGCCAAGGGAGCCTATTGGGAGAAGCAAGGTGACAGTCAGGAACTAGGATGAGCAAGCATGCACAAGAATTGTCCTGTCTGCCTCAACAAGAAACCTCTCGACATTTTTATGACCAATTCTGATGATGGTTAGGACATGGAAAACAAAGGTTGTAATTCAGAGAGTTTCTGTGTGTGTAATGTTAATACACAAAGCGGTTATATGAACAGGTGGTCTCATCTTTGATATTTTTGTTTGCTTGTTTCCTTGCATTTTGGCTTTCTATAACAAAGCTCGCCAAATTTCTCACTGAACTGGTCTTTGGAGAATTTCCTTTCTTGAAATGACTGCAAACAAGATGACGATGATAACTAAATGCCTTATGTGTTCTCATCTGATGATACCATTTTGGAATGATGTTAGATGGAGCGGATATGTTCCTTATTTTGGAATGATGTTAGATGGAGTGGATATGTTCCAAGTGTTCCATGATTTAGTAGGAAATTTCTCTCTCCAGTTCAGTTCAATCTGCCAGTATTCCTGAATATGTCCTTTTCTGCAGCTGTCCTGTGGTTCACTTGCTTGACCTATCTCAACACACTTGCATGTCGTGTCTGCTCCTGCTCAGTGTCTACAGGGCACCGTATTTGGAGTATATCGAGGGCAAGGAATGGAAATTCAGCTTTATGGCAATCCAGAAATTCCAGTGAGTCTCTTTCTGTGTGAAAATGCTACTGTGTGGAAGGCATTTCAGCACAATTGAATATGCAAAAGGACAAGAAAACAAAGCAACAGTCCAGATGTCATTATCTGGATGTTTGCCAACATCGGGCAAGAATGTCAAAAATGACAAGTGGTTTGCAGGTAAGTTAAGTGCTGTACACTGTGGCAGTAAGATTTCATATTTCAGTTCTTCTTTATAGTGTTCTATAATATAATTGCTGCCGTTCTCGTGTGCTATCTGAAAACACTGAATGTGAGCTTTGCAATTTCCTGTGTGGCTAGAAAGGAACATTTCACAAAATTCATCTCTGAAAGTTCTGAAGCAGGATATTTCAGATATCTTTCCAGACAGATTTTTTTTCCTTACAAAATTCTGCTCATCTAATTCATCTAATTTGTCAATGTTGTGTAGGAAACAATATCAGCAGCAAGGTTTCCTATCTCTATACAGGTCAGCTGAACAGAATTTTGTATTTGGCATTACATAGGAGGTAGAATTTTCACAATATGTTCACTGCGCCTGACTAGTAGCTATTGCTTGAGTATGTTTTAATGTATTATATGTTTTATGAGTTTATATGTTTTAAATTTATTTATGTGATTGTATTTTATTGTGTATTGCTGGGCTTGGTCCCCATGTGAGCCGCCCCGAGTCTCTTCAGGGAGATGGGGCAGGATATAAGAATAAAATTATTATTATTATTATTATTATTATTAGTATTATTAGTATTATTATTATTATTAGAAACACAACAAGTTGAGTCCACAGCAGACACTCTGCTGGCTGTTGTATTGGATCACATGATGGACACTTCCCAAGTGTCTAGGACTGTGTGATAAATTGGCAAATAATGTGGGCAGATCCCAGTAAGGTGGCCTTCTGCAGCTGGCAGATGGTAATTTTGTCAGCGCCAATTGTGTTTAAGTGCAGGCCAAGGCCTTTAGGCACTGCACCCAGTGCGCCGATCACCACTGGGACCACCTTGACTGGCTTGTGCCAGAGTCTTTGCAGTTCAATCTTTAAATCCTCATTATTATTTTATTGTATGACACAGCAAACAAGATAGATATGCTGGATTTCTTCGACAAAATCACAAGTCGAACACTTTCCAAGCGTCTAGGACTGTGTGATGTATTTTCGGATGATGCGTGCAGATCCCAGTATATTATTATTATTATTATTATTATTATTATTATTATTATTATTATTATTATTATCTAGAGGGGTCCAGTGTACAGATACTTGGCCAGCCGTGCTCCTTCTCTGTGTCCCCTAAACCTCTTGTGTAATAATACACAACTTCCCTAAAATGCCAGCCCACAAAAACAAAGCACAAATGCAATGCGTTTCCTTGTTCCAGGGCTGGACGCAGAGCACGGGACCCTCTGCTCTCGTGAGCCTCCTTGTCAGCACAAATATCATCTCAAACTGCTTAGGGAGAGTAAAGGCGTTACCCGTGTTTCCGACGGTATGCGTATCCAGGTTACATTCATGTAACTGTGCAGAAGGTTAAGTTTGGCCTCCAGAGACAGAATCAAACTGAGAAGGAAAAAGAGAGAGAGGAAAGACCACATCATAATCACCGAAAAGTGGCCACCGCAGTTGAGAGAAGCAGAAAAAGGAGTCATTTCAAAAGGCAAGCCATACTCGTGCTCCAGGCTCCCCAAAGTAACACTGAATAGTTCTCATTCTGTTGGATTCAGAGACACGCTACATGTGACGTCCAGCCACAGCAGTCAAAGTTGGAACCCCCTAACAACTAACCCACAAGCATCCGCAAGCCCCTCGGCTGAGAACGCTCCACCAAAGTCTACGAAATTCTGTCTCAGGGCAGACTTCAAGTTCAGTGGCTGAAATCCGAATGATGAAAAATGTCTTACTTGGCCAGCTTGGAGTTATCATTGTCATCCTTCCCCCACTCCCAGTCCTTCCCTGGATCAACCGCAAAGTGCAAAGGCAGTAACTTGTGTTCAGAGTCAGTCAAGGGAATCACCGCTGGAGGAAAGGAGAAACCAGAAGCAAAGAAATCGGGTTAGGCAGGACAGGGTAAGAAAGAAAGCAGAATTGGCTGAAGAAAAGGAAAAGACAGGGAGCGTTTCGGAGGCACACGTTCAAGTAAAACAAACACTTGCTTCCCTTTCCATGATATCATGACATGTCATGTTATGATGAAGGCAAGAAAAGTATCTCTTCTTATCTGATAGGTATTTTCTTTTTCCATGACAAAGTGGAATATATAACCAAGGATAGTGAGCAGGCTATTACGCAGCCAGCCAAAGAGAAGGTCTAAACAACACAGCTTTCTACAGATGCTTATCTATGCAAATACGACCCTGATCTGTGCAGGAATGCAGACAGACGGAGAAAAACGGATCAGCTTTGGCCTTTGCTCACCCTAAAGTAACAACAAC
The DNA here is from genome assembly GCF_035594765.1 of Anolis carolinensis. Classification (NCBI taxonomy): domain Eukaryota; kingdom Metazoa; phylum Chordata; class Lepidosauria; order Squamata; family Anolidae; genus Anolis; species Anolis carolinensis. Next base: position 24,283,657 of record NW_026943822.1, read on the forward strand.
TCAAGGATTTCCTACCTTTCTGTTCATTGGTTCAGGTGGCCATAGCTCAGTCACCTGCATTTGGAAGGAGGTGCGGTGGCACCATGGATTAAACCCTTGTGCCAGCTGAACTGTTGACCTGAAGGTTGGGTTGCTGACATGAAGGTTTCCGGTTCAAATCCATGAGACGGGGTGAGCTCTAGCTTGTGGGGATATGAAAGAAGCCTCTCACCTAACACATCAAGGCGTCCCCTGGGCAACCTCTCTGTAGACGGCCAATTCTACAGATGATAGTGATTGTTACTATAATTTTATGTGTTATCGGTTTATACTTATGTACCGTTTTATGTTAATTGCTGCACCCTCAAATGCTTTGTAAGCCACCACAAGTCCCTTCAGGGAGATGATAATAATAATAATAATAATAATAATAATAATAATAATAACAACAACAACTTTATTTTGTTATTATTTTGTACCCCGCCTCCATCTCCCCGAAGAGACTCAGGGCAGCTAGTTTTTTTATTATTATTATTATTATTAATAATAATTCTCTCACATCAGAAGCAACTTCCAGTATGTTCTGACACGATAAAAAAACTCTGCATTTGGAAATGTTTGAAATGACTCCACATCATTGCAAAAATTACAACCGTTGCTTTATCTAGCTACGTATGCATACATCCGAAGCAGAGGTACCGTAAACTACAATCTTACCCCTATCCCCCTTGCTGCCATCATTACTTTTGGCAAAAAAAAACAAAAAAAAAAAACAATTAGCGAAAACTTCAGTGCTGAAATTCAGTTCTGAATTAAAGCAACCATTTGGCAATAAAGGCAGAAGCAGAGAAAAACATCCTGCCTTGCGCAAATAAGCACTCAGCAAAATTTAACCTTCTATTGCTTAGGCAGACGGTAGTTTATCTGATTTCTAATGCTAGAAAATAATAATCTCACAAGCATTTGCTGTTTGTGTTACTGCTAACAACCTCCAAGCATTCGGCGTGCCCATATGCATAGACAAGTAGGAAATAATGTTATCTCATTTCTATAACAGCCTCTAATACAAAGACAGTATTTTGCAAGATCAGTGAATACAGCTTAGAGTGATGGAAACCGACCTGAGAGCTTGTAACATCAACTGCTATTCGCTAGGTGGCACCAAAGCGTGTCAATCCCTTATTTTTGGAGCATATAGCGAAATTGCCATCTGGATTCAGGGCTAGACCAAATGAATAAAAGCAACTGAAAGTAGCTGCTTTGGATGCAGATTATATATATATATATATATATATATATATATATATATATATATATATGCAGTGCTAGTATAGCAGCCTGTGATCTAGACGCTACATCCTCTGTGACATTGTAAAAGATCATGGGACGCACTGTTTGGATGGTACAATGTACGTACAGCACAGCTGCTTTATGTACAGAATGCTTGATGGACATGCCTGCATTTGAGTGACTTTATAGAAACTGGGAGGGTGTTACACAGGATTGGCTGCAAGTAAAGCTCAACCACACAGCTTTAACATTGAGTGCAAGATTTAAGATTCAGCCATCTTCTTCTATCTCATTCTCTGTTCCAAGTAAACAGAGGCTCAACCTACCTGCTAGATCAGGCATGGGCCAACTTCGGCCCTCCATGTGGTTTGGACTTCAACTCTCACAACTCCTAATAGCCTATCGGTGGGAGTTGACGTCCAAACACCTGGAGGGCCGAAGTTGGCTCATGCCTGCTCTAGATTCTCCCTCAAAAAGTAATGAGGAAAGAGAAGAAATGCAACTTAACCTTTTCCCTTCCTTTTATGTACCAACTCAGTTTCTCTTCTTCTCACTCACTATCGTTTCCTGTACAATTGTGGTTGCATGCCTTCACGTTGTTTCTGACTTACTGTGACCCCAAGTTAAACCTATCACAGGTTATTCTCAACAAGGCTTGTTCAGAAGGGTTTGCTTTTGCCTTTGAAGCTGAGAGAGAGTGACCTGTCCAAGGACACTCCATGGGTTTCCATGGCTGAGCCACGATTTGAGTAATCCAGCAACTCAAACCATATGCTATAAAGTATTTTTGGGGCCGTGGTGGCGCAATGGGTTAAACACTTGTGCTGCTGAACTGCTGACCTGAAGGTTGGCAGTTTGAATCCGCAGGACGGGGTGAGCTCCGGCTGTTAGCCTTAGCTCCTACCAACCTAGCAGTTCGAAAACATGCAAATGTGAGTAGATAATAAAGGCAAAAATGATGCTCCAAGCAGTTATTTATTTATGCCAACCACATGAGCATGAGGTGTCTGAGGACATCACAGGCTCCTCGGCTTAGAGATGAAGAAGAGCACCTCCCCAGAGCCAGAGATGAGCATCGCCTCCAGAGCCGGAAATGAAAGGAGAAGCCTTTACCTTTGTTTGTGTTTGTGTCTCATTGTAGTTCGTTGTAAAAAGACATAGAATGTTTGCCTGTGTCTGTTTATATGCTGTAATCTGTTCTGAGTACCCTCAGGGAGAAGGGCAGAAAATAAATAAATTATTATTATTATTATTATTATTATTATTATTATTATTTTATTGTATGACACAGCAAACAAGATAGACATGCTGGATTTCATATCACAAAATCACAAGTCGAACACTTCCCAAGTGTCTAGGACTGTGTGATGTATTTTCGGATGATGTGTGCAGATCCCAGTAGGATGGCCTTTTATTATTATTATGATTATTACTTGAAGCAAAAAAAAAAGGTTCAAAAAGGTAACAGGCAACCTTCCAAATGTGAACACATTTGGAGGTTAGTGAGGACCAGGCAAGAGGAAGGAATGGGAGATTATTATTTATCATCATCATCATCATCATCATCATCATCATCATCTTCATTATATTTATATTCTTAACCAAGATGCAAAGCAGGATCTTGCTTGTCTAATGCATATTCAATGGTGCCATTGCAGAGGGAATGAGACTAATCTGTCAGCTGCAGGGAATTCTCCTCCCTGAGTATTAGTCAAAAGTCAGAGGAGCTTCAAAGCCACCCAAATCAATTCTACAAAGCCAAACTATATTTGGTAGAGTATACATTTTGGACGTGCTATACATCTTCCAGAAAAACAGCAACAGCAGAAAACATGACAGCTTAATCTATAGCATTTGAAAGAAGATTATAGTCCTGGAATTTGATCCTTGAGAGTCCCATTCAGACATGGAGATGTGTGAGAAGGATCGACCAATATGAGAGGTTGCTTGACTTCATGGAGACAAAGATCTGTATTCTTAGGGTCGTCAATGGTCCCAAGTGCAGTCACACACACATACACACACACACCCTCCTGCCTTTGCTCTTCCTTGACTGTCTCCCACAAGCTGCCCGGAAATGTATCTGATCTTTCCAAATGGATGTGAACATGTCTGCCGAGCAGCGCCTCGCCATCGCCGCATCCCTTCCGCTCAGAGTGTTTCCTTGTGCTGCTGGAATCAAAGGAGGCTTTGAGCCCGCCTGGCAGGAGCGCCACCGACACTTCCCCGTTTTATGGGAAACCATCCCTTTGACAGAAAGAGTTACTTGTGCCTTTGAACTGACAAATGCATGAATAAAAAGCTTCTAGGAATCAATCAGCTCAAACCCCATGATTAAAAGGATTTCGGGATGGCTGAAGATGGCAAGGTTTAGCGAGGCAAGAGGCTTCTGCTTGCTTTGCACAGGATAAGCGCCTTCAAAGGGAAAAGTCGTGGAAGGTATGCAAGGCTTAGTCTGGGAATTCAGCATTTTTAAAAACAAAAACACCAGTATGGAGTTACAAACAACAACATGTTGATTCACTTTGGACATTACTTTGTGAAACTCTTGTCTTGTGTTCATCGTATTTCTGGGTGAAACCAGAGGAAGGATCTTCCTGTCAATCTTGGTCAGTTTGTAGGACCAAGTTAACAAAAAAAAAAAAAAAACACTGGAGGAAATGCCACCAAATTTGGCCACAATACACCAACACATCCAAGGTATGACTTCCACTCAGAAAAACCTAAACAAATAAACAGGAATGAATAGCCCTGCAGCTTCAAAGCCTGGCTTCTTCTTGTTACTTTATTTTCCATACTACCATACTATGCCACAGCAACGTGTGGACGGGCACAGCTAGTGATGTTATAAAGTTGGGTAGAAGCAGAAGTTCAGAGCTTAGAATCCTATTGATTTCTTTCACAGCCCCTCTCTGATTACTCAAACGTTTTATTAGGATGCCACTGAAATATATTTATGGAAATCCTAAACAAAGCTAGTATTTCCTAAGCATAATAGAAACAAATACTGTGAATCCAGCGCTGAACAGGCTCCATGAAACTAGTTAACTAGCACTGAAGCAAACTCTTGTGAATTTACACTTTCACTTAAAACAGAAAACATTATTTTTCTAGCTCTCATGGTTGGGAAGAAAAGCTTGAAGTAAATAATAATGTCTTCCTTTTGTTGATATCTCAAATGATCTTGCTTCATTTATTGATGAATGAATGAATGAATGCATAAACAGATTGAAAAATAAATAAAAGACTACCTCAAAGCTTACTGTTGTGCCAGCTTGCATGGTGATGGTTCACTGGGCCTTCCAGCTGACTGGCGTTTCATTAGAAGCATTCTGTTTTCACAACACTGGGCTGCCCCATGTTCATGAAACGCTAACAAAGTTTTATTATTAACGCAGCTTTGTTTGCTGTTCTGTTACTGTGTAATTAAATGAACGGTTCTACTTGCCTCAAACCATCAGAATTCAGAAGTTTTTTGGGGGGTGGGGGATACATCAAAGCACACCGTTTTGTAAACAAAGCATAATGAACCTCAGTGGGATCAGACTTGGGAGGGTATACCGTTCTCCTTATTTTTGAAAGACAGCCTCAAGGAAACAGTAGAGAATCCAAGAATACTATTTGGTATCCAGTCATCACAAATCACCAGCATGATAGCGAAATACAGACTTAACTCAGAACTGTCAGCACCACAAGATATAATATCAGAGCTTCCCAATATTGCCATATACCTCAGGAGTGAAATAATTTCATGAACCTGTGTTTCCAGCATGAACACTACAGATCAGTCGACAGCTGATATTCTCTCCAGGTCAGGACAATTAATTTATTAATTGAATGTCTATCTTGCCTTTCTCCCAAGAATAAGCATGCCCACTGGCTCTGCATTACATTCTGCTCCAGCACCATTGACTTTTATATCTGCCATACCTTGTTCCCTCTGTTGATCTTTTTGCTCCATGGACACGAGGGCAGAGAAGTGCGCTTGATCGTAGGCCAGGACGAGGGGCGAACAATGGCATCGGTTGGGCATGACTTCCAAAGGCAAGTAAATCCCACCAAATGGAATGGGTGCAAATGCTGTAAAGAGAAACCGGGGTTTTGAAAATATAGTATAAAAGGGGATGAATAGACTAGACAATTAGGTGTTGATGAGTTACATGTCACCGATTTCACATTCGTGTGTGAGACCACGAAGACTACAAGCAAATGGAATATATACAGATTATATTTCAGATGAAAGGATGTGCAAAACCATGTTAGAAAACTCTCTGTAGTGAGCATTCTACTGCTGCCTTCATTACATCCTTTTAATTCTGCTTTTGCCATTATGAGCAAATGTATCACTTGAGACGGTAGAGTTCATAACAGGTGCAAGAGGCCAACAAAACCACTCACCTTCGCCTCCAGAGTCGCGCAACATGGTGTCTGCAACCACCACAATCGGCCGCCTTAATATATGTGCTAGAACAAAAACGTGGAACTCTTCTAGGCTCTCATACACCGGATCTTCCGAATTGTCAACTCTAGAAAATCAAAATCAAAATCACCAAACCACAACTCTCATGATTCGATAGCATTGAGCCATGGCAGTTGAAGTGCTGTCAAACTGCATTCATTCTCCAGTGTGGACGCACCCTAAATCTAACAGGGGAAGCCTGTACCTCTTTCTGGCACGTGGCAATCCCTATTAAAGAAGATTGGTTTGTACGCTGAAAGCTGTGGTATGTCTATCTAAAATATTTATCAATCCCGTGTATGAGTGTCTGCACGTGTTCATCCTCATTTTTGGAGAAGCAAAGCTGTCAGAAGCGACTCCTTTAAAGACTGAGCCGCTTGGCAAATAGCGATCTCTAATTGGAATACCCTGAGCTGTGCAACAACATGAGTTCATGTGGTACGAACTGTCTGAGAAGGACAGAATGAGGTTGAGAGCACTGCTGAGGAGGACCAGAATACAGAAGCAGTGGAAGATTAAGGCGTTCTTTGAAAAAGGAACGGAAAAAACAACACATGCAGCATTTTGAGGCAGCAGAAGTAGAAGCAAAAACAAAGTAAGCATCAATTTGTTGTCGAAGGCTTCCATGGCTGAAATCACTGGATTGCTGTGAATTTTCCGGGCCATATAGGCATGTTCCAGAAGCATTGTCTCCTGAAGTTTCACCCACATCTATGGCTGACAGAAAACAATCAGGGCCAGGTAACACCTCCCAACAAAGGATGCCCCCAGGCAGGAAGCAGCCAGGCTTTGAAGCTGCTAGGCTATTTAGTGCTAATCAAGCTTGCCAACTGCAACATTCACACTTCCCTCAGACAGACAAGAGTTCTTTCACAGATATATAAACCCCACTTGCCTAGTTTCCAACAGACCTCACAACCTCTGAGGATGCTTGCCATAGATGAGGACAAAACGGCAGGAGAGAATTATTTATTTATTTATGTATTTATTTTATAAATAATGCTTTTGGAACATGGCCATACAGCCCAGAAAACTCACAGCAACCCAAAGCCAGTATCCATATGTAATAAAATGTTTATGTCTAAAAATGTGGCTTAATTTAAAAAATGAAGTAGATAAGTAAATAATACCACGTGCACCTCTTGGGAAGTTAAAACTGAATCCGTTCTTCTTCTAGAAAGAGGCCTAACGAGAAATAGCTAGACCATGTTTAACATTCACAAGCCACAACACTCTTCCTATTCCAAACAAATGTCTGTCTACAGGATTTTGTGTTCTGTATTAAATCATATTACAGGATAAAGCAGGACAAGACGACGCGCTTACCCTCCACCGGTGCCTCCATTTTTGCTGAAATGGGTGCGTGGTTCGCTCGAAGCCAACTTGAGCAGTTCGTTCCATTCCCGCTCCCATTCTTCTTCTGTGTAAACTAACCCCGACTAGGAGACAAGGAAATTCGTTTTGAGAAACAAGGAGGCAAATAGGACACACGCCATTGATTTAGATCTTCACTATAACGGTCCTCTTGACCCACATTTTCGCATTCACAAAGTCATTCCCAGAAATCCGAACGCAAGGCTGTCTCAGCTCTTTCGCAATGTCGGCTTTTTCAAATATAAAATAAGCTAAGCTGCAAAAAATGAAGAACTCTCTAGTGCTTTAACTATAGGGTGGGATGATAATAATTTAGTATGTAAATAAAATAAAACCCAAAATGAAAAATGCCAGAATTTGGCCAGATTTGGAAGCCACGTTTCACCTCTCAGACATGAAAGTTGGATGAGACTACGCTGCAAACCTTCAAGCTCCCTTGAGGCAAGAGTCCCTTGAAGGACCTAAAGAATTCTATGGCAGGGCCACTTCTCCCTCCGTTTGCGCTCGACACACCTCTTTGTTCTGCTGCGTCTGCTGCCACCTCCACCTTCTCTTCAGCGCTTCCCTTTCGGCCCCGCTGCGCATCATGGTGTAGAGGGCTTTCCGTAGCACAAGGTCCCTGTCGTGAAAACCCCACATTCCTACATGAAGAACGAAACACAGCAAACACTGCAGATCATATTCCAAACAAAGCACAGCAATGAACTCTGCTATAAATCACAAGCATTATTTTCTTAGTCTAATCGTTGCTTAGTTGCCTTTCACTGTTATAAAAATTTACAAGTCCATATTTCCAAGATTAAATGGGTTACTGAGGAGCAATACTGGATTCCAGAGACATTTAAGAGACCCCACTGCCTCTTAAACAGGAACAGAAGAGCAGCACAATACTCCGACACAATACTCCGACTCCAACATTGTTCTGGTTTAGCCATAAACTGAATCTACTCTGCCCTATATCCCAGGATCTGATCCCACGTGATCTGCTTTGAACTGGATAATATAAGTCAACACTGGGCTGCTGTGAGTTTTCCGGGCTGTCTGGCCATGTTCCAGAAGCATTCTCTCCTGACGCTTTGCCCACAGGCATCCGCAGAAGATGTGAGGTCTGTTGGAAACTATGCAAGTGGGGTTTATATATCTGTGAAAGGTCCAGGTTGGGATAAAGACTTCTTGTCTGTTGGAGGCAAGTGTGAATGTGAATGTTGCAATTGGCAAGCTTGATTAGCATTGAATAGCTTTGCAGCTTCAAAGCCTGGCTGCTTCCTGCCTGGGGGGAACCTGTGTTGGGAGGTTCTTTGAGCACAGAAATGCTGGACCACTCTGACAACCACCATGTCACTGAAATTCAGAAGCATGTGGACAATTTCAACAAAAAGGAGGAAACCATGACAAGGAACACAATCTGGCTCCCAGTATTAAAGAACTCTAAAATCAGGACAGTAAATAAAGAATACTCAGAAGACATGGGAATTCCAGATATGAAACAATCAGGGCCAGCTAACACTTCCTAACCAGCTGTTAGGAATTCTATGAGTTATAGAAGTCCAAAACACCTTGAGGAGGGCTGAAGTTTGCTCATGTTTGATATAACCAGAAGTGTCAATATCTGCATCCTAAATATATCTCACAAAACTTCGAATCCTGCAATGCAAATGCATTTAGCCATGGCAGTTAAACTGGTATGAAACTGATCATTCTGCAGTGTGGACACACAACCTTAGTCATTGGGCTTCTTCTCTCCAATGGTCTGTGCTTATCTGAGGTTTGATCAGGATCTCCTCTCCCTTACTCTTACTCAAAGGCAATGAGATTGGAAAGAAACTGCATGTTTCCATTGCTGCTTGGGATGATTCTCTTTCCCTGCTTTCCTATTGTTGCATTGGGTCCTCTTTTTTTCACTTTCTACAAGATTACAACTTTTTGTACTACTAATAAATAAATAAACATTTGGAGACTCAAAAATAGGCTCAACATATAAGAGGAACCTTATACCTCATGCCAGAATCTAAAATTCTGCTTTAGATACAATCCTGTTAAAATAAATGTTGTCATTGCTTGGATCAGACACGCCATTTCATGGCTATCAGAGATCAACCCAAGAGGTTAAAAAGTTTAATTTGTTGTTGCTGCTTCTTCTCAGCCAGTAATGGATGAGACCTCTGTCATCCATCAAAATGTCCTCATGAGTGACACATTCAATACACCTAAGGGGAGGGCAGACAAATGCTTTTCTGCTCCGTCCTGGAAAGGTAATATATCCTCATCCCACTGCTGCTAAGAAACCACTTTGGGAGTCAGACAACCAAAGCTAAGAGGCCACAAGTTTCTGAAAGTTACTGGGAAGGTCTGCTGACCATTAGAAATTGAGATTCAGGTCTCTTCAGTCATAGGAAAATAATGCTGCTTACTGTGCCACAGAGATGTTGGGACTACTAACAGGAACTCTCTTATCAGACCATGTATACATCTCTTATCAGCCTACTTATACGTACATCTCTTATTAGGGCTGGGCTTTAGCACGGCTGGTAATAAGATCTATCAACCGAAAGGTGGCCAGTTCGAAGCCTGGTTGGGGTGAGCACTCAACCATCAAGCCCAGCTCACTGTTTACCTAAGCAGATCGAAAACAGCTTAGAGATGTAAGTAGAGAAATTAGGTAGCACTAATTAGCGGGAAAGGTATTTTACGACATCATAAAGAACAAGACCAGAAATATGGTGACCAAGACGAAGGTGGAAGGAGGAAGTCCTGATGGCTCTTCGTCATAGAGAATGGAGCAACAGCACCGCCCTGTGACTGAACCCGAACTCAACCTCCAAGGCATCGAAACTGGACTTTGCGACAACATACCTCCTTTCTGTCTGTTCTGTTCTGTCCTGATGGCATTGAATGTTTGCCATGTATGTATATTGTGATCCGCCCTGAGTCCCCTTGGGAAGATAGAGCAGCATATAAATATAGTGTTGTGTCTAGGTATACATCTTATCAGCCTATTTATACATCTCTTATCACCCTATTTATACATCTTATTGTTCCCACATCTTGTTTATTGTGTTACTTTTTTCTGGAGAAAAGTGGATTATAAATCTACAAATGGTTGCACAAGAATTCCTAAATCGAAAACGCCTACCTAAAGAAGCAGCATGTAATAGGCAGTTTCCGTCACCCGTAGTTGCCAATGGGAGCAGCCGTTTACAACTCGTACATACAGTAGACCACCAGTTCAGACGACCTGGAAAAAGCAAAAACAAGGTATCATCTTAAAACAAGGGACACATCTCAGCTGTTCAGAGCTATCTTAGGCTGGATTTTGCATAAAGAGTCTTCTTATATGTAGAAATTATTCCCAGGACTGACAGAAACGGGGAAGGCAGAGGTGTTGCCAACAGTACCCGAGGCTACGGCATGCTGAGATTCAGCTGAGGCAGAAGGACAACGTCTGCAAACTTCTAAATGAGAGCATTATATAAACGCCTTTTAATCTCTTATTCGGTCTAATTAAATTATTTAGATATTCTTCTGCAGCAACTGCAAAAAGCATACCAATTTTCTTTCTACACAGAACAAGATTCTTTGGGTTTCCAAAAGCTGCAAGGGTAATAAAAATGAGAGCCATTCTATATGAGTTCCTAACATTTGCAGCTCTCGTGATACATAGTCCACCGAGAATGCGCTGTCAATGAACATACTTCCATTTAGCAATCACGGCAAAGAGTCACTGAATGAAAGATCTATTTATTAGTCAGCCCGAAATGGAGCAAGATGTGATTCCTGCAACACCCTCAGTAATGCACAAAACATCCATGCCATGCAACCTTGAACACAACATCCAGAGCTTATGTATTCGCTGCAATTTGAATGAAACAGGTTGCATAATATTTTGATGTTTTGATAGCGAAGGTGGAGCAGAATGCAAGTAACGTTAAGGGTACATTTTGGCCAACATGATACAAAGTTACTCTGCTGTTACTACTATGCAAAAAAAAGGCTTTTCTTCTCATTAGAACCTACAGTCAGTGAAATCCATGGAGTTAACTTCTTGTATTGTGAGAGAAAGATGAAAGGAGAAGTCTTAGCACTTTCATCATGTATGAATCATTATCACATGTTGCTCCCTCTCCCGTTAATTAAAATCGCTTTGGTGTTAAAAGAGAGGAAACCGCTTGGCCTTCTTGATCATTATAGTCGTGTTATACATACAAAAAAAGATAGTCTTTATGGAGTATTCAAAACCCATATTTCTTTCTGACGCAAGCGCCCTGCTCCAAGACATCAATACCAGCCAAAGCCAGCGATGGTATGAAACCAGCCTAAGCCTGGCCCTGTCTGTACTTACTCACCAGCTTGTTCCAGAGCAATCATGGTCGCCTGCTCAATCAAATCCCTTTCGATGAAGCTCCGGAAGTCCTCGCTGTAAACGCTCAGGTCGGGGAGCTGGAATGTGTAGATGGGCATTTCCAGGGGGGAGTGTTCATTGTTGCATTCGCTGGCCATGTGGGACCGGGCAAGGGAAACTATTGCTGAGCTGGCGTGAGAAATCCCTCTGGAGAGCCTCTTTTCTAAGGGGGCAGAGCAAAGGAAGGGGTGGACAACATTAACCTAGCAGTCTTAAAACATGGTTTTACCTGTAAAGAAAATCTTACTCAACAATAAGCATGCTTAGAACACACCACCTTGATTAGGGCCGGGCTGTGGAGCAGCTGGTTAGTAGCCAGCTGCAATAAATCACTACTGATCAAGAGGTCGTGAGATCAAAGCCTGGGTCGGATTAAGCTCCAGACCATTAACAGCCTAGCTCGCTGTTGACCTAAGCAGCTTGAAGGATAGTTGCATTTGTCAAGTAGAAAATTTAGGTACCGCTTTATGCGGGGAGGCTAATTTAACTAATTTACGACACGTAAATTAGTATATGTGCATTGTAATCTGCCCTGAGTCTCCTTTGGGGTGAGAAAGGTGGAATATAAATACTGTAAGTGATAAATTAATTAATTAATTAATAGCCTTGCAACTTCAAAGCCTGTCTGCTTCCTGCCTGGGGGAATCCTTTGTTGGGAGGTGTTAGCTGGCCCTGATTGTTTCCTCTGTTTTCGGAGTGGTGTTCTTTATTTACTGTCCTGAGTGGATCACCACTCAGAAAACAGAGGAATTTCATACATAAAACAATCAGGGCCAGCTAACACCTCCAAACAAAGGATTCCCCACTTGCCTAGTTCCCAACAGACCTAACAACCTCTGAGGATGCCTGTCACAGATGTGGGTGAAACGTCAGGAGAGAACACTTCTGGAATGCCAAGCAGCCCATAAAACTCACAGCAACCTAAATAGTCATATATTTTCCTGTTTTCGTCGAGTATAAAAAGAGAGACACTTAAGGTTAGAACTGGAAACCACAGGAAGCTCTTCTTGAAATGTTGTGAAGTTTCTATTTTTATTCGACACAGTAATCAGTGTTCTTCAGAGAAACGGTTTCAGGGAGCTGCTACAATTTTCTTGAAGACATGGTTACCGATACATCATGAAATATATGCAATAATTATTCAGTTTTCCCCAGCCAACTTTCTTAACCGATCAAATAAAATCCATCACAGAGCCACCCCCTGGCAGCGCAACATAACATCAGACATCAAAGACACCAAGGCTGGCTTTAATCTCCAAATAGCTGAGACAGAAGTAACCACCAAGCTCAGTTCTAAAGACAGGCTCTGGCTTTTCTTTTCTTTTTGGCCAAGGTTGATATCAACAGCAGAAAATGGACCATACCTTACAAGGAGATAGAGCGGAATATAAATAAAGTATATTATTATTATTATTATTATTATTATTATTATTATTATTATTATTGTCACTCTCTCTGAGAACACATTTGAATCTCTTCCAGGACCAAGGGAGTCCTATATTACAACATATTGTATCTAGTAACATATTTATTTATTTAGTTTACTATATTTATATTCCGCCCTTCTCACCCCAAAGGGGACTCAGAGCGGCTTACAAATTAAATTTACATACAATATTATTTTATTAGCATAGCACAATACTGGCAATAAATTACCATATTGTACTATATCTATATATTGTAATATTATTAATAATATTACATGTAATATATAATATATAATTAATATTGTTTTAAGTTTTTGTCAAATATGTTGTGTTGTTGTTGGGCTTGTCCCTGTTGTGAGCCGCCCCGAGTCCCTTCGGGGAGATGGGGCAGAATATAAAAATAAAGTTTATTATTATTATTATTATTATTATTATTATTATTATTATTATTAATAATAATAATATATTGTATTATTAGTATTATATTATACATTCCAACATGTCAGCTGTGTTTTGTTAACCATGTCCATTTCCAGCCCAGAAAGGTAAAGGATTGGCATGAAGTTGTTAATCTCAGCCCTTTTATCAGTTGGGATGGACAAAGGAGCTTCCCAATTTAGGGTAGCCCACTCAAATCTTGACTATAGAATCCTGCAATCGCTGTTGTACAGGAACCTGGAAGGGCTTTACCTTGCGCAATGTCATCCTGTCTTTGCAGAGACGGCCGCTCGCTCTTGTTCACCGGTTGGGAAGGCTCTCTGTCTTGCTGCTGCTTGGGATACTTTCCTTCATTGAAGACCTGGGGTAGGTTGGCCGTATGGACCTGTCTAAGCTGCTCATAGTCACTGAGAGCGGCAGTCAAATCCCAGTTTTTCCCTAAATGCAGACCAAAGAAGTGAAGCATTAACAACTTCCACATGCACACTTTGTACATCTGCAACCACAAGGCATAACTGTTCTGGGTGAGTTAACCACATTGTGACAATACAATAAAGACAGTAGGCACTCAATGGAGATTTAGCCAATATTTCTTCCTGTTAAGCAAAACACAAACCCTCTGATTGAACCGTTCCTTTGGAGTGCGATGTGAATATGCAAATCTGCTTGAATGTCCAGTGAAAAATTCTATAGAATTATTATTACTATATACAGTACAGTTGGATCTTTGACTGCACAAGACAAATGTTGCCAACAAGCCTTTATGAACAAATATCACATTTTACTATGATTCATTTCAAAGGCAAATACATAGCATGGTGTCTCTCCAAGGTTAAATGCACAGAAGTCATGATGATGAGAGTATTATGGAGGTACGACTATTATGCGATGAAATATAAGTAACCTGTCAATTAACTTGTTTTGTGACTAGCTGTTAGGAACTGTGGGAGCTGAAGTCCAAAACACTTGGAGGGCTAAAGTTTGCCCATGCCTGATGTAGAGGATATCATTTTATTACATCACTGAGCACTCACAAATTTTTATTCACCTAAAAGGGGACTCAGGGCAGCTTACAATAAAACACACATATATAAAAATATAAAATACAATACAGATCAATTAAAATAGTTAACTAATTAATTATAGCAACATTCATAAAATACAATACTAAATAGCAGATAGGTACAATCAGATTTAAAAATACGAGTCTATCAAATTGAGTTCCAGCACACATTATAATACTTAATGCTGCTAGTGTTGTTCGAAGGCCTGGTCCCACAACCAGGTCTCCATATGGAATCCATATGTTTTTTGGAATACTGAGGACCCACTGTAGTATTTGTGATTGGAAGAATGGCAAATGAACGCTAGAAGCGACTTGGGATAAATCCACCTCTGCCAGAAAAAGCATTCAGACAAATGACATATGAGTAATTCTTGGCTCTGAAATCAGATGGTGATGATTCGTTTTCATCCAAGCAGAATGCCTCTAATTTTATTCTACTGAACTGGGGAATCGTTTACACCAGAAGGATGAAAGTCCTTAGCCATCTTTGAAAGGACAGCTAGGAAATTGCTTGGTTCCCTCAACATGTGCTCTTGAGGAAGGCATCTTCACAACACGTTCAGATGCTGTTATTTCTTTTGAAGGGTATTCTCTCAAAAGCTGGCTGATGATGCCAACGGTTAAGTGGAAATGCTAATGTCATTGGGATCTGGAAGCATCTCTTAACCCTTGATATCAACACTGATAATACAGGCCCTTCAAAAACAAGTCAGAAAGGGACACCGTGTTTAAGAAATGCAATGCCACATCTGCGATGACCCTAATTGTATCCATCATTATTACTATGCAATTATAAATTTGTCATGTTGCCTCCTAACATTGTGTTACCCTAATATAAACATATGTAGAAACGAGTAGCCTCAGCCAAACAAGAAAATGCATTTTGTTGTTGTTATATACCTTCAAGTCATCCCTGCCCCAAGGATTATATTGACTGGATTTGTAACTGTGTCTATTTTAATATACAGTAGAGTCTCACTTATCCAACATCCGCTTATCCAACGTTCTGGATTATCCAACGCAGTTTGCCTCCTGCCCCGATCCACAACTCTTTCTCTAGACAGCAAGGATTGAACTTTTTATGGATTTAACTTCCTACTGTAGGTTCATTTTACACAATTCTATCTTTATTTGTAGTCAGTTTATTAGTAGCCAATTTTTTAGAAAATGTTTTCAATATATTGCGATGTTTTTATGCTAAATTCCGAAATATAGTAATTACTACATAACGTTACCGTCTTTTGGACTGCTTTTTCTGTCGATTTGTTGTAAAACATGATGTTTTTTGGTGCTTAATTTGTAAAATCATAACATAATTTGACATTTAATAGGCTTTTCTTTAATTTCTTCTTATTATCCAACATTTCCACTTATCCAACATTCTGCTGGCCCATTTATGTTGGATAAGTGAGACTCTACTGTAATTGTTTTGGTTCTGTTCCAATGATGTTTTATTTGTTTACTATGTTTAAGTTGTTGTATGATGTTTCTGACAATTGACTGTTTTTGTACACTTGTTGGAAACGGCCCTGAGTCCTCTCGAGGAAATTGAGATTTTTATAAATAAAGTTTTATGATATTATTATTATTAAACCTATCACAGTGTTTTCTTTCCAAGAGGTTTGCCACTGCCCTCCTCTGAGGCTGAGAGAGTGTGACTTGCCCACACAAATAACTAGCAGATATTATTGTTACGTTAGTATACATAAGCCATGGGTGAAGTCTAAGGATTGTACGCCATAAATGTGTACTCACTGGAGATGGATTAGCTAGGTTTAACTACTGCTGAATCAGCCCACCAACTGCGCTCATTTGGCTCCCTTTAGGTTTACAGAAACGCGTGGCAAATTGGACTTACTTCGATGAAGCAAGCTGGAGGTGGGTGATAATTATTCCAAGTAGCAGGTGGCAGAATAAGTTCTGATGCAGATGGTTTAGCACAGAAAAGAACAAGCATATCGCTCATTGATGCCGAAAAATGTGCTCTTTTTTACCACTGAGAAATAATTTTTGGTTCCTTCCAATTTAAAGTGAGATTTGAAAGTCTAACGCAGGCATGGGTAAACTTTTGCTCTCCAGGTGTTAGGAATTGTGGGAGTTGAAGTCCAAAACACCTGGAGGGAGGGCCGAAGTTGGCCCATGCCTGCTTTAGTTCAGGGTGTTGCTCGGCTCCTTCTCTCTCCCATGCCTTGGGTGTCTCCTGCAGCGCATGGACAACTTAACAAAGAACGGATGGGAAGAAATCGCTCCAGGGATCTTTCTTACCTTCCAGCAAGTCTCTTGCCAGACCTGGTTCTGCCCCCGTGGACCGAACAAAGTCTGACAGGACAGCGTCCATATCAAGAGTCATGGGATCATGTAGAGGCGCTGCGATGTGTGCAGCCGCGGCAGGATTGGGCAGCAAGCTACAAGACATCCATCTGTAATAATAATAATAACAATAATAATAATAATAATGCGACTCTGTAGATAAAGCTACCGATGCATGTTCTGTCATCTTTCTACATATCATCAATTTAAATATGGCAAAATAAAAACAGAAGGTCATGATTATCATTTCTGAACACTCCGGTTGCATAGCTACAATGGTGACTCAACTGCTATTTGGTAAAAATGTTCACCCAAAATGATCATAGACACATTCTGTATCTCTGATCCCACTATGCTTTATTATTCCTTTGTGAAAAAAATAAATCACAAGAATGAATTCCCATAGAAACTAAGTGTGCACATGAGTTTCCCCGCTGAAATGAAATCCAGTATTATCAGGCTAGCCAAAGCCTATGCCAGGTATATGCGTCTAGACTTACATATCAATGTATAATTAGAATACACGTTGGTTTATAATTATAATTATATAGAATATACACAATAAAATAATAAAACATTCTATATTTGTAGAACACTGACAAATCACAAATCAACAATTTGTACAACTGTTGATTTGGTGGCA
This sequence comes from Anolis carolinensis, assembly GCF_035594765.1. NCBI lineage: Eukaryota > Metazoa > Chordata > Lepidosauria > Squamata > Anolidae > Anolis > Anolis carolinensis. Next base: position 24,301,042 of record NW_026943822.1, read on the forward strand.
AAGACGAATTCTTCTCAACTTTCATCTCACCCACAATATTCAATCAATTCTGGAATAAAATTACAACCTGTTGCAAAGAGTGCTAATTTCATTTACATGAAACGTTCTGAATGATCACAAATATCAATGATATTGTTGCAACACTTCAGTGGAAGCAGTAATATCTGTTTTAATTGATGAAGCACCAAAATTGTGCGTGTATGTAAAAATTAAAACAAGTTATCTTACATATTAACTATATTATTAATGTTGCTGTATTGATATTATTATTAATATTGTTATTATTATTATTCCATGCCTAGATGCTCCGCTATCATTTGTATTCAAGTTTTCTTCCTTCTCCTTCTGCTCCTCTTTCTCTTCCTCCTCCGAAGGGCCATGTTCAGAACCACTCTCTTCCATCGAAGGAGAACTACTACTAGGAGTACAGTTTTCCTTCCAAGCTTGATCTGGCTCTTTATCGCTTTCCTCAAAAGCAGTTTGGGGTGGTGACGGTTCTTTTGTTAGAGAGGTACGACTCACTAGCATCCCCAGACTTTTACAGAGCTTTATTGGGGCCTCCGTCCTGAGCATAATAATCATAGCAATCAGTAGAAGGAGGAACATGATCCCCACTGCAATTCCCAGGGTGCTGATGCTTCTCATATTGAAAGGATAGGCTGACTGCCAGTCATTGGTTCCTTCCTCTTTGAAAGGATAGCCTTGAGAGGCCTGGACCCATTGCAGCGCGACTTGTCTCACGGTTGCATCACAATCAAGGCCAGAAGCAACCTGACAACATGTCTGACATAACCCTTTACTTCTACACCAAAGAGTTGATTGGTTCCCTAGTGACAGAATAAAACTAATAAAACTAATAGTCACTTCTGTGTCTAGTCCAAACTTTGCACCGTAAAGGGGGAAGGGGGACGAATGATTTCCAAGATAATCACTGAAATGCTCTCCTATCATTAACAACAACAACAATAACATAGGATGCAGTATTGAATGTATAGGAAAATAAAAGAAGTGTTTTGGATTTTGAATATTAGTCACTATATTCAGAAATAAATGTACAGGTTTCCCTCAACGTTGGACAACCCGCTCTTTCAACAGATCTAAATTATAGCCATATACAACACTTTCTACCCTTGGTCCACCCGCCTCTTTTTCCCTTTTATATCTGCTCAGCACACTGTTATTTCAGTCGACTCGGGGCCATCTAGTATTCAGCCTTGCATTTATAGGCTGAGAAAAAGATGGATTTGCTTTTCAAGCATTTTCAGTTTTTGACAGTGTCCTAATCTGTAATAACAATTTTGCAATAAAGCAATTTGGTCAGAAAATAAGATGAACCCTGCTGGAGCGGCCTGGCATCCTGCTTGTCCCAAGGGCTAAGCAGATGCCTCAAGGAAGTCCACATACAAAGGCATGAGGCATCATATTAAAAAAAGAATACCGTGGCCGTGCTACAATATTGAATATATCCAGTTATGCATATTTCATTTGGAGATTTTTCTGAAGAAGTAGGAAATCCAATTTCCTGCGCACAATGATGGGGTTGTTCTCGTCACAAGCGATGCAATAGATGTTCGGCAACTTCATGCCAGCTGCCTGTACCATCCATCCATCCAGTTGCTGAGGAAAGAACAATCAGACCAGTATGCGACCGTGACTCACTGGGACTAGTCTGTAGGAAGCTCATGGAACCTACAGTCAGAGCTGGGGAAATGCAAGTGCAACCTTGTTTCTCTAAAAAAGATAATGGAATATATTTTACGTGTGTGGGCCTTATTCGTATTGATAGTCTCAACAAAAGCAGACCCAGGGGAGATGACGGAAAAGTTTGTTTATTTACACACTTATACTTACTTAGTTGATATGCCACCTTACTCCCAGAACTGGACGCAAGGTGGGTCACAAAAAGAATCAGCGAAAACCTAAACAACAGAATATTAAACACAATTAGAAACAATCAAATGAAAGCAGCAGGTTATAAGAGTACCCTTTCCTAAAATGCTATGACATCATTTTTCCCAAAAGGTTATGATTTCTAACAAGGTCATGCCTTTCCAAAGATCACAATTCTCCAAAAGTCATGGTGATTTACATTTCCCAGTATAGATCACACATGCTATATGTTCTGGGGCCATCGTTCAGAGGTAAATAACTTAAAGGAAAAATTCTAGCTTTGAGAAAAAAAAGGAAAGCCAAGTTGTGAGTCATTGTAAAAATAAACTATTTGTTCCAAACAGAACAAAACACCACCTACACTATTCAATAAGCCCTCCACTTTGCCACTCAAAGCAGATTTTCTTAATGCCATCAGGCCTCTGTATCCACAGATGTCTATATCCACAGATTCAGCCATCCACTTCTGTGAGTCCCCATGCTCTCTTGGACTGCAACTCCCAGGCTCTCAAGCAAATACACTCATTTGGGGCCATGGTTAGCACAGCGGGTTAAACCGCCAGCTACAGAAAATCTTGCTGGCCAGAAGGTCAGCAGTTCAAGCCGCGGGTTGGGATGTCAGTCTCTGGATGTCAGCTCTGGATGTCAGTCCCAGCTTCTGCTTACGTAGCAGTTTGAAAACAGCAATGTGAGTAGATAAATAGGTACCACTTTGGCGAGGAGGTAAAAAGGCATCCTGAAAACATGCCAACAATTCGATCAGGAAGGTGTCCATGGACAACAGGCTCTTTGACGTGGAAAAATGGAATACCCCCCCCCCCCCCCAGGCCGCCCCAATGGCCTAGTCAAGCATAGCCTCCAGATGCCGGAGATGGAAAAAGATGGAAGCCTTGCCTTTGTCTATGTATTGTCTGTCTTTGTGGTCAATTGTGTAACAGTACTGAATGTTTGCCGTATATATACTCTGTAATGTGCTCTGAGTTCCCGCGGGGAGATAGAGTGGAATATTAATAAAGATTATTATTATTATTATTATTATTATTATTATTATTATTATTATTATTATTATTTGCAGTTGTATGGCTGCGTGATTCTTCTGGATGGCCTCTACTGACTGCTGAGCTAAACAGGCCATTGAATGCATTTAATTTGGTGAGACATGGGAAGAATTACGGCCTCCACTTCACTCCGCAACAGGTGGCAACTGTTGTTTCACCAAATACAAGCCATACATTGTGCAAAGCAATTTCCTGGCCATTATACACATGGTACAGAATGGAATTGAACGAAAACTAAACACTGTATCTCAGAAAGAAAGATGAAAAAACACATTCTGAGGAAAGCAGTTTTCCTGGCATTTATTTTAAGACAACAATGGGACCTGTGACTACCGGAGGCACTGGAGTGTTTACTGCATTTGGAAGCATTTGTTCTTCAGGACATTGTGAAGCCCTGACGCCTGATTGCGGCTCTTGATTGCTCTTCCCCACTCGCTTGAAGAGCACGGGGTCCAAGCAGGAGAAACTATTCCGCTCCTCCCTGGGAAGCAGGCGTTCTTTGTCTGGATTTATGTGCTTCTGTGATTTGTGGCCACACATCGCAGAAAGGCTCCCAGCTGCGCACAGCTCCACAGGCTCAAAGAGATTTTTGCAGAGATAGATCACAATAGATAGTAACGGGGGAGTGGAGGGAGGCTGCTTAGAACCAAGATAGTTACATTAAATAGGAAAACAAATCAATTTGGAAAAAGCCATTCACAACGTTCAATGCAGCATCTGATTATCGTTCAAATAAAATAAAGATTACGCAATTTTCCTCAAGGGATGGCTCTGAGAGCGTTCTGTTACATAAAAATTGCAAATGAATTTTTTAATAATCATCCCGCTGAATGGCTCGAGGCTTCCAACTTTTAATCTCATTGTTAATCTCTTGGCGGATTGCAGGTGTGCTTGCCGATCGTCTGCATGTGGCACCCACACTTTTCCTCGGTAGGTGCAGATTTAATCCTAGTTGCACAACTATACGCAAACTATAACAAGTGTTTTGAAGATTAAAATGCTCAAAAAGCTTCTATAGGCATAAAATAATTATATATTATCAAAGTAACCGCAGAAATAATCGGCATTTGGTGGATGAACCTTAGCTAAGGATGAACCCATCTGCGTAATGCTACCCATATAACTTTATGCAGTTTTAACCAGCGACTTGCCAGTTATAGAAGATCTTGCCAACTGGAAAGATGGCAGTTCAAGCTACAGCAGGTGAGCTCCCACCATCAGCACAGCTTCTGCCTACTTAGCAGTTCGAAAGCAGCAATGTGAGTAGATAAATCTCCAATACCAAGTCCCATAAGCACTTTATTAGAACTAAGATCGTATATCGCACTCTGCACTTGCCCTATAAGCCTTATATATCACCTGTCACATCAGCACTTTTAATCTTGTACCCATTACTCTGGCCCGGCCCAGTTTTATTGTGTTTTAGCGTATTGTTTATTGCTTGTTGTTTATACTGTTTTAATTGTTTTTAATTTGCCTTTTGTTTTGTATTGTTATATTGTGTGTTGAGGCCTTGGCCTTTGTAAGCCGCATCGAGTCCTTCGGGAGATGCTAGCGGGGTACAAATAAAGTTTAATAAAATAATAATAATAATAATAATAATAATAATAATAATAATAATAATAAATAGGCACCACTTTAGCGGGAAGGTAAAAGGCACCCCTGAAAAAACATGTCGGCGGAAAACATACATGGACGACAAGCTCCTCAGCATAGAAGAAAGGAACAACAGCACCTCCCCATGGCCAAGTCGAGCACAGCTTCTAGATGCCGGAAATGAAAAATGAGGGAAGCCTTGCCTCTGTTTATGTTACTGCCTGTCTTTGTCAATTGTATAACGGCATTCAATGTTTGCCATATATCTTCATTTGACTTACTTTCAGTAGATTTCAAGCAATAGTTCTGCAGGGTCTGAGTCAGATTGACTTTATACTGTTGGTTTTTGGTAAAGAAGACAGTTCATTTTTGTCACAGTTGTGTGCATCAGATGGACGTCTGAATAACTTGTGTCCCCTGAGGAATCTGCAAGGAAACAGAAACTCTGGTTAGAATAAAATCCTTCGCACAGGCTGGAATCTCATGACCTGCCAGCCTCTAATCCAGGCCTGGGCAAACTTCGGCCCTCCAGGTGTTTTGGACTTCAACTCCCACAATTCAGAAATACAGAAATGTTAGTGTTGATGCCTTCATATGTGAGGCTTGGGGCAACTGTCCCTTTCAAAGGCCCATCCCCGGGAAATTGGTATTTTACATCAAATTCTCTTTTTCTTACTTTTCCAAATATGTTATGAATGAACACCTACACAATGAGTACGCGAAGTCTTAGCAATAACTGTTCAATCTTTTTGGTTATTTCCAAATGCAAAATAAGTAATTGAAAGTATCTGCATTAAAAAGGTATAAGAGCCAGGCTTCAGTATGTCTAAAGTGGAACACTCAGCATGGTGTCCCAGAGACAATGAAAATGCTTTGATTTAAACAAAGCATGAAGCACGTTGCCATTGTGACAGAAGTGAGCCCCCCAAGAAACGGCACCATTTGTTCCTCTTTCCAAGTATCCTTGAAACAGTCAGAACAGTGGCATAACAAGCCATATGAAAGTTAATCTACATTTTCCAAGTACAACCAGCCATAGCAGGTGTGTTAGATTTGCCTATGGCCTTCTGGAACAGACTGACAAATATGCTTATTCAAAAGTGCTGGAAATGTTATTCTACTACTCAAATCTCTGGCAATGCAAAATGTTAATCCCTTACATACAACACACTTAAGGAATCTTTCTATGAATCTTTCTCATTCCTTGTCCTGAATACTAACACTAAACTCTGCTTTAACCATGTCGTAGCCCATCTTGACCTGCAAGGAGAGGCGATGATGATTCAAACTTTGGGCCCCTTCCACACAACTGAATAAAATCCCACATTTTCTACTTTGAACTGGAATATATGGCAGTGTGGACTCAGTTAACCCAGTTCAAAGCGGATACTGTGTGATTTTCTGCCTTATTCTGAGTTATATGGCTATGTGGAAGAGCCCTTGGTCTCCAGAGTCATAGTCCAATGCCCAAACTACTTCCCACCTCACACAGGCTTCCAGTTTATATTAATTATTGAGAAAACAATATGGAAACGGACAGAATATAGTTAATGAAATGAATACTTATAAGCAACATATTAATGGAGTTGTATTCTAAAAGCAGCAGGAAAAGATCTGTTCACGTTACCAATGATGCAAAACAAATCAAATTGGTCAGTAAATCTGAGACCAGCGGTGGACAATTTTGAAACTTTCGCTTTTTGCCCGCAGCATTGTGCTTGCATTGTTTGCACGCAACAACAACTGAGCCCAGTCATATTGTGGAAAGATCAACACAGACGTCTAGTTTATCCAAACTTAATATAAAGCCCCAGTTTCTTCATTCAGAATTCAGCAATGGGAAACAGCACTCTTCATTACCTGTAAAAAGCGATCTGGATGGCGCGGTAAACGACTGAAGTGCCGCCATTTGAAAAGGTGGCCATCACTATGGTAACTCTAGTCTGTAATTCTGTCTTTCAACTTAAAGCACATTAACGGCACAAGAAACCGCAAGCGGAATCAATTTTCTACAGTTGTACAGAGCGACGTCTTATAAAGTGGAACAGATAACTATGTTTAAAAATATCCTTATTCAGTGTATTTTTATATAGACGGTCCTCCATATCCACAGGTTCTGCATCCACGGATTTAACCAACCAGTGCTGGAAAACATTTGGGGAAATATCCAAGGAGAAATGTCCGCCATACGCTGAGTGCTATGTTGCTATCTGGGCATGCCCTGCTATAGCCTTGTGCCATTTCGCAGAGCGTCAGGATCTCCTTGGAATTCATTTGAGTAGTTTTTATTGGACATTGTATGTAATGGTATCTACAGCGGGTTCCTGGACAAAACCCCTAAAGATGCCATGAGGCACTGAATAGTTGGTACAGCTAAACATCTCTCAAAACAAGTTATGTCTGTTCTACACTTTGAGATATACAGTAGAGTTCTGGTTATCTGACTTCCGCTTATCCGACACACCGTATTATCCGACGTGCCAGCATCTCGACCCTCCCGGAGGGTGCTGGGCTCTTGGAGAGGCCTGTTGCGCATTGCTGTTTTTCTAGGCCATTGCTGAAGGACATTTCACAGTGATTGTGCAAAACTAGGAACAATACATGCAAATCGTCATGCAAAGTTTTGTCGCGACCCAGACTGAGTCACACGATTAGAAATTCTGCCCAAGAATTCTTTTGTAATGAGTTATAAAGCATGTTTAGACCACTCCAAGGCAAGTGCCCATAACAGTTGGACATCCAAGCACCTCACCTAGGTCCTTCCTCATTTTTATTTACTCTCTGTTCCATTATTATATAAATAACCAAATCGGGCCATTACAATAATTCTCATTGTTCCCATTAGTCTAATTTGGGAAGACAACAAAGTACAGACGAGGCTCATTGTCATCCCTCAATAAAAAGAAAACGTACACTCCAATCAATTATGGAAAAGGTTAACTTAATCAGGAGCGACTCCCGCATTTGGCCTGACAGGCAAGTTGTCCAAACGGGAGGCAGTCTGGAGGAGGTAACTGAATAACCACTTGCTCACGTTTGACAGCCAGTTTCCCCTGAGGGCTAAGAGGCATGGTGCAATCTCTGCACAGGAGGAAACAGTCGAGTCTCTTGACTTGCTGAGCTGCTCAACTGCAGGGAAAAGAGGCCCAGGGACATGTTAGGAACAGCATCTTGGCAACTGCACAGAGCACATGCTTTTCATACAGAAAATGGAATGTGTGTGTGTAGAGACGCCTTCAAGTTGCCTGTTGACTTATGGTGAACCCATGAATTCTGTAGAGTTTTCTTAGGCAAGGAAGACTCAGAAGTGGCATTAGCAGTTCCATCCTCTGAAATATCACCTGCCACCCATGGAATTTGCTGTCAGTCTCCCATTCAAGTGCTTAATTTCCAAGGTCAGGTGAGATTGTGTGCATTTAGGCCAGTGGTTCTCAACCTTTAGGTCCCCAGAGATCCCAACAGCTGGTAAACTGGCTGTGATTTCTGGGACTTGTAGTGAAAAACATCTGGGGACCCCAGGTTGAGAACCACTGCCCTAAAGGTCCCCAATTTCACCTGATATTGGAAATTGAGCAGTATCTGCCCTGGGGAGGACCTGAATGGGACTGACAGCAAATTCCATGGGTGGTAAGTGATATTTCAGAGGATGGAACTGCTAAAACCACTTCTGAGTCTTCCTTGACTAAGAAAGCTCTACAGAATTCATGGGTTCACCATAAATCAACGGGCAACTTGAACAAGAAAAGGAAGGGGCCTGAGGCTGTTAGGAATGGTGGGAGTTGAAGTCCAAAACACCTGGAGGGCCCAAGTTTGCCCATGCCTGGTTTAGGACCTGAAGATGTTTGCGGTTTTGAGCTTCTAGCCTTGGGAAACAGGAGGATGGATTATGGAGAGCACAGATGTGGAAGCAGGGAAGTTCAGCACTCTGGACACCAAACTCTTCTCTTGAATGTATTTTGTTCTCTGCTGGGCATGTTCTTATTTGCAGTTCACTTCCCAGCAGTGCTCCATAAAAAGAAAGCAAACCTATTTCATCAGTACAGAGGCTGCTACTCACAGCCATCTCCCTGAGTTACTGCGGGGGTCAAGAAACCTCTTCCTAAGGAAAATTATTCATGACATACTAGTGTCATTGTTCATTTTATCTCCAGTTCCATGTCCAAAAAATAATTCTTACCGGCAATGGTCAGGGAAAGAGAGAGGGAAGGGGGGGGGGATGAACTTTTGCTGAAGCAGATACAGATCAGCCAAGATGTTGTAAATGAAAGCAGAGAGATACAGATGTTAGGACGATATTTTCTGCACTCACTACAAAGATTTGTACAGCACATGACAGCTTGCCAGAGAAACAGCATCCCCCCTTTCCTTACATAATCTCTTCTTGGGCAACTTAAGCCTTCAAGGCTCAAAATCTAATTTTGATGCATGCTATCTGTCCTTTGATTTGAAGGTGATACAAAAAACGCACCATCCGCCACACTGCAAGCATCTTAAAATGGAAGACTCCATCATTTCTCCTCGTTTTGGTTGGACATAGGAAAATAAGGTTTCGCATGCTTAATCCCTGGAAGTTGCAAAATAATCCACGCCCAAAAAGGTATTTGTCGTTTGTAGCATTCGTTTATTCAACTTGTCCCAAACTTATGTCAAATACAGGACAATCTTGCAGCTTCAGACACAACCAAAGGCAGATGATTGACTGCCATTTTAGCTTTTCAAAATGATGGATGGATGGATGGATGGATGGGTGGGTGGGTGGATGGATGGATGGAAGGAAGGAAGGAAGGAAGGAAGGACATGAGAAATGCTGAACGCCAATTATCCAACTAGGGCCAGGCTTAGCACAGCAGGCTAAAACACTAGCTGAAGAAATTCCTGCAGATCGAAAGGTTGACAGTTCGAGGGTACACAATAATAACCCCCCATCAGTCCCAGCTCCCTGTCCACTTAGCAGATCAAAAGCAGACATGCGAGTACATAAATAGGTACTGCTTTTAGCAGGGAGATATAAAAAGGCGCCCTTAAGGACATCAGTTGGGACGATGTCTAAGGACAACAAAGCTCCTCGGCATGGAAGATGGAGCAACAGCATCTGCCGTGGTTGGAGTCGAGCACAGCCTCCAAGATGCAGGACATAAGATGGGAAATGCCTTTACCTCTGTTTGTGTATTGTCTGTCCTTGTTAATTGTATAACCGCATTGCACGTGTGTGTTCTGTAATCTGCCCTGAGTCCCCTTGGGGAGACAGAGTGGAATATAAATAACATATATTATTATTATTATTATTATTATTATTATCACTTCCTAAACAGACTATTATTATTATTATTTATTCATTCATTTATAACTCGCCCTATCTCCCCAAGGGGACTCAAGAGTGGTTTCCAACTAAAGTTACAAATTGGCAAAACATTCAATGCCGAAAAACAAACAAATGAGAAATCAAAACAAGGGATAAACAATCTTAATATAGAATTATAAAACAACCAAAAATTAAACATAAACAGCCATGACATAGCACATCACACATAAGGCTCTTCAGTACAGACAATGCTAATTTTATGGCTTTCTGTTACACTGTTATTCCCTTCTTCTTATCTTGGAAGCTGCCCTCTTCCACCTTTCTTCCAATTCCATTCAAGTTATCAGAAATATCTTCCAATTTGCCAATGTCTTTCAATACTTCTTTTCTCAGTGCGACTGCAGAGATTCAGTTACAGAAGAGTTTAGGAAAAACTAATGTTAAATATTCCTTCAGTAACAGAGTCACCATTTTCATAAATTGATTTAAAGGGAATCATTTTGAAATGTCGTGTACTCCTTTGTTCCGAAGGCACTGTATTCAGCCTTATTACTCTCATATATCCATAACCATTTTGACAAAAAAATACCGAAAGCTGTTATTAAAGCAAACAGCACATCCTTTCTGTACACAAAAACATGCATGCAGAAGTGAGTCAAAATTCCTGTGTGTCTAAATTCCATTCATTTGTCCCAAACGCAAACTGATCAAATGTTATTCAAGTTCACAGACAACGTGCAGCGGATGCATATTTGCAAAATGATGCATAATTTCCATTTATGTACTGGATGTACTGAAAAGATAAACAGATCTGAGTGAGAAGATCAATGCCTTGTGTCATCAAAGTGAGTCAATTTCTGAATGCGAGTGCTTGTATTTCTGTTCTCTGTCAGAACAATGGGTTTGCAAAATAATTCCAGAATTTTGCCCTGTAAACCTAGCTCATTTGTAACCAAGGGCGGCCTATTCTTAATAATATACTTCCAGAAGCCATTCAAATTTAGGTTGAATGAAATTAAGAAGTATTCGTATGATGATGTATGAATAAAATTGAAACACAAAAAGTTATAATTTTTAAAATCAGCCTTTAGTAACAAATAATGTGTGCAAGGATTTTCTAACTGTATTGAAGGCCCAGTATAACAATCCAAGGAGGATTGAAGACTAGAACATTTCTTTTTAGAAGCTAGATCCCAAGGAAGAAAGAATACAATGATAAATGTATGAAGACAATGCATTTGATGGTGGAAGTAAGGTGCCACAGTATATATTAGCAAAATCCTTTTTTAAAGTAAAGGATACCAAAAAGGACATTTAACTGGCAAAATGCTTAGGCATCTGAGTAATGTATCAGCCAATGCATATGTGAGATTGTGCTGTTGATTCCCACCAACTGAAATGGGCGCCCAGTAATTATAAATATTTTTACGGACTTACAACCTTATGCAATTAACACAACATACAGCCATGGGATTTATACATCACACTAAAGCTGGAAGGCAACAGATCCCCTCAGATGTGGCTTTGTGAGCAAACGAGGAAAGATTCCCAGCTGATATGCCAAGAAATGGAAGAAAAGTGGCATTATATAAACCGACAAAGGAAAGGATGCAGCTGCAAAGTGTGCTATCAAGAAGCCTTCTGAGCGGCATTGAGGAAAATTGGGTTAGCAAGCTTGGTTTAGTAGCAATTACCTTTCCTTAGAAGCATGAGTTTCTGTTATTCAAAACATTAATCTACAACCTGTTCAGAGCTGGGAGTCACTGGTCCCTCCATTGTGCAGGATGGACCTATTTCCACTCTCTTTCTGTCTTTCTCCCTCTGAAAACACAGAACTCCATTAGTCAAGTTCAATCTAGACCAGCATCCTGCTTTTCACAATGGCCAACCATATACCGCCAAAGGAAGCTCGGAGGCAACGGCCCTCAACAAAATTACAAGCCCAATCCTAGTGAGTTTATAAAAGCCAGAAGGGACAAAAATGCTTTGATCTAATGATAGGCAGTAAAATAACTTGCTCATAAAGAAGGCAGGACAACTGAAAGCAGTCATAAAAGTACTGATCTCGCTCCTGTTGTAGCCAACCAGATGTTTGTCTATAGAACGCTCTCAGTCTGACATTAATAGAAAAGCACATCTCCATTGACTTCCCCTAGTAACCGGTATTCAGGAGTATCCTGCTCCTAAAACTGATTAGCATCATGATTGCTAACCATGGGCAGCCTTATCTTCCATCAATTTGTCTAATCCTCTTTAAAGCCATTACTACATCTTTCAATAATTTCATGGTCTAATTACGCCTTGCGCACAGAACACTTAGGTTGGCCTCTCTCTTGGATAGCCCACCACTCAACTTCATTAGATGACCCCAGTTGTGCCTAGCCTTTGCCTGTTTCAGACATTCATTTATCGACCTCTCTCCTAACTAAAAGCTTCAGACGATGCAATCTTTACACATAAAAGAGCTCCGCTGTTCATTTCAATTGCTTCTCCACTTTATCTGGCCCTACAATATCCAATATCCGCACACTGCTGGACGTTTTGATGGTGTCGTAAATTAGTTAAATTATCCTCCCCACATAAAGCGGTACCTAAATTTCCTATTCAACAAATGCAACAGTCTTTCAGGTTGTATAGGTCAACCTGATGTTTTAATTCTGCGTTGCGTTTTTTAACTTATTGTGTATATTTTTATTGGTTTTTGTTTTTGTCCTGATGTTTTATATTTTATCATTGTTTGTATTTTGATTTTGCTGTAAGCCGCACCGAGTCCCCTTCGGGGGAGATGGAGGCGGGATACAAATAAACTTATTATTATTATTAACAGCGAGTTAGGCTATTAATGGTGGCTATTAATGGTTGGGAGCTCAATCCGACCTGGGCTGGATTCGAACTCATGACTTCTCAGCATGGGCAAGCTTCCTAACAGCTGGAAGTTTGCCCATGCCTGGTCTGTACTGACTGACTAAGTTTCTCCAGAATTGCTGAAAAGGATTTTTTCCCAGCCTTTCATGGAAATGTCAGGGATGGATAGCCTGCAAGGTATTTGTTCTAACATATCTTGACTATAAACCCTTCGGATGCATGGAAAGGATGGATGTTATAAATATAACCAGATGTATGAGCAGAAAGCTACAATTGTTTTTTTTTTAAAACCCAGCAATCTCTGAGTATACTGAACCCTAAAGGCAAAACTATGGAGCCATTTCGACAATTGCTTTCTCTTATAGAACCCAGCAGTTTCTGGAATATTGCATCAATAGTAATTTGCTTTAGTACATGAGGGAAAAGCAGTCTTGGACGATCAATCAAAAAGCATATACTTACAGGAGCGACAAAAAAAACCAGGCAGAAGTAAAAACCAACCATACACTTGGTCAAAAGAAAATCAATGTGTACAAAGGAACATTTAAAAGCCATTCTCTGAAATCTGTCTTGCACTATATAATTGCAATGTTCAACTACACAATGTACATTCGAATGGTTCAAGACAGACAGAAGCCAGAGAGGAATGAGGAAAGATAGAATGAGAGAAATGTTGACAAATAGCATTTTCTAGGGCCCCTTCTACACTGACATATCATCCAGATTATCAAAGCAGATAATGCACATTATCTGTTTTGAACTGGATTATACACTGCCATATTCTCGATTGAAGAGTTTGTCAGGAACAAAACCAAAGCCAGTTTGGTTTCCAGTGGCCTCCTAATGACATCAAAAGGCCACCTTACCTTCTCTTCCCTACGTGCAAAGTGTCGTCTTGTGGCAGCCACATGGGTTGATTTATAATCCATTTAGCCGTCTTCAAAGTGTTCCCAGAGACCTCTTAATTAGTCGCAAAGTAAATGGGAAAACACACAGCCAAGGTTGTCAATGGTTGAAGCTAACAAGCGAAGGAGTCATTCAAGTACTTTTTAAGTGTAGCAGACTAATGCAATTCCAAACACTGATCAACACCTTTTCCCATACTCCTGTTTTACAGACAAGGGAAATGGGGCGAGGCATGAAGATCAAGGACCATACATTCACTTTCAAGTCACTTGTTCAATTTCTTTGGGAAGAGAAAGTTTCCTTCCTGTTGAAAAACCCTCCCTGGATCCCCTGGACCTTAATATTTATTTATTTACTGTATTTATATTCAAGTCCTTTTTTTGATGGAGTACTTCCTCATCCGGTGTTGTAAATCTGTTAAATTAGCCTCCCCGCATAAGCGGTCCCTACATTTTCCTACTTGACAGGTGCAACTGTCTTTCGGGTTGCTTAGGTCAACAACGAGCAGGGCTATTTTTTATTTTTTATTGTCGGGTGTTCACTCCGACACGGGCTGGACTCGAACTCATGACCTATTGGTCATAGTGATTTATTGCAGCTGGCTACTAACCAGCCTGCACCACAGCCTGGCCCAGAACAGTGTCCAACCTTCCTTTTTTAGGCAAGGTGATTGAGAAGGCAGTTGCCCTCCAACTCCAGCTGTGCTCCTTCCTAGATTTGTAAGACCTGAAGATGGCAGTGCACACACTTGTAACCTCAAAGTTGGACTTCACAATGCGCTTTACATTGGGCTACCTTTGTACCAAGTTCGGAAACTCCAGCTGGTTCAAAATAAGGCAGCCAGGAACATCTAGGAGTGAGCATATCACACCTATCCTAAAGTCACTCCACTGGCTGCCAATTAGTTTCTGGGCAAAGTACAAGGTGATGGGTTTGACTTTTAAAGTCCTATATGATTTGGGTCCAGGTTACCTAAAGGATCGCCTTCTCCCATACAATCCGCCCCACACACTTTGGTCTTCTGGAGGGTGCCTGCTCCAACCAGCCAGAACCCGACTGTCAACCACCACCCAGACGACCCCCTTTTCATAGGCCGCCCCAAGGCTTTGGAACAACCTGCCTGTAGAGCTCCGACAGCTAAATCAGCAGTCGGAATTTAAGACACAAGTGAAGACACAGGGTGTTATTTTGTCGCCAGGGACAGGAAGGCAGAAAAGAACATTCAGTTCATAATATTTTCCCCATCTCACTCTTTTTTTTAAGCACAAAGGCAAGCAAACTTAAAAAGGAAAATCTGATGATTTTTTTGTCAATGAAAGAAAAATACTACCTAAAAGGGAAACCACAAATCTGTACTGACCTTTTTGCAAAAGGAAATATGTTCCCACAACATAACAAAACAGATATAGGAAAATGTGACAATGTGGGCACCTACATTTTAGGTATTCCTTCTCTTGCTGATGGATGGGGCCGGGATGTTCTCCCCATGCCATGACACTGGACTGACAGCTTTATACCTTTCATCTAGACATGTCCTTTCCATAATATTTATATCCCGGAACCACTATGTCCCATTTCCTCTATGATGGAAATCTGGTATTGGAAGTACTATATGCCCACAATGCATCTTTCCAAATACTCTTTTTCAGTACCATTTGGCCCACAGTGCAGACAATACAAAATAAAGGACCATATTACTAAGTCTTTGTTATAACCCTTAAGAACTTTAACCATTTCAAAAGGAGGCTCCTGTTCATAGAGAAAAGCAATGTACCTGGTTGCCAAATAATGCATTAAGAATTGCCACAGTAATAAATAATTCTAAGCAATAGATTCATCTGACGGTATTATCAAATATAAAGCAGTATAACTCAATCACAAATAGTATTTCACCCCGAAATAACTCCCAAACAAAGCAGTTTCTCAACACAACGTATCTCACAATACTATTGTGAGGAGTAATGTTGCCAACTTCTTGAACATTTCTCATACATTTGAACATGTGATCTGTTACCATAACCATATGAGGATTCAGATGAGAGGATGACATCCTGAATAACAGGTGAAGCTGAAGTGTTTGGTGCTTTTAGTGTATTCGCATATAATTTGGAAGGATCTCACCTTCTTCTGCACGAACATAAAGTTTCTATTCTTAGTCAGAAAGCAATATATTCAGTGACCTAATTTAGCTAAGCAAAGATTGTGAGGGAAAAGGGAAGCTGTTAAATTCAAATGCAGACGATCATCTGCCCATCCCTGCTATGTAGCACGAAACAGAAAGAGACCACGGCTGCATCTCCTCCAATTTATAACAAGCAACATCAAAACAAGAATCTCAAAAACTTCAAAGTCAAGGGCGAAAGCAAAATATAAGCAGTACAACCACTGGACAACTAACGAATTATTTATTTATTGCTATTAATGGGTTTATATAGCCCCCGATGATGCAGCGGGTTAAACCATTGAGCTGTTGAACTTGCTGACCTGAAGGTTGGCAGGTTCGAATCCAGGGAGCAGAGTGAGCTCCCGCTGTTAGCCCCAGCTTCTGACAACCTAGCAATTCAAAAGCATGCAAATGTGAGTAGATCAATAGGTACTGCTTTGGTGGGAAGGTAACGGCGCTCTATGCAGTCATGTCAGTGGCCACATGACCTTGGAGGTGTCTATGGACAACGCTGGCTCTTCAGCTTAGAAATGGAGATGAGCGCCAACCCCCAGAGTCGGATACAATGAGGCTTAATGTCAGGGGAAAACTTTTACCTTTACCTTATTAATGAGTTTTAAATGTTTACAAACATCGAATCAGAAGTGGTTGGTTGCCAAAATGTTTCCACTATATAATTGGTACCAGCTTTCTAACTTCAATTCTATATATGCATGCATATATTTTAAAATACTACACATGATATGAGTTATATTACGATCAATGACTTGGCTGAGTATCAAAGAAATAGAACAAAATCAATAGACATGATTTCAGCAACGAATTTTGGTACCAGGCCTCTTTTTGCACACTGCAAAAATTATTTGGGATACTTATATATTTTTAAAAGCAATCACTACCTGGAATTATTTCTTGTGCCCACTGATATTATTTGGGATATCTATCTATTTTTAAAAGCAATCACCACCTGGAATTATTTCTTGTGCCTACTGATATTATTTAGGATGCTTATCTATTTTTAAAAGTAATCACCACCTGGAATTATTTCTAAGTCCACGAGACACAATCAGCTGCAATGAGTAGTGATGTGTCTCCCATGTATAGAGGCATGCCTCCACTATGTCCCACATCACTTTGTTTTTGAAAGATGATTTGCAACATCAGTTTCACTTCCACTCAGCTCTCATGTGATAAATGCGGTTCTCACAGATAAATCAATACAGGCTTTGTGCTTCGGGACTAGAATTCAACAGCAAAACAAGGCTACTGCATGCACTGGAATCCAGTGCCAAAATGAAGCTATTGCAAATAACCAATCATTCCTACCATGAGGACATTCAGAAGACGATACACTGATCACGAATACTAGATTAACACAATCTAGGGGTGAACAGAAAAAGGAAAGGTAAATCAAACCAGACTTCTCTGGACCTCCTTTTATATTTCTGATCGTATTTCCCCTTTGCTGTTCCATTCAGAAAGGAAACAAGAATGAAGCTATTGCAATGTAAAACAGTCATCTATATAAAGCATGGAAGCTATTGATAACTAGAAATTGCAAACAGGCAGGTGCACAGCTTGGAAAAAGGAGAGTGCAGCCTTGCATTTCTTCTCAGAGCCCAGCATAGACATAAATAAGGCAATGAAAAGAGAGATGCTCCTTCTGTGGTCATAATAAAAATGTTGCTGTCTGCCTTAAGCAGGCTAGTAACATTTTCAGCAGGCTAGTAATTTTCCTGGGCTTGTTTACAAAGCTGTTCTTTAAATTATATATCCCACAATCAAATTCAAGTAAACAAATCAATGACCCATCCCAACCCAACCATAAAGGGTGGGAGGGGAGGGGAGAGACCGAATTATTGTTTGCAGTGGGCAAAACATGAGCTATACATAGAGATTATCGTCTTATTTGTCTATGATGGAATGCAGCAGACAAGAAAATAGATATAATGTTGAACGAGCCAATATGAAACACAGAAGAAGATAACAGCTTGTAGTAAATGTAATTTCCAGAGGCCTCCCATATGAATGAATTAATTAAGAGGTATTATGGATGTATTTGTTCTCACACTGCAAGTCTTGCTGCTGTTATATTAATGCAATCTAGTAGGACTGGGCTTTTATTTTGGTTATATCTTATTGTAGCACTTAAGAGCTATTGGTACAGTATCAGAAAAATCAAGAATGTGTAGACATAGTTGCATTGACTGTTCTAAACAACAAGCAGGGTTCCAAAATAAACAACCGAAACAGTAAAGAAGGAAACAAAACAAAGTAGAAATACAAGTGTATCAAAAGGTGTTGACATTTGGGGGAAATGATTGGAAAGCAGGCCCAAGAATGCAGGCAAGGAGCACATAATGATTTCCTTCTGCATGCTTCCCCCCCCCCCCCCCAAGAAAAGCATACAATAAGTAAAGAAAATTCAAGGCATACAATCGAGATATATTTAGGCTATAACCTTATTCATAGGACTGAAGTGCGGGGCCTGTGATTAACACTTTTTGTATTCAATGACTTTCCCTATTCTTCTCCTTTCTCCACCTGCAAGTTAACTAGTCCACTGCTGGCAGAAATTTCCTGCAGAGTGACACTTAGGAATAGACACCTATGACACTAGAGTAAGGCTCACTGGATGTAAATTAAACTTCTTTCCAAATAAATACGTATAGAAGAACCAGCATGGTATAGTAAGTAGCTAGGACACTGGATACCAGGATTTGGCCTCCAACAGACAAGAGTTTTTTCTCCCAACCTGGACCTTCCACAGATATATACACCTCCCTTGCTTAGATTTCCAATATACATCACAACCTCTGAGGATGCCTGCCATAGATGTGGGTGAAACGTTAGGAGAGAATGATTCTGGGACATGGCCAGACAGCCCAGAAAATGCACAACAACCCATGATAAGTTCATCATAAGCCAGAAATGACTTGAAGAAACACAACAAGCACGCAGAAAGTTGCACTATTATTCATTAGTACAGATACAGTGCATCCCAAACTCGTGGATCATCTTAAATTCATCTATAAAGAAATTTTGCAGGAATGCAATGATAGAGATCCGTGGATAAGTGGGCACATAGGCAATCTGGATCCACCAACATTTCAGGCAGGCCCTATCTGAATGGCCAGCTCTATTTCTCATCTCTCCCTCAAATAAAACCCAAGGCAGCTCTATATTATTTCTAAGACTGTAATGAAACAGTAGATAGTGGTCAAAAGGGACACACAAGCAGAACATGCATTTAATTTCAACTGAAGGTAATCATTATCTTCCTTCCCAATGCCCAGGCTGTGAAGGACAAAGCTAATATAAACAAACAGTACTTGTGGGTTGCTGTGAGTTTTTTGGCCTGTATGGCCATGTTCCAGAAGCCTGAAAGACTCACAGCAACCCAGTGATTCTGGCCATGAAAGCCTTCGACAAACTACTTCCCTTGCCTTTGGGTATCAGAAGGATTGTGGAAACCAGAAAGTTACGTTGGAGGGGAGAGAATACTTTGCGGCTATTGAATATTAATTGTTTACAGAGTTAATGAAAGAGGGGTGAATATATTAGGACAGCATGAAAGGAATGGCTTTGGATAAATATGCTTTATCTTGGTTATCATCGTGGATGAACCAGGATCTGGCTGAAATGCCAAGCAACCACTGATTTTAGGTATCTCACAAGGGTTTTGAAAACAACAACAACAACAACAACAACAACAACAACAACGGAAAGAGTCATGCAATGTTGCAGAAAATGCCCATCATCCCTATCTTAAGTCATTTTCTCCAGCAATCAGAACTTGGGTAGCTCTAAAGGCCTTCACCTGTATAAATTCATATAAGGTTCTACACAAAGTATATAATCACAAATGCTTAAACAGTGAATAATTTGAAGCTACATTTAAAAAGACAGCCTTCAGCAACCCTCAAACTGGAAAAACACCCAGAAGGAATGAAATAGGGTATATTTTTCCCTCTAGCAATGGTAGGAAAACCATGGTGGAGGTTGCTGAGAATGGGGAAAGCAAGAGCGTTCGAAAACCTCTCCAAACCTTCAATGGTTCTGCTTCGAAGACTGTTGTTTTCCCATCTCCAGTAGGCCTCCGGCAGTAACAATCACACACACATCTGAGAATCTTATCTGGTATCACAGGAAGGTTTAAACTTCCCTATCCCTATACACCCAACAGACACAGACATATTTTCTTCAAGCCTATACAGATATTACTCCTCCCTATCACATAGATACATATCTGTGTGGTCAGCAAGTATCTATGTGGGCCTCAGGGAAGTGTGCAATTATATATACAAACACACAGATATGTATAGGGAGAATGTGGATGTGTATATGTGTCCCCATCTCCCCGAATGACATTGGATGTGGCCCTCAAGGCTGAAAAACCTCCAGGCCCTGCTCTGAAATGCCTGAAGATTGATATGAGCAGCAAATGAAATATTTCTCTAACTACCATAGCTATTAAAATAACCCTCTATAATTTAAGTCGGAGTCCACTTTAGATCTAAAATACTTATTGATTTTGTCCTGGTTTGCATTTAATTGCATGCCGTTAAGATATGCGTTATGGTAGAATTAATGCACTGCTTTGAGACATGGAGGAGAGAGAAAGAGGGGAGAGGCCTGGGAAGGCAGAACAGTTTGTGACATGGCGACTGACATCCCTGGAATTGGACAGAAAAAAAAACCCATGGGTTAATTCAATTACCCCTTTCAGTTAAATTAGCCCTTTCCCCCACCTCTGTGGTCTCCTTGCTGGGGAAAACCACTCCATCGACCATCTTATTCCCTTGCCACCAACCCACCCAACTCAACCCCATGGGCCTTGTCGTCCTCGCATTTCCAGCTTTGAAAGAGTCTCCATAGAAACATTTTTTTCCCCCGGTGTGACATTCCCGCAATTACCGAGTCATGCTTTAAAAATATCATATTCCCCATTAAATTGGCCTTCACAAACGGAGAAAAACGGGAGCGTTCCCTGCTCCCAATGCTCCTCTTCCACTCCCCTTGGCCGCCGCATCGTGTTTGACATGCACATTATCGCTCGTTGCACTGTGTTCCCAACTCAGAGGCTTATTCAGAATCGGTGCTGGCTTTGCTTTTGACAGCAAGCAGAGTTTGTTGGGGGAGGGAAGAAGAGGGCAGGGTGCATGGATGGGTGCATATGGACACACCAGCACATCCCGTGTGCACGGGGATGGACATATAAATATAAGCATCAATCTATAGGAATATGCATCTATCTATACATGTAATATATATATTACATGAACACACATCACCTGTATGTACAAGCAGTCTACATATAGTAATAGATATATAAATACATATGGGTTGTATATGAACACACACAAACCAGATATGCAGTATCTATGTGCATATATATTATGTACACACCAGCACATCCCAGATGCATATGGATGGACATATAAATATAAACATCAATCTATATAAATATGCATTTATCTATAAATGTAATATATATTATATGTACATACACACCTTTATATGAGGCTATATAAATATATATAGTATGTATAGGAACACACACAAACCAGATATGCAGTATCTATGTGCATATATATATAGATAGATATACCATAAATATATATGGTATGCATAGGAACACACAGAAACCAGATAAGCAGTATCTATGTGCATATATAGATAGATAGATAGATAGATAGATATACCATAAATATATATGATATGTATAGGAACACACAGAAACCAGATAAGCAGTATCTATGTGCATATATATATATATATATATATATATATATATATATATATATCATAAATATATATGGTATGCATAGGAACACACAGAAACCAGATAAGCAGTATCTATGTGCATATATATATAGATAGATAGATATACCATAAATATATATGGTACGTATAGGAACACACAGAAACCAAATAAGCAGTATCTATGTGCATATATATATAGATATAGATATATATACCACAAATATATATGGTATGTATAGGAACACACACAAACCAGATATGCAGTATCTATGTGCATATATGTGTGTGTATATCAGAAATATATATGGTATGTATAGGAGCACACACAAACCAGATATGTAGTATCTATGTGCATATATATGTGTGTGTGTGTATTACACACACACCATATATATGTGAACATACACATACCCCAGATGTGCTAACAGCTATCGCCCGGATTGACAAACACCCCAATTTATTTCTGCAAGGTCTTATGAGACATTTTATCCCATTTTGGGCAACAGGGAGGCTTGTTTTCCTCCAATGCAGGACACAACCAGTCGAGCCCAGCGCACTAGAAATACCCCCAAATCAAGACACCATCCCTTCTTTTCTCTCTCACCCGCAGCCACACTTGTGCTGACCTTCCTTTTGCAGCCAACCAAGGTCCAAGCAGCCTCAGGAGTATTATTTGGGCTTCTCTTCCCCCCTCCCCACCCCGACCCCTTACCTGCTCCCAGCAAAGTGATGCTCCATCACCATCCCTGTTCAAGACGCAATTTCCAAGCAGCAATTTGGGCAAATTGGGGGGGGGGGGGGTGGTAAAGGAAGGGGGAGAAAGGGAGAAATAAAAGGGAGAGAAACAGAGAGATTCTGCAATGCAGACTCCTCTGCTCCTGACAAGCCAGGCTGGCTGGCTCTAGGTATTGTCTGCCTCTTTTTAAAAATTATCTTTAAAAAGAAAAGGGAAGAGAGAGAAGAACTATGGGGAGGAGAGGAAATAAGGGGAGGGCCTTCCTGAAATCCATCGATTGATCCCCCTCCCAGGATCATTTTGGGGTGTTTAGCCCAAATAGAGAGCCATTCTCATCCTCACAAAAGACATAGTGGGGTGTTGGAGGGATTATGGGGGCCAAGATGAAAGGAATATGGGTGTTAATATTAAAGATATGGGCTTTGTAGGGTCTCACTATTAGAGATTATGGGGGTTAATATTAAAGACATGTGGGTGTTATTAAAATATGGGGTTCCGGGAGGTGTTGATTTTATAGATCAGTAGGTGTCAATACTAAAAAATGGAGGAGCTGTTGTGAAAAATTTGGGGTGCTTGGAAAGGTAAAGGGGTGTTAATGAGAGGATATGGGAGTTAATACTACAGAAATTAGGGTGTCAGTATTAAAGATATGGGGGTTGTTGATATGAGAGATATGGGGTTCTGGAGGGGTTATGGAGTATTGGATAGGAGGTGGGGTCAGTATTAGATATGTGGGTGCTGGAAAGATCAGGGGGTATAAATATCAGAGATGTGGAGATATTAATGTGAAAGATGGGGAGCCATTGGATATAGGGATGGGCTTAATGTTAAAAATATGTAGGTGTTGATATGACAGATATAGGATTCTGGCATGTTTTTGGAGAGGAAATGGGGGATCCATATTGGGAATATGAGGTTAGTGACGAGGTTATGGGGAGGATTTAATAGGAAAGATATGGAGCTGTAAATGTCAGAGACATGAGTGATTGAATAGGCTGTCTTGATATTATTATTATTATTATTATTATTATTATTATTATTATTACAGTAGAGTCTCACTTATCCAAGCCTCACTTATCCAAGTTTCTGGATTATCCAAGGCATTTTTGTAGTCAATGTTTTCAATATATCGTGATATTTTGGTGCTAAATTCGTAAATACAGTAATTACAACATAACATTACTGCATATTGAACTACTTTTTATGTCAAATTTGTTGTATAACATGATGTTTTGGTGCTTAATTTGTAAAAACATAATCTAATTTGAACATTACAAATGTGGGTGCTGATACCAGAAACATGGGGCTAATATATTATGTTGGAGAAGACATGGGGTGAACATTAAAAATGTGGGTGCTAATATTAGAGACATGGGGCTAATATTTTAATATTTTATGTTGGAAAAGATATGGGGTGAATGTTAAAAATGTGGGTGCTAATATTAGAAACATGGGGCTAATATTTTAATATTTTATGTTGGAGAGGATATGGGGTGAACATAACAAATGTGGGTGCTAATATTAAAAACATGGGGCTAATATTTTACATTGAAGAGGATATGGGGGTGAGCATTACAAATATGGGTGCTAATATTAGAAAAATTGGGCCAATATTTTATATGGGAGCGGGTATGGGGTGAACATTACAAATATGGGTGCTAATATTAAAAACATGGGGCTAATATTTTACATTGAAGAGGATATGGGGGTGAGCATTACAAATATGGGTGCTAATATTAGAGACATGGGGCTAATATTTTATATTGAAGAGGATATGGGATGAACATTAAAATGTGGGTGCTAATATTAAAAACATGGGGCTAATATATTATCTTGGAGAGGATATGGGGGTCCTAAGATTAGAGACATTGGACTAATATTTTTTTGTTGGAAAGGATATGGGGGAGAACATTAAAAAAAAGAGTGCTAATATTAAAAACATGGGGCTAATATTTTATATGGGAGAAGATATGGGACTGAACATTAAAAATGTGGGTGCTAATATTACAAACGCAGGGCTAATATATTATCTTGGAGAGGATATGGGCTGAACATTAAAAATCTGTGTACTAATAATATTACAAACATGGGGCTAATATTTTATATGGGAGAAGGTATGGGGTTAACATTAAAAATGTGGGTGATAATATTACAAACATGGGGCTAATATTCTATGTTGGAGAGGATATGGGGCTGAACATTAAAATGTGGGTGCTAATATTACAAACATGGAGCTAATATATTATGTTGGAGAGGATATGGGGGTCCTAAGATTAGAGACATTGGACTAATATTTTGTGTTGGAAAGGATATGGGGGAGAACATTAAAAAAAGAGTGCTAATATTAGAGACATGGGGCTAATATTTTATATGGGAAAGGATATGGGGTTGAACATTAAAATGTGGGTGCTAATATTAGAAAAATGGGGCTAATATATTATCTTGTAGAGGATATGGGGCTGAACATTAAAAATGTGGGTGCTAATATTACAAACATGGGGCTAATATATTATCTTGGAGAGGATATGGGGCTGAACATTAAAAATGTGGGTGCTAATATTACAAACATGGGGCTAATATATTATCTCGAAGAGGATATGGGGGTGCTAATATTAGAGACACTGGACTATGGAGATGATATAGTGAACATTACAAATATGGCTGCTAATATTAGAGGCATGGGGCTAATATATTATCTTGGAGAGGATATGGGGCTGAACATTAAAAATGTGGGTGCTAATATTACAAACATGGAGCTAATATATTATCTCGAAGAGGATATGGGGGTGCTAATATTAGAGACACTGGACTATGGAGATGATATAGTGAACATTACAAATATGGGTGCTAATATTAGAGGCATGGGGCTAATATATTATCTTGGAGAGGATATGGGGCTGAACATTAAAAAAAAAGATTAGAAATATGGGGCTGATATTAAAGCACCCTGGGGTGTCAGTATGAAATGTATGAGATGCTGAGCATTGGAGATATGGGAGGTGCTGGGAAGGTTATTGGGGGTATTGGGGTGCCTTGGGTGGGGGGCTAAGCTTTGGGAGAAGAGGAAGAAGAGGAGGAGGAGGAGGAGGCAGCCTTGAAGGGCGAGGAAGGATGGGGAGAAAGGGCTATTTGTGGGAAGGATGGAGGGATGGGGAGAGGAAGGAAGGAAGGAAGGAAGGAAGGAAGGAAGGAAGGAAGGGCGCCTGCTGCCTCACCTCCTTTCCCGGCCTGGGCTGCTGCCTCTGCTGCTTCTGCGTCGGCCGCCATCCCTCCTCTTCCATCTCCCATCTCCTCCTCCTCCTCCGTCCCCTTCGCGACGGCAGCGTCCCCATGAAGTCACCGCCAGGAGGAGGAGGAGGCCCGCTTCCACGGCTCGGGCATCACGGGAGTTGTAGTTTCGCCAAGGTCCTCAGGAGTACTAAGGCCTTCAGAGGTCCTCCAGTCCACGCAGAAGTCTTACAATCCTAGCTCTGGAAGGGACTCCGAGGGCCATTTAGTCCAACCCCCTCGCAAGGCAGGAAAAGCACCACCAAAGCGCCCCCGACAGATGGCCACCCAGCCTCTGTAATAATAATAATAATAATAATAATAATAATAATAATAATAATAATAATAATAATAATAATAATAATAATAATAATAATACGAAATCCAGCATATCTATCTTGTTTGCTGTGTCATAATATAATAGACTCCTAGAGTCAGAAGGGAACCCAATGGAACATTTAGTCCAGCCCCTTGCCATACAGAAAAAGCACCATCAAAACACTCCTGACAGATGGCCATCCAGCCTCTGCAATAATAATAATAATAATAATAATAATAATAATAATAATAATAATAATAATAATAATAATAATACGAAATCCAGCATATCTATCTTGTTTGCTGTGTCATAATATAATAGACTCCTAAAGTCAGAAGGGAACCCAATGGAACATTTAGTCCAGCCCCTTGCCATACAGAAAAAGCACCATCAAAACACTCCTGACAGATGGCCATCCAGCCTCTGCAATAATAATAATAATAATAATAATAATAATAATAATAATAATAATACGAAATCCAGCATATCTATCTTGTTTGCTGTGTCATAATATAATAGACTCCTAGAGTCAGAAGGGAACCCAATGGAACATTTAGTCCAGCCCCTTGCCATACAGAAAAAGCACCATCAAAACACTCCTGACAGATGGCCATCTAGCCTCTTCAATAATAATAATAATAATAATAATAATAATAATACGAAATCCAGCATATCTATCTTGTTTGCTGTGTCATAATATAATAGACTCCTAAAGTCAGAAGGGAACCCAATGGAACATTTAGTCCAGCCCCTTGCCATACAGAAAAAGCATCATCAAAACACTCCTGACAGATGGCCATCCAGCCTCTGCAATAATAATAATAATAATAATAATAATAATAATAATAATAATAATAATAATAATAATAATAATAATAATACGAAATCCAGCATATCTATCTTGTTTGCTAGGTCATAATATAATAAACTCCTAAAGTCAGAAGGGAACCCAATGGAACATTTAGTCCAGCCCCTTGCCATACAGAAAAAGCACCATCAAAACACTCCTGACAGATGGCCATCCAGCCTCTGCAATAATAATAATAATAATAATAATAATAATAATAATGTAATAATAATAATAATAATAATAATAGACTCCTAGTGTCAGAAGGGAACCCAAGAAGACATTTAGTCCAGCCCCTTGCCATACAGAAAAAGTACCATCAAAGCACTCCTGACAGATGGCCACCCAGCCTCTGCAATAATAATAATGATAATACTGTAATAATAATAATAATAATAATAGACTCCTAGAGTCAGAAGGGAACCCGAGGAGACATTTAGTCCAACCCCCTTGCAAGGCAGGAAAAGCACCATCAAAGCGCCCCCGACAGATGGCCATCCAGCCTCTGTAATAATAATAATAATAATAATAATAATAATAATAATAATAATAATAATAGACTCCTAGAGTCAGAAGGGAACCCAAGAAGACATTTAGTCCAGCCCCTTGCCATGCAGAAAAAGCACCATCAAAGCACTCCTGACAGATGGCCATCCAGCCTCTGTAATAATAATAATAATAATAATAATAATAATAATAATACGAAACCCAGCATATCTATCTTGTTTGCTGGGTCATAATATAATAGACTCCTAAAGTCAGAAGGGAACCCAATGGAACATTTAGTCCAGCCCCTTGCCATACAGAAAAGCACTCTTGACAGATGGCCATCCAGCCTCTGTAATAATAATAATAATAATAATAATAATAATAATAATTTCATGTCTTATTATATAACATATATATGTATATAATCATATTCTGCAACTCTCTTCATTTTTATTATTATTTTCATGTTTTATTCTATATTACACACACATATATTATTTTCATTATTAATATTAATATTATTAAAATATTATTTTTATGTTTTATCACATATATAATTATCATTATTAATATTAAATATTATTTTCATGTTTTATTATATACACATAATTTAATTATTCATTTTAATTATTGAAATATTTTCATGTTTAATTATATATACAATTTTATTATTATTAAAATGTTATTTTCATGTTTCAGCATATATATTATTTCATTATTAATGTTAATATTATTAAAATATTATTTTCGTATTTTATTATATTAATAGTAATACAGTAGAGTCTCACTTATCCAACATAAATGGGCTGGCAGAACGAATATGCGAATATGTTGGATAATAAGGAGGGATTAAGGAAAAGCCTATTAAACAACAAATTAGGTTACGATGTTACAAATTAAGCACCAAAACATCATGTTTTGCAACAAATTTGACAGAAAAAGTAGTTCAATATGCAGTAATGTTATGTTGTAATTACTGTATTTACTAATTTAGCACCAAAATATCATGATATATTAAAAACATTGACTACAAAAATGTGTTGGATAATCCAGAACGTTGGATAAGTGAGACTCTACTATAATTATAATCATATATAATTATAAGGAAAATTACATATAAATAATAAAACATGAAAATAATATTTTTGTTTGTGTATTATTATTATTATTATTATTATTATTATTATATATTCAGCATGCCTCACTGAACTGAAACTCCTATAATAATTATTAATGTTATTGTGATTACTATTTTCATGTTTTTATTTTATCCACCTATTCCTATTCTGCCTGCTGGTAATAAAAATGAAACTAATAATGATAACGTTAATAGCAATAGTAATAATTAACAATGCCTCCATCGTCGAATAGTCACAGCGATAATAATACTAATGGCGGCGCCTTCTTCCTTGTCAGAGATTTGGGTGGGAAAGCGCTTTGGACTCAATTTCCCAGAGTTCCTTCCCATTGGGGCCAGCAGCAGGGGCTTCTGGGAAATGGAGTCCGAGAATCACCTGCAGGACCAATCAGGGAGGACGAGGCCTGTTTCTCCTCACAGAATTACCTCAGGAGATACATTCAAATGATACAAAATTATGTTCCTTACACAAAAATCATTACAAATATTCTGTAATAGTATTGAGGAGAATATTATTCTCATTGAGAAGAATTATTTCCGTAGAATACTGCTATTCTCCTCAGTGTGAGACATGGCGCTGTTAAATAAATTGCCGTCTCTGTGGCGTTTCTATAAGGTCGAGGCCCCAATTTAAGCGCTGGAATTGTGCTTTTTGAAGTTTTTTCCTGTTGTATTTCCGACATAATACAATTTTCCATTAACCTCGGAGTCTTGCGGAAGATCAACGCCGCCAAAAAGCAAAGGTTACGGAGAACCAAGGCCGCAAAATGTCTGCCATAAATGTCTTCCAATCCATTTATTTCCTAGGCTCGGCGCTTCATTTCTTTTTTTCCTGGGGCTCCATTACGATCCGTCTCTCCTCTTTTTGGGATCTCACCTAAGACAGGAAACTTCAGCCCGGGTTATTTGAAAAACTTAATTTTTAATTGTCCAAAATGTATAAGGTTATTACAGTAGAATCTCACTTATCCAACACTCGCTTATCCAACGTTCTGGATTATCCAACGCATTTTTGTAGTCAATGTTTTCAATATATCATGATATTTTGGTGCTAAATTCGTAAATACAGTTATTACAACATAACATTACTGCATATTGAACTACTTTTTCTGTCAAATTTGTTGTTTAACATGATGTTTTGGTGCTTAATTTGTAAAATCATAACCTAATTTGATGTTTAATAGGCTTTTCCTTAATGCCTCCTTATTATCCAACATATTCGCTTATCCAACGTTCTGCCGGCCCGTTTATGTTGGATAAGTGAGACTCTACTGTATTACATTTATCATTGTACTCTATTATTGTTGTTACTATTACATTTATTTTACTCTGTTTTTATTATTAATACATTTATTATTTCACTCTGATCTTATTATTATTATTATTACATTTCTTACTCTACTCTATTTATTATTACATGTATTATTTTACTCTATTATTATTAAAAGGATACATAAGCACATTTACATTGAAGAAGATGAGAATAATGATTTGATCAGAGTTGGACAGTCTTATCTTAAATTTGAGCTTATACTTGAGAATATATGGTACATTTATTATTTTTCTCTATTATTATTGGTATTATTACATTTATTATTTTTCTCTATTATTGTTGCTACTATTACATTTATTTTACTCTATTTTATTATTATTATTAATACATTTATTATTTCACTCTGATCTTATTATTATTGCATTTATTATTTTACTCTATTTATTATGACTTGTATTATTTTCCAGTATTATTAATTATTATTATTATTATTATTATTATTGCATGTATTATTTTACCCTATTATTATTAAAAGGATACATAAGCACATTTACATTGAAGAAGATGAGAATTTGATCAGAGTTGGACAGTCTTACCTTAAATTTGAGCTTATACTTGAGAATATATGGTACATTTATTATTTTTCTCTATTATTATTGGTATTATTACATTTATTATTTTTTCTATTATTGTTGCTACTATTACATTTATTTTTATTTTATTATTATTAATAATACATTTATTATTTCACTCTGATTTTATTATTATTATTACATTTAATATTTTACTCTATTTATTATTACATGTATTATTTTCCTGTATTTATTATTATTATTATTACATGTATTATTTTCCTGTATTTATTATTATTATTATTACATGTATTATTTTACTCTATTATTATTAAAAGGATACATAAGCACCTTTACATTGAAGAAGATGAGAATAATGATGTGATCAGAGTTGGACAGTCCTATCTTAAATTTGAGCTTTATGCAAATATTCAAAAACATTTAACCTACTGATGCCTCAATTCATGTAATTTTATTGGTATCTGTTTTTATTTCTGAAATTTACCACCCTCGGCTTATACCAGAGTCAATGTTTTCCCAGTTTTTTTGTGGTAAAATTAGGTGCCTCGGCTTATATTCGGGTCGGCTTATACTCGAGTATATACGGTAAGCAGGAAGCATCCTCCATTTGGAGTCTTTTGCTTAACTTGTCGGAAACGTACATCTTCCTGATATCAAGGGGCAACGGGCGTTAAGGGATTGGATGAGTTCAGAACCCGACTCCGGCAAGTACGGAACAAAATCCCCTTCTCATTTCTCCTTCCAGCAGCCAACTCTTCTGACATGATCCATCCCCAATAGTGATGGCTAAAAATAACGCCTTTCCCTTCCTCCCCGAAAAAAAAGAACACCGGTGAGAAATCCCACCGTGTTTCATGCCACTGTGATGACTCATTTCTCCTTTTCATTTTAATCTCCGAGACACACACGGCCCTGAAGTTTTGCAATAATTTCTCCGGCAAGAAAGAGCTACTTTTCTTCTCTCCCCATTTGCATTTCCGTAGGCACTTGGGCCCAAAATACAAAGAGAATCCTCCACCTGCAGCAGTCGTGAGAGCGCCTTGATCACAGGCTTCGGCTTTTTCGGGGTTCCTTGGAAGATTTGAGAAGGAGAGGGGGAGAAACAGCACCACGACGCCCACAGCGAGCCATCTCTGCTCCCCGCAGAAGAGAGCGACGCTTTTGATGCGGAATTTTCTTCCATTGGAGTCTGTCTGTTAGTGTCACCTCCAGTGGCCCGATACCTGATTTGTTCCCATTTGCAGCTGTTTTCCTGGAAACGTGTAGTCGAAGGCTTTCATGGCCGGAATCTCTGGGTTGCTGTGAGTGTTCCTTGATGGTAGTACTTCCTTATTCCTTTCTGTATGCTGCTGGCAAATTTTATGATGTCGTAAATTACTTTATATACTCTAGTTTTTCAGCCCTTTTTTAAAAACTGAAAAAGCCCCCCTTGGCCTATACTCAAGTGAGGGTCCTGGTGGGCTTATATTTGGCGTGTGGATTCCGGGGAGTGATTTCAGGACTGTCCGGGTGTTGCTAAACATTGTTTCTGGGCATCGCTGCCCTCATCCCAGTGATAGGACTGGTGCTAACTGGTTGCCGTCATGCTAATTCACCCTTAGTTTTAAAAAAGAGGACCAAGATGCAAAAAGTAGTCAGATGTATGGATCCAGCACCACGGACAGCGCTTTTAAACTCAGTCCTTACTTGGCTATGGGCCTCAACAAAACTACAGTAGAGTCTCACTTATCCAACATAAACGGGCCAGCAGAACGTTGGATAGGCTAATATGTTGGATAATAAGGAGAGATTAAGGAAAAGCCTATTAAACATTAAATTAGGTTATGATTTTACAAATTAAGCACCAAAACATCATGTTAGACAACAAATTTGGCAGAAAAAGTAGTTCAATACGCAGTAATGCTATGTAGTAATTACTGTATTTACAAATTTAGTACCAAAATATCACGATATATTGAAAACATTGACTACAAAAATGTGTTGGATTATCCAGAACGTTGGATAAGCGAGTGTTGGATAAGTGAGACTCTACTGTAGTACTTCCTTATTCCTTTCTGTATGCTGCTGGCAAATTTTATGACGTCGTAAATCACTTTATATACTCGAGTATAAGCCTAGTTTTTCAGCCCTTTTTTTAAGACTGAAAAAGCCCCCCTTGGCTTATACTCGAGTGTCCTGGTGGGCTTATATTTGGCGTGTGGATTCCGGGGAGTGATTTCAGGACTGTCCGGGTGTTGCTAAACATTGTTTCTGGGCATTGCTGCCCTCATCCCAGTGATAGGACTGGTGCTAACTGGTTGCCGTCATGGTAATTCACCCTTAGTTTTAAAAAAGAGGACCAAGATGCAATAAGTAGTCAGATGTATGGATCCAGCACCACGGACAGCACTTTTAAACTCAGTCCTTACTTGGCTATAGGCCTCAACAAAACTACAGTAGAGTCTCACTTATCCAACATAAACGGGCCGGCAGAACATTGGATAAGCGAATATGTTGGATAATAAGGAGGGATTAAGGAAAAGCCTATTAAACATCAAATTAAGTTATGATTTTTATAAATTAAGCACCAAAACATCAGGTTATACAACAAATTTGGCAGAAAAAGTAGTTCAATACATGGTAATGCTATGTAGTAATTACTGTATTTACGAATTTAGTACCAAAATATCACGATATATTAAAAACATTGTCTACAAAAATGTGTTGGATAATCCAGAATGTTGGATAAGCGAGTGTTGGATAAGTGAGACTCTACTGTAATATTCATGGTCTAGAAAACTAAAGAAGAGGACCAAGATGCAAAAAGTAGTCAGATGTATGGATCCAGCACCATGGACAGCTCTTTTAAACTCAGCACTTACTTGGCTATATGCCAATGATGGGCAACCTTTTGCGCTTGGTGTGTCAAAATTCACCAAAAAAACCTAGCATGACTTGGGTGGTGTGTCACTTCGAGAAAAAAAACCATAATTTCACAATATGTATAGTTTAAATAACAAAAAATGTATAATTGTAATATATAACTGTATTGAATAAATCAAAAACTATTTACGACCATTATTTCCATGTACAACACTCTATGGTACCTCTTGCGGTTTCCACGTTGATTTCTCTCTATTCTAGTTTCAATGTAGTCATGAATAATGAATAATATAATAGTAATAATATGATAATATACTACAATAATAATAGAATAATAATAGAATGTAATGTGCATAATTCCCATGGAGTAAACAACAAAACCACTGGACCAAATCACACCAAATTTGGCTACAAAAGACATAGTCATCCAATCAATCTGCACGCAGCAGCGTGTCAGCAAAAATGGCTAGGCGTGTCAGTGCTGACACGCGTGTCATAGGTTGGCCATCACTGCTATATGCCTTAACAAAACTAAATAATATCCATGGTCTAGAAAACATCCTTGCTGATTTTATTTCTATGCCACATTGTTCTGGAGATGGATCATGCCTAGCCTTGGGATACATTTTCAACCAACCATCCATAAAGCCAACCGCTTTGTAGCGGCAGGACTGCAAAGTGTACAGTCTAAACTTTGCACTCCCAGCGTCGAGCATCATTCCTACAGTCACGGCTCTTTGGCCAAGAGCTAAACAGGGCCTCGTGGAGTCAGACGATTTGCTGCAATCTTGCCGCCGGGAGACGGCAAGATCTTAACACCTCGTTTTGCCAAGGAAAGCGCTCATAGATAATCCCATGTTTTGCAAAGGCTCAGAGGGGAGCTGTGATGATTATTGCATGGGAAAGAGCGAGAAAGGCTCGGCTCCCTTTGAACTTCCCCTGCGACCAAGGGGAGCCTCGCAGCAGCCTCCAGCGCTCGGTGCCACATCCGTCACACAGGCAGAGCGTGGAAAGAAAGAGCACGCGCCGGCAAAGGGGCTCTGGAGGCCGCACTCTCGAAAACACCGAAAAGCCATTACGCGAGGCCTTTCATTGCACTCTAACGACAAACTAATGACTAGGCTAAACCTCAGGCAAGGCAGAGGAGATGTCTGGGGAAGGCGATAAGAGGAGAGCCCTGAATGCAGCCAAGTGAGCGGAAAAGGAAGATGCGAGATTTTGGAGATGCTATGCCAACCTAGCAGCTCAAAAACATGCAAATATGAGCAGATAAATAGGTAAAGGTAATGGCGTTCCATGCAGTCATGCTGGCCAAATGACTTTGGAGTTGTCTACGGACAATGCCAGCTCTTCGGCTTAGAAATGGAGATGAGCACCAACCCCAAGAGTCAAACACGACTGGACTTAACGTCAGGGGAAACCCTTACCTTTGCCTTATGTCTCCTTGGCCAAAAGGTGCCTGCTTGGCTGTCCATCCCTGTGGCCGTAAAGCCGAAGGCCAGCAATTGTGAGAGGACAAGGACCAAATTTGGAAGGCTACAAGGTCTTCCTTCCTTCTTTGTTCTGAGAAACCAGTCAATGGGTTCCTGTGTTCAAGCAGAGACTCAAACTCTGCTCTCCCCAGATCTTAGGCCTTAGTAGATAGAGATATGAGAGATAATAATAATAATAATAATAATAATAATAATAATAATAACAACTTTATTTTTATATCCCGCCCCATCTCCCCAAAGGGACTCGGGGCGGCTTACATGGGGCCTAGCCCGATAAGACAATCAATATCAATAGCACGACTATAAAACAATTATACCAGTAAAACATCAATAGCAATAAAACAATCATTAAAATCAGCAAAAAGCATACAAAAAACATACAATATTAAAACAGGAGACTAATTCATAAAATCCAGAACAGAATGTGCCGGTAGAAATGGACAATAGAGTGCAAAATAGCATTGGCAACATCTCAGAAAAGGGGGCTATTATAAAATGGGAAGATGGATCGTGGTGGTTGCTTTCTGTGGTTGGCTGTTACGGGCTCCTGCCGTTCTTGTTGCTCCACCTGGGTTACTGGCAGGCTATTGGCCTGGATTTCCATCTGACATTTGGCCCAGCTGCAGGAAAGTGCGGCTGCATCTCGGCTGGCCTCCATCCCTGCCTTCGTTCAGGCATTTTGGAGACAGCACAGAGACATCACTGTTTGCTTTTCCCGGCGGTTCACCATCCACTTGTGACACCGAGTCCTTGATGGAGTACTTCCTCATTCCTTTCCGCACACTGTTGGAAGTTTTTATGGTGTCGTAAATTAGTTAAATTATCCTCCCCACATAAAGCAGCACCTCCATTTTCTACTCGACAGGTCCAACTGTCTTTCAAGCTGTTTGGGTCAATAGCAAGCTAGGCTATTAAATGGTCGGGAGCTCAATTCAACCCAGGCTTCGATCTCATTACCTCTCAGTCAGTAGTGATTTATTGCAGCTGGCACCACAGCCTGGCCCCCAATATATATAACCCCCCCCCCCTAAGGTTGGGTTGCTGACCTGAAGGTTGTTAGTTCGGATCCGCAAGCCGGGGTGAGCTTCCGTCTGTCAGCTTTAGCTTGCGGGGACATGAGAGAAGCCTCCCAGTAACACATCTGGGCATTCCTTGAGCAATTCTTTCACAGAAGAGACTTGCAGTATGTTCTCAAGTTGCTTCTGACACGATAATTTTTTTAAAACCTGTGGGAATTAGAATCGGGCACTTCCATAATATCGGTCTCCAGTAAAGGGCTGCTGTTACCTTACTAAGTAGGAGAGCCAGCAAAAAAAATTGCAACAACAAGGCCTTTGGACAACAGGACTGATGCACAATGCCAAAGAAATAGATGGGATTGCCTTAAGTCAAGAGGTGGTTTTTAAATCACACATACATGTAATATTAAAACACTTCTAGCGTCACCAGGTGGTGCTGTTTCACAGAAGATGTTTTGCACAACAGTGTCAGGACTGATATATATATATATATATATATATATATATATATATATATATACACACACACACACACACACACACACACACACACACACACATATATATATATATACACACACACACACATACATATAAAATAAAACATGAAAATAATATTTTAATAATATTAATATTATTACCTGACATTTTTGGTGATAGAGTTGATCTCTGGCTTAACCACCCGTAAAAGGGTTAAGTCACTGTAATTAGAGTGTTGTGGTTAATGGAATGGGAGTAGTAGATAGGTTGTAGTTATACTGAGTAAGTCTGATGAAGGTTGCTGAGGGACGGATGGTGGTTTGGAGAGTGTGTTGGAGAATTGTTGTGAGTAGTGAGGCAGAAGAAGCTGTAACGCTTGTGTATTTTGTTTATACTTTCTATATTGCTGCAATAAAGGAGAAAGAAAAGCCTTCCTGCTCATTTGGGAAAGAACAAAAGTCTCTGCGTGTTTTGTTGTTTGAGTCGAAGACTACGACAACTGCGTTTTCAATACCAGGACAAATAAAGTCTCTTTGGCAAGAACAGGATATTTATGACTCCATAGAATTCCTGACAAACGGTTGGTTGGTTTGTTGGGTTTTTTAAACACAAATGTGCAGAACAATTCTCCACAAGTCTTCAGGGCATTCAAAAATAAAATAATGTGGAGGAATATTGGTTTTCTCCCAGAGCAGGTAGATTTATGGTTCTGTCCCCATCACCCCTTGCATGGTTTCCAACAATGCTGGCACAAAAGTTGGAGAGAGGCTCCCTTTCCAAAAGGAAGTGCCGGCACCCATTGTATCCTTGTTGCGTTCCTCCTTGGGTCAGGAGCACCTTCTAAATCAAGACCTTGTTGTGACATGTTAATGTTTTTGCAAGACATGAGACACCCGCTTCCTGAGAATCCAGGAACCGCTGAGCAGACACGGATCTCTCTGCTTTGCTGTAGGATTTGTGACACATCCAGGATGAATGGAAGCACTCGCCTTTTGGAAAGACGACAATGAACAATGGAGAAACCATGCTTAGAAAGCCACCCAAGGCTGGTGGAGCTCCGCTTGGCAACAGGTCTCCGCATTCACAAGCCATTACAGAACGTGGTGAGCTCCCTTCGTGCTTATTCCCTTCGTGCTTGATCTTTAGGTTGGGCTAGGAAAAAAGATATTGAAACCCTAGAGATCTTTGGCTGCCAGTCAGAGCTGAGAATAACCTAAAGATCCTTGATTGTATGCATATATGTACGTAGGTATATATGTGTCGCACCTCAGGCTAGCTTCACCTTGCTATATACACCAAACTGCACAAAGGTTAGAGTCTTTTGAGTTTATTAGAAAATAGAAGATAAAAAAGTTCTTAAAAAGCAAAAGTAAAGTTCCAAAAGTTCATTACAAAATAGAGCCTTAGAGCATAATCCAAGCAATCACAAGGAATAAACAAAGTTCCATTAAAGCATGACAAAGTTCCAGGAACACAGACACATAAGCTGCAAGATAATCCAGGAAAACGAGAGCTTGCTTCTTGGTTGAACAAAAGTTGCTTTGACAAAGGTTTGTCTCCAAACACTCTGTTTTAATACCCTTTGCAAAACATTAAAGCATTTCTCTGGCCTCTAGCCTCCCTTTTGTTTGCAGTTCTCACACTCCTCCGAACCCTGAATTCCAAACGGCCAACTCAATCTAAGGAACCTATTTCGTCAAAGTCAGCCTGCTCATTAGTTTGCTGAGCCTCGTTATCAGACTGAGAACTGTCCTCCTTTTCCAAGTCCATTTGCACCTGGCTAGTTTCAGTATCAGCAACATCATTTCTTGCTGTGGGAAAATGAACTTGCAATCCCTGTTCCTCATCTTCTACAACAGAGACATTTTGAACCTGATTGTGAACCTGAATCCCATCATCCTCATCAGAGTCAATCTGAGGTTCCAGCTGAGTCACAACAGGAGGTGTCTATGGACAACGCCGGCTCTTCGGCTTAGAAATGGAGATGAGCACCAACTCCCAGAGTCAGACATGACCGGACTTAACGTCAGGGGAAACCTTTACCTTTTTTACAATACAGTTCAATGCAGCCAAAGATGTCTTGCTCTGTTTGAGATTATTTTCCTTGCTGTTTCAGTGGCTAAGTCACTATTTTCCTTGGTGGTTCAATGGCTAAGTCATCTCATGATAAAGGAATCACCAAATGATGATCTGACACATTGTGTATATTTTCTCTGTGCCTTTGGGCTGAATCTCTAGATTAGAGGTGGAAAGAGATACTTACCAGTTGTTGTTCAAGGTGCTCTTCCAGCACCTTGAAGACAATGACAATTTGGATAATTCTCCCCTCCTGATGATTTTGACAAACTAGCACTTTGGCCCAGGTTTTTTCTAGATTTTATCCAAGATTTTACCTTTTGTCCTTGAATGTGATTTTCATGACTTGTTTTTATTGTTACTTATCTGTTTTATTGCTTTGTTTTATTGTTGTGGACTGGGCTTGGCCCCATGTAAGCCACCCCGAGTCCCTTTGGGGAGATGGGGCGGGGTATAAAAATAAAATTATTATTATTATTATTATTATTATTATTATTATTATTGACACAACAATGTTGTATGACACAGCAAACAAGATAGTTATGCTGGATTTCATATCACAAAATCACAAGTCGAACACTTCCCAAGTGTCTAGGACTGTGTGATGTATTTTCGGATGATGTGCGCAGATCCCAGCAGGGTGGCCTTTTGCAGCTGGCAGATCGTAATTTTGTCAATGTCTATTGTTTCCAAATGCTGGCTGAGATCTTTTGACACGGCACCCAGTGTGCCCATCACCACCGGGACCACCTGCACTGGTTTCTGCCAGAGTCTTTGAAGTTCAATCTTGAGGTCCTGATAGCGGCTGAGTTTTTCCTGTTGTTTTTTGTCAATGCGACTGTCACCTGGGATGGCGACATCCATGATCCAAACCTTTTTCTTTTCCACAACTGTGATGTCTGGTGTGTTGTGTTCCAGAACTTTGTCAGTCTGGATTCGGAAGTCCCACAGTATTTTTGCGTGCTCGTTTTCCAATACTTTTGCAGGTTTGTGATCCCACCAGTTCTTTGCTTCTGGGAGGTGGTACTTGAGGCATACGTTCCAATGAATCATTTGGGCCACATAGTTGTGCCTCTGTTTGTAGTCTGTCTGTGCAATTTTCTTACAGCAGCTGAGGATCTGATCCATGGTTTTATCGGTTTCCTTGCATAGTCTGCATTTTGGGTCATCAGCTGATTTTTCGATCTTGGCCTTAATTGCCTTTGTCCTGATGTCTTGCTCCTGGGCTGCAAGGATCAGGCCTTCTGTCTCCTCCTTCAGGGTCCCATTTGTGAGCCAGAGCCAGGTCTTCTCCTTATCAGCTTTTCCTTCAATTTTGTCAAGGAACTTCCCATGCAATGTTTTGTTTTGCCAGCTGTCAGCTCTAGTTAGTAGTGTGGCTTTCTTATTAATAATAATAAATTATTATTATTAACAATAAATTATTATTATTATTATTATTATTATTATTATGGAGATGAGCACCAACCCACAGAGTCAGAAACGACTAGACTTCATGTATGTTTGTATGTATGCTGTGTTGGAAAGTGAAGAAACATTGATGCCTATATAGAGAGCAATTAGGGACAGACGGACTCCTATGGTGCAGGTCTGCTGTCTTGTTTTTCTCCTCTGTTTCGTAGATTTTAAGGCGTTTTGCTTCCTTTTGCACAGCGAGGTCACTTTGCCCTTCTTCCCAAAAGCCATTTAGTGCTTTATAGTCCTTTGTTTGAGAAAGGAGCATCATGAGTTGGGAGGACACTGTCCTTGAACAACCATGAACTTAGATATTAAACTATATAGCTTGATACCCTCTATCTCAGGGGTCCCCAAACTAAGGCCCGGGGGCCGGATGCGGCCCATCGAAGCCATTTATCCGGCCCCCACAGCACAAGGGCAGAAGGGGGTTGGGCTAAATAATCCAAGGGGTCTCTTCTTATCTTACTACCATCATCATCATCATTATTATTATTATTATTATTATTATTATTATTATTATTATTATTATTATTATTATTAACATTGAGGCTGGGTGGCCATCTGTCAGGGATGCTTTGCTTGTGCTTTTGGTGTGCAGAGGCAGAAGGGGGTTGGACTAAGGGTCTCTTCCAGCCCTCTTTTTTATTATAAGTATGACACAGCAAACAAGACAGATTTGCTGGATTTTGTATCACAAAATCACAAGTCGAACACTTCCCAAGTGTCTAGGATTGTGTGATGTATTATTATTATTATTATTATTATTATTATTATTATTATTATTATTATTAATATTATTATTAATATTATTATTATTATTTTATGACACAGCAAACAAGATAGATATGCTGGATTTTGTATCACAAAATCACAAGTCGAACACTTCCCAAGTGTCTAGGACTGTGTGATGTATTTTTGGATGATGCGTGCAGATCCCAGTCGGGTGGCCTTTTGCAGATCCCAGTCGGGTGGGCTTTTGCTGTTGGCAGATCGTAATTTTGTCAATGTCGGCTGAGATCTTTTGGCATGGCACATTTATTATTATTATTATTATTATTATTATTATTATTATTATTATTATTAACATTGAGGCTGGGTGGCCATCTGTGAGGGTGCTTTGCTTGTGCTTTTGGTGCACAAAGGCAGAAGGGGATTGGACTCAATGGCCCAAAGGGTCTCTTCCAACCCTCTTTATTATTATTATTATTATTATTATTATTATTATTATTATTATTATTTTATTATGACACAGCAAACAAGATAGATATGCTGAATTATTATTATTGTTATTATTAATTATTATTATTATTATTTTATTATGACACAGCAAACAAGATAGATATGCTGAATTATTATTATTGTTATTATTAATTATTATTATTATTATTATTATTATTGCTCAGTGGCCAACTATAGTCCGGCCCACCAACAATCCGAAGGATCGTGAACTGGCTCCCTGTTTAAAAAGTTTGGGGACCCCTGCTCTATCTTATCTAGTTCTTTGATAGCTTGAAGGGTGCAAAGACCGTCTTTGAGAAAGCATAATCTATGGCTATTAATTGCGTTTCCTTAATAGCCAGCTACGAACTATGAGTGTATTTAGGAACAGAATTCCGCCGCCGAGAAGGGTTTTGTGTGTTTAGCTTTGTGGCAACGGCTCTTCCTCAAGACAAAGTGTGAAACCAACTCCGGGAAAAGGGCCGGAGCGTTTATCAGAACATCACCTTCCCCACCCAATGTGCCAATACTGAATCAGTTCTCCGTGGCGCTTTATGGCGCTAATGGAGAGATTGCCATGCCCGGCTTCTTGTGCAAACGTCACCTGGGCTGAAGCAGGATGCGCTTTCCTCCCTCCACCTGAACAAGGCATGCACAGCGGCAGCATCCCGGTGCGATGATGACAAGGTGAAAAGTGAAACCCTGATGCGATAACAAGGCGAAAAGTGGAAGGAGATTGAGTCATTGGTTCCATATGCCACCTCGTGATGGGCTACCACTGGCATGGGCAAACTTGGGCCCTCCCTCCAGGTGTTTTGGACTTCAACTCCCACAATTCCTAACAGCCGGTAGGCTGTTAGGAATTGTGGGAGTTGAAGTCCAAAACACCTGGAGGGCCCAAGTTTGCCCGTGCCTACCGACCTCGGTATTAAATATTGCTTCTTTTCAGCATTAATCTAATTGCACTTTGTGGTTGCGTCGATGCACACGAAAGTGTTTTATTTTTATTCATGTCCTCAAAGCTGTATTTTCTTCACGCCTCAAAACACTCGGCATTTGATTGTGAAATACTGTTGGAATTAATGCCAAGCACGCGTTTTTAAAAGTTATGAAATTCTGATTCTAATCAGATTTCTATCTCTGGTAACTCATTGGCAGAAATGGCCAAGCCACCCTAAGGCAACCGGTGTTCAATGATTAAAGGATTGGTTTAAGCCTTGCAGATTCAAAGCCTGGCTGCTTCCTTTGTTGGGAGGTATTAGCTGGCCCTGATTGTTTCCTATCCGGAATTCCCCTGGTTGTGTGTGTGTGTGTGTGTGTGTGTGTGTGTGTGTGTGTAGAAGAGATCTACAGTTCTCTCCAGGCTTGCAGTTTCAAAGCCTGGCTGCTTCCTGCCTGGGGGAATCCTTTGTTGGGAGGTATTAGCTGGCCCTGATTGTTTCCTATCTGGAATCCCCGTTTTTTTTTTAGTGTCCTTCTTTATTTACTGTCCTGGATTCTACTGGTATCCAGATTTTGTAACACCTCCCAACAAAGGATCCCCCTGAGGCAGGAAGCAGCCAGGCTCGGAAGCTGCAGAGATATTCAGTGCTAATTGCAGTATTCACACGTGCCTCAAACAGACAAGAGTTCTTTCTTTCTCCCACCCTGGACATTATTCCACAGATATATAAACTCCACTTGCCTAGTTTCCAACAGATCTCACAACCTCTGAGGATGCCTGCCACAGATGTGGGTGAAACATCAGGAGAGAATGCTTCTGGAACATGGCCAGAAAAGCCTGGACAACTCACAGTAGCCTTGGTGGAGATTTCATTTTCCCTAGGCCATTATCTATTCTGATTTGTGGATTTTGTGTGTTGTAAGGAGCCCCCAGTGACACAGCGGGTTAAACCGCTGAGCTGCTGAACTTGCTGTCCAAAAAGTTGCCGGTTCGAATCCGGGGAGCGGAGTGAGCTCCCACTATTAGCCCCAGCTTCTACCAACCTAGCATTTCGAAAACATGCACATGTGAGATCAATAGGTACTGCTTCTGCTGGCCACATGATCTAGGAGGTGTCTATTAAAAATGGAGATGAGCCCCAACCCCCAGAGTCAGATACAACTAGACTTAATGTCAGGGGAACCCTTTACCTTTACCTTAGCCCCTCAAAAAAGGAGCCTTTCTGAGCTCTGTGCCAGACTCATCTCATTACAGGTGAATCTGTACTTCTGACACCTGCACTTACCAGAAATACCAGTTACCTGCCGACAGGTCAGTCGAGGGCTAATGGAAAGTTAGAAAGTTACTCTTGGGGTTTTTTTCCAACCATCTGGCACAGTTTGTTTGCCCCTTTGCTATGGGTGGTTGCAACACCACCTCCCAGGTCTGTCTCTCTGGCCACTCCCTGCCCAGACTGCACCTGTCAATCTCTCAGCGCTCTCAGGTTACACTCGCATGAGGTAGAGATATGAGGAGGAACAGAGCCAGGGACCGCTAGAGAACACCCGCGGCGGCTGGAAGAGACCTAGGACCCTGCTTCTCCAAAGTATGAAGTCTATCAGAGAAGACCTAAGAATCTGCTTCTCCAAGGTACAAAGTCTGTAAGAGAAGACCTAAGAATCTGCTTCTCCAAGGGAATAAGAATATAAGAAGAGGCTGAAGAATCTGCTTCTCCCAGGTACAAAGTCTGTAAGAATCTGCTTCTCCAAGGGACTAAGAATATAAGGAGAGACCTAAGAATCTGCTTCTCCAAGGGACTGAGACTATAAGAAGAGGCTGAAGAATCTGCTTCTCCAACGGAATAAGAATATAAAAAGAGACCTAAGAATCTGCTTCTCCAAGAGACTAAGAATATAAGAGAAGACCTAAGAATCTGCTTCTCCAAGGGACTAAGACTATAAGAAGAGGCTGAAGAACCTGCTTCTCCAAGGTGCTACATCCATCAGAAGAGACCTCTCCAAGCTCCTCCATCCGTAAGATGTTTTTCTCCGAAAGGAGGCTCTCTGGCCAGGTCTCGCGCTTGCTGGTGGTGGGCGGCCTGATGCTCTGTGCCGTCGGGGTGCTGAAATACTCCAGCTCGGAGTGCGAATTCAAAGACCTGGGCCAGGACAGCACTGACAAGAGGAGCCAGTACTGCAAGGACCAACTCTATGAGTCTATCCGCCTGCCCCGCCAGGGAAACGTC
The DNA here is from genome assembly GCF_035594765.1 of Anolis carolinensis. NCBI lineage: Eukaryota > Metazoa > Chordata > Lepidosauria > Squamata > Anolidae > Anolis > Anolis carolinensis. The sequence continues at coordinate 24,345,024 of NW_026943822.1, forward strand.
AGCTGTTCTCAGCTCGTCCGTGGAGACCCCGATGCCATCCGTGATGCTCTGCTGAGCCGGCTGCAACGGAACGCCAACGTGGTCCACTTGGAGGAAGCCCACTACCTCAACATGACCAAGGACTGTGAGCTTTTCCGATCCAGCAGGAAATATATGGAGTTCCCGCTGAGCAAAGAGGAGGAAGAGTTCCCCATCGCGTACTCCATCGTGCTCCACGACAAGGTGGAGATGTTTGAGCGGCTGTTGAGGGCCATCTACGCCCCGCAGAACGTCTACTGCGTCCATGTAGACGCCAAGTCTCCGCAACCTTTGCAAGAAGCGGTTCGGAGGATCGTGTCCTGCTTTGGGAACGTCTTCCTGGCCTCCAAGCAGGAGCGGGTGGTGTATGCCTCCTGGAACAGGGTCCAAGCCGACCTGAACTGCATGGAGGACCTTCTCCGAAGCCCGGTCAAGTGGCGCTACCTCCTCAACACCTGCGGGACCGACCTGCCCATCAAGACCAACGCGGAGATCGTCCAATCCCTGAAGGTGCTGAACGGGAGGAACAACATGGAGGCGGAGAAGCCCTCGGAGTACAAAGCGGGCCGCTGGAAGTATCACCACGAAGTGACCGACTCCGTGGTCCGGACCCAGACGGAGAAGAGCCCTCCTCCGCAAAGTTCTCCCATGTTCACAGGGAACGCCTACGTGGTGCTCAGCCGGGGCTTCGTCCAGCATCTCTTCCAAGACCCGATGGTGAAGCGGTTCATCGAGTGGTCCAAAGACACCTACAGTCCCGACGAGCACATCTGGGCCACGCTGCATCGCATGCCGGGGGTGCCAGGCGGGGTCCCCTTCAACAGCAAGTTTGACCTGACGGACATGAACGCCATCGCGAGGCTGGTGAAGTGGTCCTACACCGAGGGGGACGTCACCAAGGGGGCCCCGTACCCGCCTTGCACGGGGGTCCACAGGCGGGCCGTATGTACCTATGGGGCGGGTGATCTCCACTGGATGCTCAACCAGCACCATCTCTTTGCCAACAAATTTGACTCCCAAGTTGACAATTCCGTCATTGAATGCTTGGAAGAATACCTGCGTTACAAATCCATACATGGAAGAACACTCTGATCGAATCCTAGAACCACCGGGGCCATCCAATCCAACCCTGTTCCGTCATGGAGGAATATCCAGTCTAAGCCTTCCCGACAGTCTCTGCTTCAAAACCTCCAGAGAAGAAGACTCTGATGGACTCTAAGGTGGCATCTTCCACTGCTGGAAAATCTCTTATGATCAGGATGTTGTTCTTCATGTTTTTCTGATGTTTGAATCCATGGCTCCATTGTATCTCAGTCTTCTTCCTCAATGGGACCTCCTTTCAAGGTCTCCTCTCAACCTTCTCTTCTCCAAGCTGAAGCTTCCTAGCACTCTTCAGGGGGACTCATAGCATCCAAACCTTTGACCATTTTTAGTGACTCTTCTCTGGACACCTTCAAACCTTTCCATCTCCTTCTTGAATTGCTTCGGCCAGAACTGGACACAGGGTTCTTCAAGATGAGGACGTCTGACCAAAGCAGAAGAGATTGGGAGGATGACTTCCCTCGATCGAGACTCCGATGGATGCAGCTTGGAACCACGTTGCATCACGCTCCTAGCTCATGTTCAGCTTGTGGTCTGCTAAGACTCCTAAGATCCCGTTTGAGCCCATATCTGTGTATTTCATTGCCTAAGAGTAGTACCATACATCTCTCCCGGTTGAAATTCCTTATGCAGTTTCTTATATTGCACCCGTTCCAAACTCTTTGAATTTTGGAAACACTGAAAAAGGCAACGATCTGTGAATTATGATCAGAAACACCTACCTGAGGATGTTGCAAGAGGTGCACAATGGACACATACTGTGCCCGGGGCAAAGCGCATGGGTGGAGGAAAGTGACTAAGGATTAAGTTCAACTTAGTTTCATTCAAACTGATGCTGAAGGCTAGGTCTCTTAGTCACTCTCCCGGCTGACGCTGGTTTCTTGCCCGCAGAGAAAATGTACATTGAAGTCACAGATGGTTGGCTTTTCAAATGTGTCTGTTTGTTTTATATAGCAAATGAAGGTATGTATGGAAAGAACTCAGCATTTTGTTGGTTGCTACGGTCTGTTTGCTTTCATACAATTCATTTTTCTGTAGGAGAAATGAGGATGCATTGTATGGCTTGGGTGTAGATTGTATTTATTACTAGCTTGGGTTGAGTTATTTGAAAAAGTCAGTGTTTTAATTGTACAAAATGCATAAGGTTGTGGGAGAACTACAACTCACTTTATTCCAAGTTAACCCCCAGAAATTTCATCAGTACTTTACGTTTGTGATGTTGGGCAAGTTTGTTCTGGCTGCATCATGGGTGGGGTTGAGTGTGCTCTCTGGCTCTAGGGTGAACTACAACTCCCACTATGTGAGTGAGTCCCCTCAAACCCCTCCAGTAGGTTGAGTCAGTCATATGGATTCTATGTGCCAAGTTTGGTCCAGGTCCATCATCGGTGGAGGTCACAGTTTCCCTGGTTATGGGTGAACTACAACTCCCAAAAAGGAAGGCCAGTTCCCTTCAAACTTCTCCAATAACCAAATTTTGGCATATCAAGGATGTGTGCCAAATTGAGTCCAGATACATTTGTGTTTAGGTTCTGGCAGTAGGTGAACTACAACTCCCACAAATCAAGATGAATTTTCCCCAAAGTCCTGCGGTATGTTTTGCCAGTCATGGGGGTTCTGTGTGCCAGGTTTGGTGCAATTTCATCGTTAGCGGAGTTCAGGGTGCTCACTGATTGCAGGTGAACTACAAATCCCAGTACCTAAAACTCCAATTGTCCGGGCCAATTCTCACCAGAACCCACCAGTATTCTAATTTGGGCATATATATTAGGTATGCATGCCAAGTTTGGTCCAGATTCATCATTGTTTGGGTTCGTAGTGTGTTCTGGATGTAGGTGAACTACAACTCCCATAAATCCCTCCAAAGACCTCCAGTATTTTTTTTTCCTTGTCATGGGGATTCAGTGTGCCAAGTTAGTTCCAGGTCCATCGTTGGTGGAGTTCAGAGTGCTTTTAGATTGCAGGAGAACTATACATCCCAGTCCCTAAAACTCCTATAAATCATGGTGGTGAAAATATCATAAGTCAACATTGCTTCTCTTCCTCTTGTGAGCCCAACAAGCTTTGGGATGTACAGTAGAGTCTCACTTATCCAAGCTAAACGGGCTGGCAGAAGCTTGGATAAGCAAATATCTTGGATAATAAGGAGGGATTAAGGAAAAGCCTATTAAACATCAAATTAGGTTATGATTTTACAAATTAAGAGCCAAAACATCATGTGACACAACAAATTTGACAGAAAAAGTAGTTCAATATGCAGTAATGTTGTGTTTTAATTACTGTATTTATGAATTTAGCACCAAAATATTATAATATATTGAAAACATTGACTACAAAAATGGCTTGGATTATCCAGAGGCTTGGATAAGCGAGGCTTGGATAAGTGAGACTCTACTGTAATATTACCCCGCTCTCTTCATCACTTAAGTGGCAAAAAAGTTTCAAAAATTTTTTTATACTGCCAATTTCCTTGTGATCAACCAACCTGTTTCTTATTTATAGACTTTGTAAATATGTGTAGATGTGTACATAAGCTCTTATTGGGAACATCTCGGAATAAAACAAACAACAACACCTTGCTTTTGATTACTGGAGTTCACTGTCGTCATCCATGCAGGTGGGTCATAAACGGCCGTCCAGGTGCGTCACACCTTCCAGGAAGGCCTTTCCCATATCATAAACCCACGTGGCATCAAATGGGGGCAAAAGACAAAAAAGTGGGGAATGAGAACGAGAGAGAGAGAGAGAGAGAGATATGGACAGAACACTAAAGAATTGCTGATGCATCAGTCAGATAACCTTCTATTTCCTGGAGTATATTCACACCTCACTATCATTGCATTATTTAATTATAGCACACTTTAATTGCAACGGTCCCGTCCTATGGAATCCTGCAATTTGCATTTAGAAATCTTGAAATAATGTTATGTGAATTGCTGACAAAACTATGTGAGGACAATAGAAATAACAGAAAAACAGGAAGCAGCCAGGCTTTGAAGCTGCAAGGCTATTCAATGTTAATCAAGGTGGCCAATTGCAACCTTCACACTTGCCTCCAACATACAAGTAGAATGGTAAAATAATACGAGGCATTTAATGCATTATTATTATTATTATTACTGACACAACGACATTGTATGACACAGAAAACAAGACAGATATGCTGGATTTCGTATCACAAAATCACAAGTCGAACACTTCCCAAGTGTCTAGGACTGTGTGATGTATTATTATTATTATTATTATTATTATTATTGTTATGACACAGCAAACAAGATAGATATGCTGGATTTCGTATCACAAAATCACAAGTCGAACACTTCCCAAGTGTCTAGGACTGTGTGATGTATTTTATTATTATTATTATTATTATTATTATTATTATTATTATTATTATTATTATTATATTGTATGACACAGCAAACAAGGTAGATATGCTGGATTTCGTATCACAAAATCACAAGTCGAACACTTCCCAAGTGTTTGGGACTGTGTGATGTATTATTATTATTATTATTATTATTATTATTATTATTATTATTATTATTATTATTATATTGTATGACACAGCAAACAAGATAGATATGCTGGATTTCATATCACAAAATCACAAGTCGAACACTTCCCAAGTGTCTAGGACTGTGTGATGTATCTTTGGATTATTATTATTATTATTTTATTATTATTATTATTGTGTTTATTTATACCCCGCTTTATCTCTCCCGAAGGAGACTCAAGGCAGTTTACAAAAAAAATTGGGACCATGCCACCTTGATTCCCAATAATGGATTCATGCCTCTGAAATGTATCTCTATCAAGAACAACACCCAGAAAACAGGGGAATTCCAGACAAGAAACAATCAGGGCCAGCTAACACCTCCCAGCAAAGGATTCCCCCCAGGGAGGAAGCAACCAGGCTTTGAAGCAGCAAGGCTACTAAATGCTAATCAAGGTGGTTAATGGCAACATTCACACTTGCTTCCAACAGACAAGAATTTATGCCACAGTGGACATCATTCCACAGGTATGTATATGTGTGTGTGTGTGTGTGTATGTATGTGTGTGTGTGTGTATGTATGTGTGTGTGTGTGTGTGTGTGTGTGTGTGTGTGTGTGTGTGTGTGTATATATATATATATATATATATATATATATATATATATATATATATATAAAAACACCCACTTGCCTCGTTTCCAGACCTCACAACCTCTGAGGATGCCTGGCATAGATATAGGGTGAAACGTCAGGAGAGAATGCTTCTGGAACATGGCCAGACAGCTGGAAAAACTCACAGCAATCCAGTGATTCTAGCCTTTGACAACATGATATTTTAAGAAGCCAGCAAACAAATCCGGGAGGTCCTTGTGCTTCTTACGCGCCGTCTTGTCGGCAAACATGTCTCCAGACCACAAAAATCCTACCGCGTAGAATAGAGACTTAGCAAATATGAAAACTAACCACGAGTGTTTCAACAAAGCTCCAAGCATTTGTAAAGAACCAGGTTTTTGGGTTTTGAACATGTTTAGGTTCAATGAGATGGGCATGCATCCTCCCTCTCTTGTTCCCGTGCCTTCCGTCCATTTGTCAAGAAAAACTGGCTTAAAAACTACTCAACCAACAAATCGGAGAGCCAACCTACTCGCCCTTTAATTGCATTTAACAATGCGCATTTTCTGCCTTGTTTTGAAAGCCATGTCCACCCTTTCTTTTGACATGAACATGCTTTCTGACGTGACACGAAGAGGCAACTCCCTGCTTAGAAGGGGTGAGAAAGGAGGATCCATCTACGGCATGATTCATACCACGATTCGAGGTATCAAAGCAATCCATCATCAATCTTGAATAGCACTGAGTAGCTATGAAGTTTGCATTGTCAATCAGTGAGGGTATCTGCATAGAGTTAGTCTGTCTCTTGTTACCTGGAGGCATCCTCTGTGGAATAATGTCTAGGGTGGAAGTAAGAACCCTTGTCTGTTTGAAGCAAGTGTGAACGTTGCAACGAGCAATCTTGAATAGCATTGAGTAGCTATGAAGTTTGCAAAGTCAAGTGTGAACATTGCAATCAGCGAGTTTGAATAGCATTGAGTAGCTATGAAGTTTGCATTGTTAATCAGTGAGGGTATCTGCATAGAAGTAGTCTGGCCTTTGTTGCCTGGAGGCACCCTCTGTGGAATTATGTCCAGGGTGGGAGAAAGAATCCTTGTCTGTTTGAAGCAAGTGTGAACGTTGCAACGAGCAATCTTGAATAGCATTGAGTAGCTATGAAGTTTGCAAAGTCAATCACTGAGGGTATCTGCATATAGTCTGTCTTTTGTTGCCTGGAGGCACCCTCTGTGGAATAATGTCCAGGGTGAGAGAAAGAACTCCTATCTGTTTGAAGCAAGTATGAACATTGCAATGAGCAATCTTGCATAGCATTGAGTAGCCATGAAGTTTGCCGTCAAGCAATGAGGGTATTGGCATAGAGGTAGCCTGGCCTTTGTTGCCTGGAGGCATCCTCAGTTTGGAAGGTGTTAACTAGACCACTTCAGAAGGATATTCAAGATGGGAACCCAACCAGGAAAGTAATCCAAGAAATATGTAGAGCAGGCATGGGCCAACTTGGGCCCTCCCTCCAGGTGTTTTGGACTTCAACTCCCACAATTCCCAACAGCCTACCGGCTGTTGGGAATTGTGGGAGTTGAAGTCCAAAACACCTGGAGGGAGGGCCCAAGTTGGCCCATGCCTGACGTAAACCAATGTAGTTTGCGCCTCAATGTGGCAAAATAAGAAACCGGCTCTTCCAGAAATCTCCAGGAACAATATCCTTTTTTCTCAAATCACCCCTGGGAATACGTAAAAACAGACACAAGGAAAAGGAAACGGGGAAATTTTCCAGGGCGAATTTCAAGGCAAGACTTCCCTGTCGCAAGACTTTCCATCCGCCTCGGTTGCGACATCGGCGCCCAAGTGAGTCAAAGAGGAAGGAAGAAAGTTGGAAACACGGTGCCCAAATAATCGTTTAATCTCCAGAGTCAATGTTTGCCGTAGATGATACTGTTTGCAAGGCGCAGAAAGGCCGGGAAGAGTTCCCTGTGAACTGGAATTCCTGTGGCTGGTTATCAAAGGAGGAAACGGGAGAGAACAAGATTGCCGCACGCCGTCAAAAGGTAAACTCACACAAAGGCCAAGCTCGGAGCCAACTCAGCGGAGCCACATTGGCGCTCATCTCCATTTCTACCTGAGATTCCACCTCAACATGAGGAAGAACTTCCTGACCGTATGAGCTGTTCAACAGTGGAACTCCCTGCCTCAAAGTCTAGTGACAGCTCCTTCCTTGGAGGCTTTTAAACAGTGGCTGGATGGCCATCTGTCAGGGATACTTTAATTGTGCTTTTCCTGCATGGCAGGGGGTAGGACCAGATGGCCCATGGGGTCTCTTCCAACTTTCTATGATTCTATATGGCAGGGGTCCCCAAAATAAGGCCTATGGTCTTTGGGGGGCCCTTTCCTTACCAATGGTCCTATGAGAACATCTAGATTTCCTTCCTTTCCTTATTTATGGACTTCTGATGTCCTGATGAGATCATCTAGATGGTCTTTGATGGTCCCTTCCCTTACCTATGATCTTATGAGACCATCTAGATGGTTTTTGAGGGTCCCTTTCCTTATCTATGGTCTTCTGATGTCCTGATGAGATCATCTAGATGGTCTTTGAGGGTCCCTTTCCTTATCTATGGTTTTATGAGATCATCTAGATGGTCTTTGAAGGTCTCTTTGCATAGCTACAGCCTTATGAGACCATCTAGATGGCTTTTGGAGGTCACTTTCCTTACCTATGGTCCTATGAGACCGTCTAGATGTCCTTCGAGGGTCCCTTTCCTTATTTATGGTCTTCTGACAGCCTGATGAGATCATCTAGATGGCCTTTTGAGGGTCCCTTTCCTTACCTATGGTCTTATGAGACTATCTAGATAGTCTTTGGAGGTCTCTTGGCTTAGCTATGGTCTTATGAGATCGTCTAGATCAGGGGTTCCCAAACTAAGGCCCTCCAAGGTCATTGACCTGGCCTCTGTCCTAATCTTTAGACTTAGGGTTGACCTAAATCTACCTGGTCTTTGTACGTCTCTTTACTTACTTATGAGATCGTCTAGATGGTCTTTGAAGGTCTCTTTGCTTAGCTATGGCCTTTTGAGACCATCTAGATGGCTTTTGGAGGTCTCTTTGCTTGCCTATGGTCTTAGGAGATCGTCTAGATCAGGGGTCCCAAACTAAGGCCCTCCAAGGTCATTGACCTGGCCTCTGTCCTAAACTTTAAACTTGGGGTTGACCTAAGTGTGAAATGACTTGAAGGCACACAACAACTATCTTAATTTTGGACTATTTCATCATAGTCCGGCCCCACAACAGTCTAGGGACTGTGAATCGGCCCTCCACTTAAAAAGTTTGAGGACCCCTGCTATATGGTGATGGTGTCGGACTGCTCAGATTGAATGCTGTGTTGAAGAATAAATCCCCTACACCTTTTGTGGGAGCCCAAAAAGGACAATTTCCACCCCCACTGCTTAACCTCTGCTTTGAAATTCTCCAAAAGGAAAGCCCAGCATCTTTCCGAGAGCCTTGATCACGTCACAAGAGCAGGGCCTCCTAACGCTAGTTGAACGTGGCAGTAGCACAAAGCAGCTTTCTCTTGAGAGTCCCTCCTGCAAAGGACTGGGAGAGGCACATTGCTTTCGGGGGTGTGGATGGGCAGAGATGACCCTTTGAGCACCGCATTCTCTTTTATGGGTCACCCATTCATAGGCTCTTACAGGGTGCGGCAGAAAGAGAACACGAGACGAGTGGCTGAGGCTCCTTGAGGCACGAAATGGGACCGAGATGGCCATCTCAATATATAAACACACCGGAATGTGGTTCGCTCACTTCTGCCACTTCCTGCAGAAATGAGATCCAAGCGTCTCACCCTGGCCCCGTTGGGGTCAGATTCAGGAATGTCAGAACACCAGCTTTGCGTTTTCTGGATGTTTTGGAGACGGCAGACTTGGTTTCAAATTCCCTTCCAGATCTCTGACTGTCATGTGTGCATATGGAGACACATTCACTGCACTCTCTTGAGAAGGAACAGCATTCTGTGAGAACGGAGAACACATCTTCCAGGAAGCTGCTTGCTATGCCCAGTTTTAGTAAGTCTTTGTATTGGAAACAATAAGGGTGGCCTTGTGCTTTGTGTTTGGTTCAGAACTCCAATGGGCAGGCTTGGGCATGTCCCACTCTCTCAGCTTCAGAGGCACCACCCCTAAAGAAATCTTAGAATCCTAGGAAGAGACCTCGTGGGTCATCCAGTCCAACCCCAGCCTTCTCTTATGCAGGCTAAACATGCCCAGTTCTTTAAGCCGCTCCTCACAGGGTTTATTCTCCAGATCTATATATATAAAAGAGTGATGGTATCACGGCGACCCACAAAACAACAAAACTACAGGCCCCCCAACCTCGAAATTTGACAACACAACCCATCATCCACGCCTCTAGGTTGATATAACAAAAAGAAAAGAAAAATAAAGTCCTAATTAGAGAGAGAGGAATAATTGCTTTTATCCAATTGCTGCCAGTTAGAAGGCTAAGCTCCTCCAACTTGGTCTCCTAGCAACCCAATAAAAAATAATAAAAAACACTAAAAATTAATACAATAAAATACTATAATAACAGAAAATAACTAAAAATAATACAAGAAAATAATAAAATATAATAAATAAAAATATAACTTACAGCTAGTCCTTAATAATTTGAGTTGCCCTCCTCTGGACACATTCCAGCTTGTCAACATCTCCTTTACATTGCAGTGCCCAGAATAGGACACAGTGTGATGACAGGTAAAGTGGTCTGAGCAAGGCAGAATAGAAGGGGAGCATGATTTCCCCGGATCTAGACACTAGACTCCTATCTATGCAGGTTAAAATCCCGTTGGATTTTTTAGCTGCAGCATAGAAAGATGTGACTTGCCAAGTAAGTGAGTCAGAGTCAAGAGTCAGCGCACACAACATACAACATACTCTCCCCTCCGTCCCCAGTTGCTTAATCAATTAATGCCCATTCAAAAGTTTTAAATAAGGTTTATTGACGTTGCCTGGATGGACCCCCAGAGCAACGGAGCTTGTTCCGTCCTTATGTCCCACTCCCACCCCATCCCACATTCTCTCTTTCTTTCCCTCCTTGAAAGGAAGCAAGATCCTTTGCCCCTAGAAAGAGGGCTCAAGAGGCCTTCTTGCCAAGGCAGTCCCACAAGGCGTTCCGGCGTGGATCCCTCATGCTTTGCTTACTTAAAAACAGTGATCGTCACAGTCTCTGGCAGCGCTGTTTTCCAGAAGGGCAACAAGGCTGGCGCGGAGGCTCGGCTCCCCCATCACTCGGCAGCGTTGGAACCGGTATCTACCAAACAGGGAGGACAAGGCATTAGGAGGCACCGCTGGGGAGTTAGAAAACTTGCCCTTTTTGCATATCCTGGTCACATCTCCTGGTCATGATAGTGCATTTCTGTGTTTGTTTACAGTTGCAGCTTCAGATCTTCCTGGTCTTACTTTCCCTCCGTGTGCACACATTTATGCTAGATTGCCCTGTCCGTCTGCATCCGTTATTCCAACATCGCGTTTTATGAATGGAAACTATTTACACATGAACGACTTTCCTGGGCAAAGTTCGCCCAAGGATTGTTCAGGACTAAGAAACAGGAGGTTGTGGGGAAAGCCTGGCTTCTCAAAGGTTTCCGGGTGCGCTATCTGATGGGCAGCCGATTCAGGAAAGCTTGAAAACAGAACGGGCTACTTAATGCAACCAGTTACGCATTTGCCACAAGATGTGACTTCGATATCTTATCTTCAATGGCTGACAAGAAGGTTCAAGGAAACCTATGGAGGGGGAGGAGGCCCATCTGGGGCTACAGTGGCCTAGAAGAACCTCCATGTCCCAAAGCAGTGCATCTGTGAATATCAAGAGAGGATTGAAAAGGGACCAGCACTTCCCGTGCCTTTGTTTTCCTTCTGAACCAGTTAGAAATATCTGGCCACTCATTCTAAGAAATGACTGTTAGGTCTAAGGATATTTTTAGTAAAAGTAAAGGTTTCTCCTGATGTTAAGTCCAGTCATGTCTGACTCTGGGGGTTGGTGCTCATCTCCATTCCTAAGCCGAAGAGCCGGCGTTGTCCGTAGACACCTCCAAGGTCATGTGGCCAGCATGACTGCATGGAATGCCATTACCTTTCCGCCAGAGCAGTACCTATTGATCTACTCACATTTGCATGTTTTCGAACTGCTAGGTTGGCAGAAGGTGGAGCTAACAGCGGGCGCTCACTCCGCTCCACGGGTTTGAACCTGGGACCTTTCGGTCTGCAAGTTCAGCAGCTCAGCGCTTTAACACACTGCACCACCAGAGGCTCCAAGGATATTTTTAGGGCATTGCAAATATCATTTCAGACAACAGCACTGAAAGCTCAGGAAGACTGTCAAATAGAAGCTTGTTTTTTTTTTTTGGGACCACAGCTCCCACAATCCCCCATAGTCCTTCTTGAAAGAAACTGAAATGAATGAACTCATATTTACACAGGGCAGGGAATCATGTCAAACTTCCAGATACCATTGGACTGCGAATCCAAGCTGCCTGGAAGCTGCAGCCCTAAAAAAGAGAGAACTTTACACTTTTCCCCCATCTGGTAAAGCACCATGTACAGCAGGGATGCGGGGAATCGCATGGATGTAGCATATCTTGGTCTGAGTCAGGCCTTCAACCAAGTCCCCCCATGACCATCTTGCAAGCACACGGTCCAGACTCTCCATCAGTGGCTTCTGATAGTGGAGGCTTTTAAACAGAGGCTGGATGGCCATCTGCTTGGGGTTACTTTGTGCTTTTTCTGCATGGCAGAATGGGGTTGGACTAGGTGGTCTATGCGATATCTTCCAACTCTATGAGTCTAAGGTCATAATTTTGTGGTTTTGGCAGTTTCATAGAGTGCTGGCTGTGTGAGAGCTCCTTACTTCATTGTAGAGTGGAGTTAAAGGGTCAAAATCATCCTGTGAGCCACATTTTGCCCATCACTGGACTAGAATACCTATACGTTGCCATGACTCCAAGCCTTTTGGGACTTGCATGTCTCACGGTTTTGGATTCTGTCCGGAGAAGACAGGATGGCAAGGCTTCAGAGCCAACGCCAGGGCAATTGGCTAAACCTGCCACTATAATGCTCCCCTTGTGTTCCTTAGGCAAACATTGCCCAAGATCCCACACAAGCCAGAGCCAGCACTGTGCCAACTGAGCTGTATTTACTTTGCAACTTTTATCCCTCTGCCAAGATGTGGGCTTTCAAAGGGAGAGAGGCTAGAAAGAATAAGCAGGCAGAGGCAAGGAATTGGTCAGTTTTAGCTAGGCAGAAGGGTAGGAGGAGGACGGAGAAACAAATCCCACTCCTGCAGGGAAAAGACAGTGAGATGCAAGCCATACACACGTAGAACAGGGAAGAGAAAAGGGGCAAAACTCCTGCAAAGAAAGGGAACTGGAAGCCTTCCTGGAAATCCAGGACCAAGCCATGTTGTGGGGTGAGAAAGACATACAGTAGAGTCTCACTTATCCAACATAAAAGGGCCAGCAGAACGTTGGATAAGCAAAAATGTTGGATAATAAGGAGGGATTAAGGAAAAGCCTATTAAATTACGTTATGGCTTTACAAATTAAGCACCAAAAACATCATGTTTTACAACAAATCGGCAGAAAAAGCAGTTCAATACATGGTAGCGTTATGTAGTAATTACTGTATTTATAAATTTAGCACCAAAAAATCTCAATATATTGAAAACATTGACTAAAAAAAATTGGATACTAACAAATTGACTACAAATAAAGATAGAATTGCATAAAATGAACTTATAGTGGCAACACTGTTAGAAATTATATCCATAAAAAGTTCAATCCTTGCTGCCTAGAGAAACAGCTGTGGATCGGGGTGGGAGGCAAAATGTGTTGGATAATCCAGAATGTTGGATAAGCGAATGTTGGATAAGTGAGACTCTACTGTACCAATATTCTACACTGGCTACTTCATTAAAAAAATAACAACAGGAAGCTTTCCAAAGGCCAAGGGAAATAACAGTCCCGCTATAGTCAATGCCACACAGAACATTGGATAAGTGAATGTTGGATAAGTAAGACTCTACTGTACCAATATTCTACATTGGCTACTTCATTAAAAAAAATAACAACAGGAAGCTTTCCAAAAGTCAAGGGAAATAACAGTCCCGCTATAGTCAATGCCACACAATCTTGGAGCTGCTTCAGAGAAGGGCCAGAACGATGATAAAAGGTACAGAGAATGAGATGTGTCCAAAGCCTGCCCCAAACCAAAGCCACCATGCTGGCCAACAGCAACTGCATCCTTTTTGCTCACACACCAAAGTCTGCCACTTACTTTTCCCATCGCAGGCCACGATTTTCACCTTGTCCACTTTCACCAGCTCGGTGACCTCTCGAAATTCGACATCGTTTAATACGAAGGTCCAGACGTTGTCACAAAACCGGTATGTATTGAGAGAGCCCTTTGGGTAAGAGGGAGAGAGAGGATGCCTCAGCAAATAGGAACAGGAATTCCTTCCTCTCTGGAAATGTGTCCTTAACGTGTTTGCCCCCAAAGCATCTCCCGGCCAGCCTACAGTTCGGACAGTGCCACCCTGTGGTAGCCAAAGGATAAAACAGCAGCAAATCAATAGGAGAAATGAACCAGAGAACAAATTCGCCTTCCTTACCCTGAAATTGACCCTGTTTCTGACCCGCTGTGCCAATGCAGAATTGATAGCTTTGTCGAACTGAAGGAGGACTTGGAGGGCAAGCTGGGGGGTGATCTGCTGGGACTGAAAGTAAAAGGGAAGAAAGGGGAGGTAAATGGGGATAAGTCACATTCAGCTCTGAGAATGAGTTGCACTTAAGAAAAAAGACTAAAGAAATCACAATGTCTTCTTTAAATGACATTTTCAGGTGTATATTTATTATTTATTTATTTCAGTCATTTCTATCCTGCCCTTCTCACCCGAAGGGACTCAGGGCGGCTTACAAAACTGGCAGAATTCGATGCCAATACACAACAATACAAAAGAATAAAAACATAAGCAGTTAAATACAGATTTAAAACAATACAAAATACTTGAGCCATTCATCCACAAAAACCTTGCACATAAACCTTAGTCCACACGAGTCAAAGCCAACAAAACTTATTCTTTGAACGCTTGCTCACATAGCCAGGTCTTCACTTTCTTTCTAAAGCTCAAAAGGGATGGAGCCTGCCGGATGTCACTAGGGAGGGAGTTCCACAGCCGAGGAGCCACCACTGAGAAGGCCCTGTCTCTCGTCTACTTGCAATCTACTGCTACAAGGGACACAACCCTGATGTTAGTCTGACTCAGAAAAGGGACATTTCACCTTGGAGACTAATGGCGTTAGTGCAGGTGTGGGCAAACTTTGGCCCTCCAGGTTATTTTGGACTTCAGCTCCCACAATTCCTAACAGCCGGTAATGTCTCTTACCTGTATGAGCTCATCCAGGCTTTCCTGAAGGCTGTTCCCAAGAGTGGTGTTTCTATACAGCTGGTAAGCCATGGCTCGGAAGAGAAACAAATCCGTTGACAATCATCCAAAAAACTGCCTGAATTCACACTGAAGACCTAGGAAACCAAATGTAAGAGTTGACCAACTAGGTAATCGGGGGAGAAGAATGTCACGACGTGTTTTATTCTCCTAGCCAAACATTACAACAGATATGCTACAAATACATGAAAGAATATATAATGCAGACAGTTTAAAGATGCCACAACCCATCTGAACTTGGAAACTAAGCAGAGTCAGTCCCGTGTGTGTACATATGTTGTTGTCTATTTGTTCAGTTGTTTCTGACTCTTCATGATCTCATGGACCATTATTTATTTATTTATTTGCTATATATATGTCACCCTTCTTATCCCAAAGGGGATTCAGAGCGGCTTACAAATTAAATTTACATACAATATTATATTATTAGCATAGCACAATACTGGAATCAAATTACTATGTTGTACTATATCAATATATTGTAATATTATTAGTAATATTACATGTAATCTATTAATATATAATCAATATTATTATATTGTATTATTAGTATTATATTGTATTACAATATAATATTATCAATATTATATGTATATACATTATATTATTATATATTATTGTAAATTATATTGTGTGTGTGTGTATATATATATATACATGTCACAAGCCTCGTGTGTGTGTGTGTGTACATCTACATATCTATATATATATGTGTATGTGTGTCTTGCATGCTTCGTGTGTGCAGGTATCTCTCTCCCTCTCTCTCTCTCTATATATATATACAGTAGAGTCTCACTTATCCAACATTCACTTATCCAATGTTCTGGATTATCCAATGCAGTCAGCCTTTTAGTAGTCAATGTTATTGTAGTCAATCTTTTCAATACATTGGTGCTAAATTTGTAAATACAGTAATTACTACATATCATTACTGTGTATTGAACTGCTTTTTCTGTCAAATTTGTTGTAAAACATGATGTTTTTGGTACTTAATTTGTAAAATCATAATGTAATTTGATGTTTAATAGGCTTTTCCTTAATCCCTCCTTATTATCCAACATATTCGCTTATCCAACGTTCTGCTGGCCCGTTTATGTTGGATAAGTGAGACTCTACTGCATATATATATAATATATACAAACACACATATCTCTATCTATCTATATACATATATTGTGTGTGTGTGTGTTGCAAGCCCCCTGTGTGTGTAAGTATATATTTACAGTAGAGTCTCACTTATCCAAGGTTCTGGATTATCCAAGGCA
Organism: Anolis carolinensis; assembly: GCF_035594765.1. Classification (NCBI taxonomy): domain Eukaryota; kingdom Metazoa; phylum Chordata; class Lepidosauria; order Squamata; family Anolidae; genus Anolis; species Anolis carolinensis. The sequence continues at coordinate 24,361,003 of NW_026943822.1, forward strand.
TTTTTGAAGTCAATGTCTTCAATACAGTAGAGTCTCACTTATCCAGCACTCGCTTATCCAACGTTCTGGATTATCCAACGCATTTTTGTAGTCAATGTTTTCAATACATTGTGGTATTTTGGTGCTAAATTCGTAAATACAGTAATTACTATGTAGCATTACTGCCTATTGAACTACTTTTTCTAGCAAATTTGTTGTTAAACATTATGTTTTGGTGCTTAATTAGTAAAATCATAACCCAATTTGATGTCTAATAGGCTTCTCCTTAATCTCTCCTTATTATCCAACATATTCACTTATCCAACGTTCTGCCGGCCCGTTTATGTTGGATAAGTGAGACTCTACTGTATATCGTGATATTTTGGTGCTAAATTTGTAAATACAGTAATTACAACATAACATTACTGCGTATTGAACTACTTTTTCTGTCAAATTTGTTGTATAACATGAATTTGTAAAACCATAACCTAATTTGATGCTTAATAGGCTTTTCCTTGATCCCTCCTTATTATCCAACATATTCGCCTATCCAAGGTTCTGCCGGCCCGTTTATGTTGGATAAGTGAGACTCTACTGTATATCTCTATCTATTTGGGTCAACTTGGGCCTTCCCTCCCGGTGTTTTGGACTCCAACTCCCAGAGTTCCTCACAGCCAGTCCTATCAGCTGCCAGGCCTGCCTCTTTCCCGCCTTTACCTGAAGCGAGAGGCAGCTCTTCTTCCCCGCCTCCAAACCGGTTCAAAAGCGCGACAACGAGGGCAGCCCACAGACCAGAATGCCGCTTCCCTTTCTGCTCCTCTTCCCCTCAGGACGAACAAACCGGAAGCGGAAGCCGGAGGGGTGCGCGACGATAGAGACAACGGTAGCGCCGACTTCCAATCCGTGTGCGCATGCGCCAAGTGGGGAACAGCAACAGTAGAGAGACCCAAGCGGGCCGCCTTGAGGTTGGCGCATGCGCCGAAGGGGAAAAGCAGAGAGAGGGAAGCTTGATGCCTTTGCTGCCTTCCCAAACAAATAGGCAATTTTGTTTTCCTGTTCCTGGTTTGAAAAGGTCATTTCCTGTTCCATTGAGCAGTGTATTAGGTGCCTATGGTCCTCTAGTCCTCCTTCTCTCCATATGTTTTTAAGGCTCCCCCCCCCCCCCCGGGCAGGAAGCAGCCAGGCTTTGGAGCTGCAAGGCAGTTCGATGATAATCAAGGTGACCAATTGCAACATTCAAAATAGCCTTGACTGGCAGCTTCAGAAACTCTAAAGTCAGGTCAGTAAATAAAGCGCCACGCTCAGAAAAATGGGAATTCCTGCTCTACTTAATTGGGGGACAGAAGGATGAAGAAAGAGACATTTGGGGAGGAAAGAATATTATGTTATGAAGATGAGATTTTGCCCTTCAACCTCAAACATTGTCTGTTATTTTAATGGTTTTCAAATACAAAAACATTGTGTTCTCGAAGGCTTTCCATGGCCGGAATCACTAGGTTGCTGTGAGTTTTCAAAGCTGTGTGGCCATGTTCCAGAAGCATTCCCTCCTGGCGTTTCGCCCACATTTATGACCGGCATCCTCAGAGGTTGTGATTTCTGTTGGAAAATAGGCAAGTGGGGTTTATATACTTTACTACTACAGTAGTCTCACTTATCCAACACTCGCTTATCCAACATCCTGGATTATCCAATGCATTTTTGTAGTCAATGTTTTCAAGACATCATGATATTTTGGTGATAAATTCGTAAATATAGTAATTACTACATAGCATTACTGCGTATTGAACTACCTTTTCTGTCAAATTTGTTGTATAACATGATGTCTTGGTGCTTCATTTGTAAAATCATAACCTAATTTGATGTTTAATAGACTTTTCCTTGATCCCTCCTTATTATCCAACATATTCGCTTATCCAACGTTCTGCCTGCCCGTTTATGTTGGATAAGTGAGACTCTACTGTATTATCATAACCCCGCTGTTTTTAATTCCACAACAAATCCACTGAGATTTCTAATGTTTGTCTGCCAAAAAGCCTCTGAACCATTATAAGAAATTGTCATGCACTTTTTATTACCATATGAATGACAGCAGTCATTTAACGGCCCGGTTGACCTGCATGTATTTTCTGCAGGCGAACCGTATAAAATATTGTTTTGAGACGTCATAAAAATATATATATTATATCTCTTTCCTTAACATTTAAGCATATAAATATTTTTACTTGAATAAGCATCATTTAGGATAAAAAAACGAAACCAACGGGTGCCTCTTAAGGACGCTTTTGCGACATGGACGTATAAAAGGGTGATAATGAAGGCGGCTAGTAAGCGTCACTATGGAGCCCGGGCTCCCATTCGGCGTCAGGCAGTCCTTTGGGCAAAAAGTCCAGAAGCCGATCTCTTCCTTCGGTCGATCGGGATTCGATCCGCGCAAGACGTCATATTTCCTTCCTCACTTTCTTCAGTCTTGACTCGAAATCAGAAAGGCACAGAAATACCCTACTGCTCCGTCTTCTGCTCCTGTTTCCCATTAAGTTCCTGGTCGACTCTGCTTGTTAGGGAAAGAAAGGGAAAAGGTTAACAATCCAAACCTTCTTCCAACTTGAGATTCGTTACAGGGGTGGAAAAAAAGCAGAATGATTTCTATTATTGAGCAATTGCAATGAACATGAAACAAAGGCAAGGGGAGCAGCAAACTGTCGTTCTCCTACAAATCATGACTTTTTAAAGAGTGACAAGCAAGTTACAGCTTTGAAAGAAAAAAATCTGAATTCAAAGACAGAACTAATAGAGGAATGCAATGAGGAGTGAAATTAGGCCTGTCCAAGGCTTTCATGGCCAGAATCACTGCGTTGTTGTGAGTTTTCCAGGCTGTATAAAACCCAGAAACTATTCCTATTACGTATGTGATTTTAGAGATTATTATTACAATAGAGTCTCACTTATCCAGCATTTGCTTATCCAACGTTCTGGATTATCCAATGCAGTAGTCAATGTTTTTGTAGTCAATGTTTTTAATACATTGGGATGTTTTGGTGCTAAATATGTAAATACAATAATTACAGTAGTCTCTCACTTATCCAACATAAACAGGCCGGCAGAATGTTGGATAAGCGAATATGTTGGATAATAAGGAGGCATTAAGGAAAAGCCTATTAAATATCAAATTAGGTTATGATTTTACAAATGAAGCACCAAAACATCATGTTAGACAACAAATTTGGCAGAAAAAGTAGTTCAATAGGCAGTAATGCTATGTGGTAATTACTGTATTTATGAATTTAGTACGAAAATATCACAATATATTGAAAACATTGACTACAATAATGCGTTGGATAATCCAGAATATTGGATAAGCGAGTGTTGGATAAGTGAGACTCTACTGTACTACAAAGCATTACCATGTATTGAACTAGTTTTTCTGTCAAATTTGTTGTAAAAGATGATGTTTTGGTGCTTAATTTGTAAAATCATAATGTAATTTCATGTTTAAGTCTTTTCCTTAATCCCTCCTTATTATCCAACATATTCACTTATCCAGCGTTCTGCCGGCCCGTTTATGTTGGATAAGTGAGACTCTACTGTATTTGTATCCTGCTTTTTCTCTCTCTTAAAAGAAACAGAGACTCAGGGTAAAAGCAGAGCATTCTTTCAAAGCCATGCGTGGCTTGATGGAAAACAAACAAACAAAAATAATTCTCTGCATAACTAGTAATGTGTTGTCTAAATTCCTTCTAATGTTAACATGGAAAAGCATAAGCTGTGTGAAAGCGAACTGAGGATGCTAATAGGCAGACACAGCTTTTCTAATATCGCTCTGCAAAAAAGTATTTCCCATGTTTTTCATAGTTGGAGCCTTACTTCACAAGAGAAAAACGATCCTATAACGGGCACATTTGGATCAAGTGATGTTGGTTAATAGCAACAGCAACACCAATGGCCGGAACTGGTTAGTATTGGCAAGGGATGTTAGTGGGTGATACCTGAAGCCTCAGAAAAACCCGGCATGCACCATTAAGAGCAAGAAAGAGAACATAGTGTAAATGCAGACAGCACAAAGGATTTGTTTTTTATACTGTGGTTTGAGCAAATCAAGCCGTTCAGCTATGTAACAGCGGCTGAGTCAAAGTCATTCTGGATCCAGAATTAGGAAAGTGCTTTGCAGGAAGCACGCCTGGAAGGTTGGAAGATTACAGCAAGAATAAATCAGCCAGCCAATGCTCTAGCCTCGTTAATTTCCAAAGCATCAGATGGGAGAGATTAATGCGCGCCAGAGCCGGCTTCGATTCCCGCATGCTGTATGCATCCCAGCAAAACCTAATCCGTCCCAGCAAGAAGAGCCCAGCGCAGAGATTAGACACGGCCCTGATCAAGATGTGCGTTTCGTATACCTTTTGGCTTTCTTTCTAAATTTTTCTTCTTCATACCTTTGTGGGGGAAAATTTGATCTTTAGTACAACAGGAAGTAGACGGGTAGGCCAGCAAAAGTTCCCAAACCAGCTAACCGCCCTGATTTCACCCAAGCGCCCTGACTCAAAAACTTGGAAGAGAAGTTATCGGATTTAGTTCCTCTGGAATAAAAGCAAAGATTGTTTTGGGGGTGATGTGGCTCCATGTTAATGGCTTATGTCGCCTCCTCTTCCGTGATGGAGTTCAGAGCTCTGTACGTCTGTTTGTCCATATAGTGGGCATCAACTTCCATGGATGATTTTGGGAACTGATTCAATTAGGAATAATAATAGTAACAACAACAACAACAGTATGATATTTGACTTCCGTTGTTCCTCCTTGTGCCCTTGATGGTTTGGGTGTAATAAAAATTACCCAATAGTATTGTTACAGTTTCCCCCCCCCCTCCCTTCTTAATACTCTTGATACATTTTGAAAATGTTTTATTTGTTCGTGTTTATATAATCTTATTTTATATATAACCTTTTTTCTTTTTTCTTATATATATTAATATTATTATTTTTCTTTTAGTTTTCTTTTTTTACTCTTCATTTTATTTTTTACTTTTACTTTTTCTTTTTGGATCAGGATGAACTATGGGTGTGGGTTTATTATTATTATTATTATTATTATTATTATTATTATTATTATGTTCTTTTCTTTTTAAATCTTATTCTTGATCTGTACTATCTTTTCACTCACCTTTCCTATTGAAAAAAATGTTCTCACACTTTCGCTGTATTTGATATCTGAAACTTCAATTAAAATGTTTTTTTAAAAAAACAACAACAGTATGTAACAAAATTTGAAAAAAAATCTGTTCTTGGTTTGAAAGTGTTATTTCAAAATGGCCCATAGCCTATGGTGCTTGACCACAGATTGGGATTACCGTCTATGTTTTAAGTTATTTTAACTTTTGTAAGATGTGTTATTATATTGTGATTTTATTGTGTTACTGTTTTTATTGATGTAATACTGTTTTGGGCTTGTCCCAGTGTTAGCCACCCCGAGTCCTTCGGGAGATGGAGCAGGGCATAAATAAAGTTTATATTATTATTATTATTATTATTATTATTATTATTATTATTATTATTATTTCCTGTTTAATTGTGCAGTCATTACTTTGAAAGTTGTTGTTATACTCCAGAAACTTCATTTTTGTGGCTGGCACAAACTAGGTTGCAATTGGTTGAGATTCTGTCAGATATTCATTGCAAAACTCTAGCAAAATGCAAAGTTTGTGCAGTGTAATAAACTTTTTCCATGTTTTTATGATAGAACCAATTAGGAAATGACATTGAGAGCCCAGGAATAAAAATATTGTTACATAATAATGTTGTTGTTGTTGTTGTTGTTCCGGATTACCCCATAAGGTAGGTATAACATCATTCCCCACCAGCCATACTTTGGATCTGGAATGTGCCTTTGTTTTGGGAGCCCACCCTGGTTGGAAACTGAGAAATAAAGACATGGTATGATTACACCGAAAACACGTATTTATTTACCTAAAATTTGTTTTTTAAACTAAAACTTCTAGACGTAAACAAGGGTGTATATATAGTCCATGCACTGAATCAATAGAAACTTGGTAAGGCAACAAGGATGTAAATTCCTTTGATTCAATGGATCCCCCTCTAATTGGATTTAGGAATAGGATCTTGGCCTCAAACTTCTTCCAAAAGCAACATTTCTTCATATAGGGCACACCAACTTCCAAGGAAAGCCAGATAAAACATCACCATCACCATTATCATTATTATTATTTGAAACGGCAACCTACTGTTTTATGCATTCAGGGATGCTGACGTATTCCATAGGGATGAGCTCCGCCAGCTCCGTCAAAGTGAAGACATATTTGATTTTCTGGCTGAATTTTGAGCTTTAAAAAAAGAGAGATGGGAAAATTATTTTCACCATGAAAATGTGAAACATGCCAGTACTTAAAACCCAAAGAACTGGAGTAAATATGCTGAGATTTACCTGATAAAAGGCTTTGTGATTGCCAGGAGCGTCCGAATGAACCAGGAAGGATGAACAATAATCAAGGATTTCAGGTTTTTCCGTAACCTGAAGTGGAATTAGAATAACAATAGTAATTAAAAAAATAGGGGAGAGAGATCAACAAGAGAAGCAAAGCACACTTCTTTTTCCTCAAGGACCAAATTGGGCAATAGGATGTTCCCACCAACCAGAAATTTGACCTCCAGAGCTAGATCTCCTGCAGTATATTGGATAAATCCACATTTTCTCCTTCATCTTACCTCCTATCAATCTGCTGGTAACACTTCCGGAGCCAGCCCAGGCTGGGCATCTTCCGCCGCGTGGTGGCACCGTTCAGATAAACAATCATATAGTTTTCCGCAACCAGCAGCTCTAGCGTGCCAATAACATACCTGTTCAGAGACACAGAGAGACAAAATGAGAGAGAATGGAAAAGAAAGAACAGAATAAATGTCTTTCAGTCAACTTTTCTTAGATTTCATCACCATTAGCCATAATTCTTCAACAAGCATCACTGCATAGACATTGGTCAGGCCACTGAATTTAAAAGGCTTGAATTCTGCAGATAAGTATATTTTCTTACTTAATGCTTAGGTGTTTCTATGCCTTCGAATCGCCTCTTTCCTCAGAAATATAGCCTAAGACACAACTGAAGACCCATCTAAGTAGAAAGCCTACTTAGTCAATTTCAGTTTGTGAATTTAACCTGTATTTTAACTCAGTGTATCTTAATAATAATAATGATAAGTTTATTTATACCCCGCCTCCATCTCCCCCGAAGGGGACTCGGGGCAACTCACAGATAGTATCAGGTAAAAACAGTGACAATAAACAATACATCAGTAAACAAAAACATACACCAATCATAAAATTTAAACATTAACCTATGAAAATAAAAACACACTTAATAAAACACAGAATTAAAAACAGAGAAGTTGAGTAATAGATTAGCTAAAGTGAACTTTGTTAAAGCTGTAAGTATTTTACAACTTGTTCGTATTTTAATAGTGCTTTCATATTTTTGTTGAAATGATGTTGTACTCTGCATCAAGCCACAGGTAAAGGCAAATAATATATTTATCATTATTATCATTATCATTATTATTATTAACATTATTATCATTATTGACACAACAACATAGTATGACACAACAAACAAGATAGATATGCTGGATTTCATATCACAAAATCACAAGTCAAACACTTCCCAAGTGTCTAGGACTGTGTGATGTATTTTTGGATTATCATCATCATTATTATTATCAATAATAATAATAATAATAATAATAATAATAATAATAATTTTATTTGTATCCCGCCAGGGGACTCGGGGCAGCTCACAGAAATATCAGATACAAAACAATAACAAAGTACAATACATCAATAAACAATAACATGGACCAGTTATAATATTTAAACATTAACCAGAAAATAAAACACACTTACTAATAACATAGAAATTTAAAAAAGTGAGGTTGTAATGATAGATTAGCAAAGAGCACATTATAAGTTGCGGACTCAGAAACAGATAAAGTGTCACAGATTTGTTTGAGGTCAATTTGGGATGAGCGGAGCCCTGAGCTAATATCAAGTTATTATGATCATCATTATTATCATTATTACAGCACCTAGTATTCATTGGAGATCTCCTATCCAAGGACTAACCAAGGCACACTCTAACTTAGCTTCCCAAGTCAGGGACTTTTGGGGTATTTCCATGGTTGCTGTTGATTGCCATCAAGTTGCGTCCGAGTTATGGCAATCCATGAATGAGACACCTCCATATCTCCCCACCTTCAACAGCCCTACTCAAGTCCTCCAGACTCAAATCATGTCTTCCTTGACTGACTCCATAAATACTTACTTAAACAAATTATCCATCAGGTATCTGTAGTTTGGCTGGCCGCCTTCCGGCATGAAGCAAACCGCAAACACGACAATTGCGTTCAATCCATCGCCGTAATAACCTGAATTAAAACAGAAAAAAGGATCACTTAAAAAGAATTCCCTGCCACGAGTGGCTGGGCAGGGCCGTGACCGGTCTTCCTCCGCGTACCTCCGTGGCTGATCACCTTCTTGTAGGGCTCAATGGCCTTCATGTCCACCCGGTGATCCTGATCTCCAATCCGGAACATCCGCCACCGCCGCTCCTCCTCTTTGTCGTCCGATGCCGCGTATTCCGAAAATGACCCTTTTCTAATCACGTCAGTAGTTTTGGGCTTTGGAAGATCATCTGTCCACGTTTTGTTTTGAGGGGGGGAAAATCAAGAAATAGTAAAGAATTGTCCACTTGACCAAGAAGTGATACTGAAAAGTCAAAATTCCTATCTTAAAATTGCTTTCATTACACCGTAAATCAGCAATTAAGCTGTAACTGCAAACAATGTTCTTAAAACTTCAAGTATAAAGCTGTGATTCCAAAGTCTTGAATGGATTTTTTAAAAAAAATCAGTGTTCCCTGATTAGATTTTAATTTGCCAAGCAAAACGGTGCCCTCATCAAGCCATTTCCAGCACCGGAGCAAGAAGTATTGGCGTATTCAGCATCCTTTTATTTTAATAAATCAATATTGGTTTCTCAGATCAGACTGTCGCTGAAGCCCCTTGATCAGACAATGGCCCTCAATCTCTTACCTTCTTCGCCTATAACCACCCCGCCATTTACACATTCGAATCATTTCTGTACACGGATTTCTGACAGTCATGCAACAGATGTTTCAATCAAAAAACCCAAGCAGAATCTTGGCAGCGCCCTAAAGGATACCGATCATCTTCATGGGCTTTGTCAAAATTTAATTTTAGTAGCACAAACCTTACCACAGAGGGGTGGGGAAACTACTGCAGCATGTTAGTAGTTTGTTTCCAAGACAGAAGCTGTTAATGGAAACTATCCTTCCGGGAAAACGCAGACAGCCGCATTAAAGAGAAGAAAAGAGACAGAAACCTTATTCCAATGATGTACAATTCTAAACACTTGGGGGTGAGGGGGTTTCTGGTGCGGTTAGAAAGGCTTGCATAACATGAGCAGAACATTTTGCTTCTGCAGTCGGACTGTAAGGGGAAGCACGTGGATCCGGACGCCTGAAGCCTGGCAGAAAATCCAACCCAAAGAGATGCCTCAAGGAATCTTAACCCAGGGTCAAAATGGTCCAACATCAACTCAAAATATCCCTGCAGTTTCCATTCTGAAAGGCAGAAAATGGGTTCACTGATGGAAAAATTAGCCACCACCAGCCTTTGCTCTTATCTGTTAGCTAGAAGAAAGCAGCCAATTAGTTTCCACATGCTTTCAACTCCTTCCTCCTATAGCAGGCCTGTCAAACTCATTTCCATCTAGTAGCACATCGGCCTTATTATGCTGGCCTTCAAAATGGCCGTTGACTCCATGGACAGAAAATCCGTGGAGACAGAGGGCCAATTATAATTTTTTAAAATATATTACATGTATTGATAATATTCTGATGTAATACAATGTAATAAAAATAATTATTATACATAAATACTATATAAATAATATAATAACTTGTATATTATATGTAATATTACTAATAGTATTCCAATATATTCGTTTAGTACAACAGACTCAACAGAACGAACTGCAGCCTTCCAGGTGTTCCTGTATCCCAACTCCCACCCGCTCTAGTCATGACGTCTAAGAAATACAGGAATTGTAGCCCGGCCACATAAAAGGACGCGGTGGGCAGGTGCTGCAAAACATGTGTTTTGGACAGACTCTAATAGCCTTGCACATGTCTTGGCTGTTTTTTATTTTTGTTTATATTCTGCCTTTCTTTCTGGCCTTGCAAAGAACTGGACACCAAAGTGACACCGACTATTTGCTCCACAACCCCTCTGACCGACAACGCTGCAGGGAACAATCGCACACCCAAGGCTTAGAGATACAGCATCTTACCTTCCCATTCGAACTCGTTGCTGTTTTCAGACGGTGTGTCGATATCGTCCAGATCGATATCTTTGCTGTCGTCGAAGTCGGACAAAATCGAGTCCGCACTCTGATCCAGGGCTAGAGTGATATTTGGCGCAAGTAGTTTCTTCTTAACTTTGTTGCCATTCACTTCTAATTGGACGAGGAGAGGGGAAAAATCAGAGAAGGCCTGAAAGGGAACTGATGGATGAAAGCAAGCTCTCACTTCCTTTGTCTCAGTCCACAGAAGCTGAATGTTGCCAAGAAAAAGATTAAAACACAGACCGAGTAGCTGCTCCTGCCAAAACAAACCCTACTTCTGTAGTCTCAGTTTTCTTTTCACTGTTTCTGAAAGAGATACGCACACGGTTCTGCTAAATGAGACCTTCACATACAAAATCATGTATTTTTTATTTATTTAAAACTCAGAGAGCCCCACTGTGTTTTGGTATATTTAAACAGCTCTCAAGATTCATAATAGGTAAATAGTCTGAAGCAATTCCTATTAAAGTTCCCACTAAGCTGAATTCAAGGTTTTTTTTTTATACTTTAAAACAGCTTATTTCCTTGTTTCATATCCTGTTGGATCCATCCAGCCCTGAAAGACCCAGAGTGGAAAGTCAGGCAAGGCAAATATTGGAAGGGCAAGAAATACAGTAGAGTCTCACTTATCCAAGCCTTGCTTATCCAAGCTTCTGGATTATCCAATGCATTTTTGTAGTCAATGTTTTCAATATATCATGATATTTTGGTGCTAAATTTGTAAATACAGTAATTACAACATAACATTACTGTGTATTGAACTACTTTTTCTGTCAAATGTGTTGTATAACATGATGTTTTGGTGCTTAATTTGTAAAATCATAACCTAATTTGATGTTTAATTTGCTTTTCCTTAATCCCTCCTTATTATCCAACATATTTGCTTATCCAAGCTTCTGCCAGCCCATTTAGCTTGGATAAGTGAGACTCTACTGTATCTATTTTAATTTCTGAAGGGAAGTGTGGCCCTTGGCCCTACCTTTGGTGGTCCCAGTGACCTCAATACCCCTACCTTCTAAAAGAAAAATTGAGGCACTTTTAAAGACAATTTTAGACTAAAATCACACAGAAAATCCATCAGTTTCCATTGGAGTTCTTATCAAAATGGTGACAGCCACATCTAATTGCCATTTCAGAATAAAACGGAGGAAACATGTGGTCCACAAGGGGTGGAATTGGTTCTTAGCCCTTAGTTTAGAACAAATCTTACCCGGTTGGTCCCCTTCTCCTGAAGGATCTGGCAAGTCTTCCATGTGATCATCTTCTGGCAGAGGCCTGGAATGGAGAATCAAGGTCAACCAGAGAAGGCTCAACATCCAGAGATGAAAAGCCTTGAAAGGGGCACAGGAATGGGGTTCCCCCCTCCACACTTTTCCCTTGGACTGGCAGCGCCTTTCTCAGCCGTACATCTTATGACTACTAAACATTTTAAAAGTATGTAATATTCTGACAAGTCTACACTTTGCCATGACTAGTCCTGACCTTGGAAAATCTTCATCTTGCCACTCCTCCTTCAGCTCAACTCCTTCCATCCTCAGCGTCGCCTCAATAGCCGAGGCTGCTTCCGGCTGATCCAGATTGCCTCCTTTTTGTGTTAGACGTGAAGAACTGCAAAATAATAAGTATGTTTGAAAGAAGTCTTTTCTCAGCACTACTCATGGACTGAAACATCTTCCTAGGAAGTCAAGAGTTAAACATGGGAGGAAAGGTAAGTGATGCTGGCCCACTGGCTGCCAATTCCCTGCTCTGGCCCTCAGTGAAGCTCAGTGGTTTGCCTCGGACAGTAAAACGCCTTGCAAGTTCTCCATAAGGACTACTTTCACACTGGACTCTAGGAAACTATGATGAAGATTTCACAGTTTCTCCACTCCACCCAACATACCACAAAACAGTGATTTATACGTAGCTGGTGGATAAGATTTTGGCTTCGTGCCTCACAACATAACCCGAGGCGCTATAGGCTTGGCACAGCTCATCCTTCTTGTTCAACCAGACAGGCATTTAAGAGCCTCCAGGAACATAAAAACACAGAACTATGGCAAAGTGACAGGGAAAATCAAGTTGATTGTGTGATGAGTTTCTTGCTGAGTACCACATTCAATATTTACAAACAGGTTGCAAAAGCATTGGCATTTATATCCAAGAAAAGCTCAGAATATTGTCACGTTGTCTTCTACCTAACTAGAACAAGGAACTGCAATACTGTATATACTCGAGTATAAGCCTAGTTTTTCAGCCCTTTTTTAAGGCTGAAAAAGCTCCCCTCGGCTTATACTCGAGAGAGGGTCCTGGCTGGCTTCTATTATACTTGAGTATAAAGGTATTCAGAGTTGGACAGTCTTATCTTATTAAAGTTTTATTATTATCTTAAATTAGTTTTATATAAATATTCAAAAACTGTTATGATTGAGCCTCATGGCTCTGTTACTGACAGACGTGGGCGTAAGACTCCTCGAGAGTCAGATACTCTCGAGGAGCGAGAGAGAAAAAGACTGCGAGACATATTTGCAGCACCATCTGACGAGGAGTCTTTCGAAGGGTTTACGGAGAGAATGGAGGAGGGGCTGGTTAGCTCAGAGGAGGATGAGATGGATTGGACTCGGGTAAGGGAGGAAGTGGGTGCCACTGGCCATGATGGGACAGAAGATGAATGGGGACCTTCAGGATTAGACCCATGGTTTAGCTGGAGGGATGGGACGGGATCCACAGCTGGAGATGCTGTTGGGCGTAGTCAGAGGTGTTCCAGCTCTGACGAGGAAAGTGATGAGGAAACGCCCGGGTTAAGGAGGACAGCTGACAGTGATGAAGATTTGTAACTGGCATAAAATGGGGCTTGAGAGCAATTGCAAATTGCGTTGGGCAAGGTAATCTGGGCAAACGCTTGGGATCCGTGTGTGTGTGGGACGCTTCCCTGAAGACTTGTGTGCTTTCCTGTGCTGTGACGTAAGTTGATTGGAATCCAGGGTCAGACGGCGGGAGGGATTGTGTGGGCATTTGTTTGTGCAAACCTGTGCTTACTCTTATTAGCTTGACCTTCCGTCGTCTTCTTGACGGACGCCATCTCCTGCTTTGAGAACTCGGACTGAACTGACCACGGCTTGTCTTCCCCCCTTCTTGGACTTGGAAAAACTACAAACGTCTGCTTCTGGCTTTGATCTACGGAACGGAACTGGTCTACTCAACTGCTACAATCCTTGGCTGATTTACTCGTGTTGGAGATCCTGTCTGCTGTGTGTGTGTGGGGGAGCGACGCAAGTTACTCTAAGCACAGTGTTGGCAGCAGAGAGGAATCTGCTGCCAATTAGTTGCATTCTTTGTATCTTTTGTTCCTTGGCTTTCGTTTCGTTTATACCCAGGCTGAAGCAAGCAGTTTGTTTTTACCCGGATTAAACTCCGGTTTAATCCGGTTTATCTTTTGAACATTTACTTTTGCCCCTTTTTGCTCCTAAAGGCAAAAACTGCCTGGCCCTTGTGTTTTACGGGCATTTTTGAGTTCTGTAATCTAATAAACTCTGTTACTTTGAATCTTGTGGCGTTCTGTCCTTGACAGATTGCCCAACGCCCATAAAAAGTTTATTGCAGCAATAAACCCGTCAGGAAGACGATGGATGAGTTAAGGGCCAAAGTAGACCAATTGCAAACGGCTTTTACCGTTATCCAAACAGCTCAGGCTGTGAAAGGACATGTTTTGACTCCTGAACGCTTTGACGGAACCAGGTGCAAGTTGCCAACCTTTTTGGCACAAGTGGAGCTTTATTTTTCTCAGCTCAGTGCTCATGCTTTTCCTACAGACACTAGCAAGGTGGCCTTTATTTTGAGTTTGTTGACCGGTCCCGCAGGACAATGGGCCACTAATTTAATTTTGGGAAATGACCCAGTCAAGGACAATTTGAATAATTTCAAAAAATTGTTAACTGATACTTTTGGGGATCCTCTCCGCACGGAGAACGCTGGGTGGGCTCTGTATCGGTTGAAACAGGGAAAGGGGACTGTTTTGGATTACTTAAATAAGTTTAACCTGTATCGCCACCAGCTGGATTGGGGGGAAAATGCATTCATGCTTTTATTTACTGCCGGGTTAAGTGATATGCTCCAGGATGAATTAGCACGCTTGGAGCCGGCTGAAAGCTGGGACGCCTTAGTAGCTAAGGTGCTGCGTTTAGACGCAAGGTTCGAGGCTCGTAAACACTCAAAAGCAATGTGTGCGCCACCCATGCATGTAACCAGGGCACCTGTGGTGATGGGGGAAGAGCCCATGGAGCTTGGGGTCTTTAAAAAGCTGTCTACAGAGGAAAAGAGCCGTAGGAGGCAGCTGGGCTTGTGTTTGTACTGTGGGAATACTGGGCATTTTGCCAAAAATTGTAATGTGAAACCTTCCCAGCTTTCGGGAAAAGGCCAGCCCTAGTGCGACGTGAGTCCAACGCACTAGGGCTCCTCAAGCAGTCAACTGAGGGGAGGAAGCATGTTTTCGTACCCATTACATTATCTGTTGGGGGAAGGGAACTTGTTTCTACTTTGGCACTGCTGGACTCAGGGGCTACGGTCTCCTATGTAGATATTGAGTTTGCTAAGAAGCATGGCATTCCTAGAGTGCGCAAGGCATGCGACGTGTGGGTGGAAGGAGCAGATGGGAGACTGCTGGAGACTGGGGTGGTTAACCATGAAACCTCAGCAGTAACGTGGGAGGTGCAGGGAGTAACGGGAACGTTTGTGTGGGATATTACGAGCTTGCCTAGATATGATGTGATCCTGGGGATGGATTGGCTAGCTGTAGTAAACCCACATGTAGATTGGGCAACACGTAAAGTGATCTTAAAGAGGCAGGATTGTTGCACTCTAAATGTTACTCATTCTGATATGGAGGGAGTGCCTGCTGAGTATGGGGAGTTCTCTGATGTATTTTGTAAAAGAGAAGCGGACAAATTACCACCGCACAGGCCATATGATTGCGCCATCAAGTTGGCAGAAGGTGCGAAACTGCCAGCAGGGAGGCTGTATGCCTTGACTGTACCGGAAAGGCAAGCTTTGCGGGAGTTTCTAGATGAAAATTTAGCCAAGGGGTTTATTCGCCCATCTAGTTCTCCAACTGCGGCACCGGTATTCTTTGTAGCCAAAAAGACTGGGGAACTTAGGTTGGTCTGCGATTATCGGATCCTAAACAAATACACCATTCGGGATAGGTACCCGCTGCCTTTAATCTCGGAACTGTTATCAAGGGTGCAAGGGGCTAAGGTCTTTACCAAGCTTGACCTGCGGGGGGCCTATAACTTAATCCGTATACGGGAAGGGGATGAATGGAAGACGGCATTTAACACGTGTTTCGGATGCCACGAGTTCCGAGTCATGCCTTTTGGGCTTTGTAATGCTCCTGCGGTATTCCAGAGGTTCATGAACGATGTGTTCAGGGACCTAATTGACCAATTTTTAGTGATTTATTTGGATGATATCTTGATTTTTTCTAAGGACGAGAAAGAACATCGTCAACATGTCAAGCAGGTTCTGCACCGACTGCGGGCTAATGGGCTTTTCGCCAAGGCTTCCAAGTGCGTCTTTCATGTGCCTGAAGTGGAGTTCCTAGGTCATGTAGTGTCAGGTAGGGAACTTAAAATGGACCCACATAAGGTTGACGCCGTCAACTCATGGCAGGAGCTGAAGACTAAGAAGGATGTACAAAGGTTCTTGGGTTTCGCTAATTACTACCGGGAGTTTATTCCGAATTTTGCAAAGCTCACGGTACCTTTGACGCAGCTTCTGCGCAAGAAACAGCCATTTGTGTGGGGGCGGGAAGCTCACGAGGCGTTTCTACAACTAAAGTCTAGTTTTCAATCGGACAACATACTAACCCATCCTGATGTTGACAGACCGTTCGTGGTAGAAGCGGACGCTTCTAGCTACGCGTTGGGGGCTGTATTGTCTCAGAAGGATTCCTCAGGGACCTTGCGTCCCTGTGGATTTTACTCGCGGCAACTAACACCCTTCGAGCAGAACTATACCATATGGGAGAAGGAGTTGTTGGCGATTAAGGTGGCGTTTGAGGTGTGGCGGCACTGGCTTGAAGGGGCACGGCACCAGATCGTGGTCAGATCTGATCACAAGAACTTAGAGCACTTGCAAACAGCAAAGAAGTTAAACCAGCGTCAAATCCGCTGGGCTTTGTTTTTCTCCAGGTTTAACTTCAAGGTGCAGTTCGTGGAGGGGAAGGCAAACTTGCGGGCCGATGCTTTATCCCGCAAGCCGGAATTTAAGACCAATGAGCAGGTAGTATGTCAGACCATCTTGCCTACTGCCTCTCTGTGTGTTGTAGATAATGAGCTTGGGTTACATGACCAGATTCTTGAGGCTCAGAAGGATGATGTATGGACTCAGGAGCAACTGATGCTGCTCTCTGCAGGTAACCGTACCATACTGCCGCATCTTCAGGATCAAGACGGGGTATTGGTGCGTAGGGGGCAGGTTTACGTACCAGTAGGGACCCTCAGGTTGGAGGTGATTAGAGCCCACCATGACGAACCCATGGCTGGGCACTTTGGCAGGTTCAAGACCGTACAGCTTATCACCAGGAGCTACTGGTGGCCAAAGATGCGGCAAGACATTCTGCGCTTTTGTGACAGCTGCGCCGTTTGTCAGCAGAGTAAGACGCCTGTTGGGCGCCCTAGAGGGTTGTTATCGTCTTTACCTGTTCCGGAGAGGCCATGGCAAATCATTTCCATGGATTTTATTTCAGATTTGCCTAAGTCTGGGGGTTATACTTGTATTTGGGTGGTGGTGGATTTATTTAGTAAACTGGCTCATTTTATTCCTTGTTCAACCATTCCGGCGGCCCCTACGTTGGCCTTACTATTTACAAAGCACATCTATCGTTTGCACGGAGCACCCGAGGTGATTATTTCAGATAGGGCTCCGCAATTTGTGTCACGCTTTTGGAAACACTTCCATGAGTGTTTGGGGACTAAGTTAAACGTGTCTTCAGCTTTCCATCCGCAAACGGATGGACAGTCGGAACGGGTTAATGGGCTCTTAGAGCAGTATCTGCGTTGTTTTTGTTTAGATCAACCCACGGCTTGGGTAAAGTGGTTACCGGTGGCGGAATTTGCTTACAACAATGCGGTGCACACGTCTAGTCAGCATACGCCATTTGAGCTAACTTATGGTTTTCACCCACGGGGAGGTGTGGCGCCGTCGACCAATGTGGTCTCTTCGGACCCTGTGTACCGCTCTTCGGAAATGGCTGCATTGCATGATGTTGCCCGTCGCTTACTGTTGGAAGCTAAGGCAACGCAGAAGACTCAGGCTGACCGCCACAGGCAGGCAGGGGAGGAGTTGGAAGAAGGGGATTTGGTGTGGTTATCTTCCAAACATATTAAACAGGCTGGGGGAAAGTTTGCGCCTCGGTATTTGGGTCCCTTTCCTATCGTTAAAAAGATTTCTTCTGTTGCGTTTCGTTTGCGTTTACCGTCTAGTTTAAAGGTCCATCCAGTCTTTCATCGTTCGCTGTTGAAACTTGATACCTCTAGTCGTCGTGGTGCTATAGCGGAGGGTATCACTGCCACTTCTCCGCCATCGGGGGAGGAGGCCTTTGTGAGAGGGGATAGTGTTATGATTGAGCCTCATGGCTCTGTTACTGACAGACGTGGGCGTAAGACTCCTCGAGAGTCAGATACTCTCGAGGAGCGAGAGAGAAAAAGACTGCGAGACATATTTGCAGCACCATCTGACGAGGAGTCTTTCGAAGGGTTTACGGAGAGAATGGAGGAGGGGCTGGTTAGCTCAGAGGAGGATGAGATGGATTGGACTCGGGTAAGGGAGGAAGTGGGTGCCACTGGCCATGATGGGACAGAAGATGAATGGGGACCTTCAGGATTAGACCCATGGTTTAGCTGGAGGGATGGGACGGGATCCACAGCTGGAGATGCTGTTGGGCGTAGTCAGAGGTGTTCCAGCTCTGACGAGGAAAGTGATGAGGAAACGCCCGGGTTAAGGAGGACAGCTGACAGTGATGAAGATTTGTAACTGGCATAAAATGGGGCTTGAGAGCAATTGCAAATTGCGTTGGGCAAGGTAATCTGGGCAAACGCTTGGGATCCGTGTGTGTGTGGGACGCTTCCCTGAAGACTTGTGTGCTTTCCTGTGCTGTGACGTAAGTTGATTGGAATCCAGGGTCAGACGGCGGGAGGGATTGTGTGGGCATTTGTTTGTGCAAACCTGTGCTTACTCTTATTAGCTTGACCTTCCGTCGTCTTCTTGACGGACGCCATCTCCTGCTTTGAGAACTCGGACTGAACTGACCACGGCTTGTCTTCCCCCCTTCTTGGACTTGGAAAAACTACAAACGTCTGCTTCTGGCTTTGATCTACGGAACGGAACTGGTCTACTCAACTGCTACAATCCTTGGCTGATTTACTCGTGTTGGAGATCCTGTCTGCTGTGTGTGTGTGGGGGAGCGACGCAAGTTACTCTAAGCACAGTGTTGGCAGCAGAGAGGAATCTGCTGCCAATTAGTTGCATTCTTTGTATCTTTTGTTCCTTGGCTTTCGTTTCGTTTATACCCAGGCTGAAGCAAGCAGTTTGTTTTTACCCGGATTAAACTCCGGTTTAATCCGGTTTATCTTTTGAACATTTACTTTTGCCCCTTTTTGCTCCTAAAGGCAAAAACTGCCTGGCCCTTGTGTTTTACGGGCATTTTTGAGTTCTGTAATCTAATAAACTCTGTTACTTTGAATCTTGTGGCGTTCTGTCCTTGACAAAAACGTTTAACCCACTGATGCCTCAAATAATGCAATTTTATTAATATCTATTTTTATTTTTGAATTTGACCCATAGCTGCTGCATTTCCCACCCTCGTCTTATACTCGAGTCAGTAAGTTTTCCCAGTTTTTGTGGTAAAATTAGGTGCCTCGGCTTATATTCGGGTCAGCTTATACTCGAGTATATACAGGTAAGTCATGTTCACTGATTTCTATACAGATATGCACAATGTGGGGCATGCTCTTATTTTTCACGCCCGTCGAGACCTCATTGTTTTCTTTATCCAAGAGTCTTTTGCTTCTTAATTTTTTAAATAAAAAAACCTAATCCTTGTGTTTATACCTTCAATGATCTGCATACAGCTCCTCTTTCCAGCATGTTTACACTGAGTAACTCTAACAGAGCATAAAAAGATTTACTTCCCGATGATTTTGGAGAGTTAATTCTCCATAAACTTGCATGGACTTCTAAGGGTGGGTATGTACATATAATTAACTGCTCATTTCCAAAAAAGTATGAACTAATTATTTGTAAAAGAAGATTATCTTCATATATTATTCTACCTGATGGATGTTTTCAAAATGAGAGCAACTTCCCTCTTTTCTCCACTTCCAAGATTCCCCCTGCCCCCATGACTGAAAAGCAGAAACTGTCTGTTTTTTCAGGACACCAGCTTCGTTTTCCATGCAACATCCGTTACTGCAAGTCACGCTTCTGCAACCCCTTCCTTCCTCTGCGAAGCAAACACAAAGGCCTTTCAATACATCCAGGGCGTCAGCAGCACAGTTACTTTGAATCCTAGGATATTGCCTATGCTGTAGCAAGCAAAACAGGGGCCACAACAACTGTGGAAGGCTGAGTTTAGGATGGTTTTAAGAAGGACATTTACAAATTACTGAGCCAAACGAGGGGATTTTGTGTATCTTTCCTTGTCCTTATGTTCCTGCACCTATCCCCGTTTTTAAATGTGCACTGTATTTGAAAATCATAATTTTTTTAAAAAAAAGAACAAAAAAACCCCCAACAAATTACTGAGCCAACATGAGTATGAAGGGACATAGGAAACTGCATTCTACTAGCTCTCCAAATATTACTCATGACTGGTTTTGCTTAGCTCCCAAAATTAGACGAGTATGTATTTATTTATGAAACACCTATTGTTTTTCTAGCCCTCTAAACAGTAGAATAATTTACATGAACTAAAATCGGTACAACATCCACACACAGGGTTCATGTTTACTCATGTTTTCATCTGTCTCTTCTCTCTTTATCATTTCCATTCCTTTTGCACATGTATCTCTGTGTGTACATCTATCAAATCCCTCTTCAGACAGGAATATGCTTTTTCGTTCTTTGTAAACCACTATGTCCAACAGGAATACATCTCTATATACAAAGTGATAAATCACTCCAATGACTGCTGATCATTCTTGAAACTGAACTTGTCACTTCATCAAAATACCCACAAGTTTTGCATTTGGATTGCGATTCACACACAACCCACTCACTCATAGCCATAAAAGTCCATACTTTGGCACTTCAGTCCATGCAAATGATGTGGATCTGAGGCTATAAAAGCTTATGTTACCAACTGCCTTCTTTCATTTAGTCTCAAAAGAGCTGGAAGGCCTCTTTGGGTGTAATATGACAGTAAAAACTCAAATGAAGGCGTAAAGAAAAAGCAAAGGGGAGGGAAAAGGTAATACTATATCCAGTATACATACACTGCAAACCTACATTCCAAAGATTCCTGCAAAATCTTCAAAACTTTATTTACTTTTCAGTTTTTGTGGATTATATTTTTTAAAGTACCACGATACTTCTTTTCTGTGATACTGAAACAGACTACTTGGACCTGAAAATCCATTTTTCCCAGGAGAAAGAAAAGCACTTCTGTCTCAACACACATATTCAAACTGGATTTTTATTCACGAAAGATGTTCCCAAATCCATGCTGAATTATGATTTTTTTAAAATTAAAATTGTGTATAAACAAAGCTGTCAACAACAACACTTAAACTATTTGAATCAGGACATTATTATTATTATTATTATTATTATTATTATTATTATTATTATTTCTGTTTAAACTATGAACTTAATTCCATTTGGGTTTCTAAGGGAAGAGGCATGTCAAAGGCTGATGACATAATGACATGCATTATCTGGCAAACACTCCCATACATTGCATTTAATGAAGTCATAATAAAACATGTTTAGTCTTCAAGGTGCCATAACATTTGCTAATCTAAGGACAGATAAGCGGACTTCCCAACATATGGCAATGAAAACTACTTAGAAATAGTATAATACTTGACTATTAAATAGTATTCTCATGCTCATGTTAAAACGCCTTAAATGTTATCTCTGGATGAAATGTTATCTCTGGGCGTGGACTCCTAAAGAAAAGGCTGGGAGGGACAGAAATGCAAACATGACAGGCAACAAATGCCTCATCAATTGTAGTCATTAGACAAACAAAACTTTAGCTGTGACGACATCTCTCTGAAGAGATGAGTTGAAAACAAGTCTTGAGATTAGAAAGATAAACTTTTATCCCTGTGCAAGCAATAGGAAAGCAACAAGGCAGAAGGAGAGGCTTGATATTATCCTCTTCTTGGTCATTTCTGTAATAGTCTGAGAACTGTGGGTGCAGCTACACTGCAGAATGAATGCAGTTTGATACCACTTGAACTGCCATGCCTCCATGCTATGCAATCCTAGGATTCATAGTTTGGTGAGGCACCAGAAATCTCCAGCAAAAGAACTCGTAAAACAAAAACTCCTTATTATTCCATAGCATTGAATCATGGCAGATAAAGTGGTGCCAAACTGTATCAATTATACAGTGCAGATGCACCCTCGGTCTCTTCAGGAAAATCGTGGCAAGAAAGCCCTGTCACTGTGTTATTATTTATAATTATTATTATTATCATGTTTATTTATATCCTGCTTTTTCTCTCCATAAGGAGACTCAAAGTGGCTAACATTAAAAGCATTACAATTTAAAATATACAAATATACAATATAATAACAAATAATAGTAACAACAAATATGTTATTATTATGTGTTGTCTAAGGCTTTTGTGGCGGGAATCATTGGGTTGCTGTGAATTTTCCGGGCTGTCTGGCCATGTTCCAGAAGCATTCTCTCCTAACGTTTCGCCCACATCTACGGCAGACATCATCAGGGGTTGTGAGGTGTTGGAAACTAGGCAGGTGGGGTATATATATCTCTCTCTCTGTGGAATGATGTCCAGGGTGGGGGAAAAAATTCTTGTCTCTTGGAGGCAACTCTTATCTTTTTGATAATAATATTATAATGGAATACAATATTATACTACTAATAATGCAATATAATATTAACTATATATTATATATTAAATGTAATATTACTAATAATATTACCGTATAATATAGTAATTTAATGCTTATATTGTGCTATGCTAATAATATATTTATGTACATTTGTAAGCCGCTCTGAGTCCCCTTCGGGGTGAGAAGAACGGGATATAAATGTAGTAAATAAATAAATATAATAAATAATGTTGCCATGGGTCACCTTGATGGGCACTGAATAGCCTTGCAGCTTCAAAGCCTGGCTGCTTCCTGCCTGGGGGTGAGAGAAAAAACTCTTGTCTGCTGGAGGCAAGTGTGAATGTTGCCATGGGTCACCTTGATTAGCATTGAAGAGCCTTGCAGCTTCAAAGCCTGGCTGCTTCCTGCCTTGGGGAATCCTTCGTTTGGAGGTGTTAGCTGGCCCTCCCAACAAAGGAGTCCCCCATGCAGGAAGCAGCCAGGCTTTGAAGCTGAAAGGCTATTCAATGCTAATTCAAGGCTATTTCCTCTCCACAAGGCGGGGGCTCTGGGACAGGCAATGATTGGCAGGCCTCAAATTATGCAAATTGCATGCAAAGCGGTTCAGAAGCCCCTCCTCTTCACCCACAAAACAACCAACAGCCCTGCGAGGTAGGCCTCTTCCCTTTGGACCCCAGGCAGGCCTCTTATTTCCCTTTGAGGCCCACATCCCATAATATTTCTCCCCCTTTTATACTCACCAAAAGGAAAAGAGAAGAAAAAATAACCCCGGAAAAGGGCGTCCCTTCAGCCCCTCAAACAACACCCTCAGCCGGCCATTTTGTAAGAGCGGCGACCTCGCCCCGGAAGCAGTCTCCACCAAGCCGGGAGCCAATCGAGACCACCGAGGAAAGACACCGAGACCGCTAGGTACTTCTGCGCAGGCGCAGTGTTTGGCAGGAGACGGCAGGGGCCAGACTGCGCACGCGCCAAGAAGAAGTCTCTTCTTCGCTGAGCAGGCATAGAGAGGTGAGGCTATTATGTAAATCATGCAGTGGGCGGGGTAAATACAAATAAAGGGGCGGGGAAATGCAAATTAGTGGCGGCTCTACATACTGTGGCTCTTCAGTGGGCGGGGTAAATGTAAATAAAGGGGCGGGGAAATACAAAAGAGGCGGCTCTCTATATAGATATTCAGTGGGCGGGGTAAATGCAAATAAAGGGGCGGGGAAATACAAAAGAGGCGGCTCTCTATATAGATATTCAGTGGGCGGGGTAAATGCAAATAAAGGGGCGGGGAAATACAAAAGGGGCGGCTCTCTATATAGATATTCAGTGGGCGGGGTAAATGCAAATAAAGGGGCGGGGAAATACAAAAGAGGCGGCTCTCTATATAGATATTCAGTGGGCGGGGTAAATGCAAATAAAGGGGCGGGGAAATACAAAAGGGGCGGCTCTCTATATAGATATTCAGTGGGCGGGGTAAATGCAAATAAAGGGGCGGGGAAATACAAAAGAGGCGGCTCTCTATATAGATATTCAGTGGGCGGGGTAAATGCAAATAAAAGGGCGGGGAAATGCAAATTAGAGGTGTCTCAGTTTACATCTCCGTTCAGTGGGCGGGTATATGCAAATAAAGGGAAGGAAATGCAAATAAGTCATAATCAGAACCTGGACTGTCTTAAGCCCCTTCTAGACTGCCATCTAAAATCCAGATTGTCTGCTTTGAACTGGATTATCTGACTGTGTAGACTCATATAATCCAGTTCAAAGCAGTAACCTGGATGATCTATTTTGACAGATAATTATGATTATATGGCAGTGTGGAAGGGGCCTACAGGTTATTGTTATGTGTCTTCAAGTCATTGGGACTGTTTAGTGTGGAATCATAATTTCCTCCTGCATACAGTTATTATTATTGCTATTTGGGATGGTGCATTTATCCCATTTTTTCACTGGCTGTGCAGTTTTTCTTCTTGGCCACAGGGAGGCGGCCAATCCCTGGATATGGAGACTTGGAAGAAAAAAGCATATTTCATTATAAAGCATATTCAGGGTCCTAAATACAGTTTGTTATTTGTGGTTGAGTGTTTTGATTCATGGCGAACATCTCACAGGGTCTTTGGGGCCGAGAGAGTTTGGTTTTCATGGCCAAGCAGGGACTCAGTCCCCAGACCCATCTACACTGCAGATTTAATGCAGTTTAGCACCACTTGAACTGCCCTGGCTCAATGCTAGAATCCCTTAACAGCATTGAACTGCATTATGTGGCACTGTAGGGTCAACAACGCAGTTCAGTGCAGTTAAATTGCATTATATGAGCCTACATTGCCATAAAATGTGGCTTAATTGCATTGAATTCTATGGCTGTGGAGGCTCATATAATGCAATTCAACTGTACTGAACTGCATTATATGGCAGTGGAGGCTCATATAATGCAATTCAACTGTACTGAACTGCATTATATGGCAGTGGAGGCTCATATAATACAGTTGAATAAAGTTAAGCTGTATTATATGGCACTGTAGACTCATATAATGCAGTTGAATGCAGTTATCGTGCCTTATATGGCAGTGGAGGCTCGTATAATGCAGTTGAATGCAGTTAACTTGCCTTATATGGCAGTGGAAACTCATATAATGCAATTTAACTGTACTGAACTGCATTATATGGCAGTGGAGGCTCATATAATGCAGTTGAATGCAGTTAAGCTGCATTATATGGCAGTGGAGGCTCATATAATACCGTTGAATAAAGTTAAGCTGCATTATATTGCAGTGTAGGCTCATAAGGCAGTTAAACTACATTCTATGGCTGTGGAGGCTGATGTAGTTGAATGTAATTAAACTGCATTCTATGGCAGTGGAGGCTCATATAATGCAGGTGAATGCAGTTAACTTGCCTTATATGACAGTGGAGGCTCATATAATGCAGTTAAATAAAGTTAAGCTGCATTATGTGGCAGTGGAGGCTCATAAGGCAGTTAAACTGCATTCTATGGCAGTGGAGGCTCTTATAATGCAGTTGAATAAAGTTAAGCTGCATTATATGGCAGTGGAGGCTCATAAGGCAGTTAAGCTGCATTATATAGCAGTGGAGGCTCATATAATACCGTTGAATAAAGTTAAGCTGCATTATGTGGCAGTGGAGGCTCATAAGGCAGTTAAACTGCATTCTATGGCAGTGGAGGCTCTTATAATGCAGTTGAATGCAGTTAACTTGCCTTATATGGCAGTGAAGGCTCATATAATACCGTTGAATAAAGTTAAGCTGCATTATATGGCAGTGGAGGCTCATAAGGCAGTTAAGCTGCATTATATAGCAGTGGAGGCTCATATAATACCGTTGAATAAAGTTAAGCTGCATTATGTGGCACTGTAGACTCACATAATGTAGTTGAATGCAGTTATCTTGCCATATGGCAGTGGAGGTTCATATAATGCAGTTGAATGCAGTTAAGCTGTATTATATAGCACTGTAGACTCATATGATGTATTTGAATGCAGTTAACGTGCCTTATATGAGAGTGGAGGCTCATACAATGCCTTTGCGAAGGCCTTTAGGCAAACTACAACTCCCATCGTCACACCACCTTGAGCCACGGCTGTGAAAGTGGTGCCAAACTGCATCAATTCTGCAGTGTAGATACGCCCCAGGCCAGAAATATTTTGCATTCTCGAAAAGACTGGGGGAAAATACTTTCCAACCGGAAACAATCCCAGAAAGCCTCCCGTCCTGCGGAGCATAATAGCGCTTTTAATGTATTCCTCCCGCCGACATGGTGTATCTGCGTGATAATTCCATGTGACAGTATAATTAAATTGGAAAACAATCCCCATTTCCTATGTCTTTTATCTATTTATCATCATTTATTTCTTTACTTTCACCCTCCTGCCGTAAATATCGCGGTAAGAAGAGTTAAATAAGTTAAACCAATGCAATTACTTTTGCCGACGGGGAATTAACTTCATAGATCAATTTATACCCATTTCCCTTGCTGTTTGCCCGCCTTCGGTTGCCGTATATTTACGGTGTCAGGGCGGGTGCCCGTGTTTGCCTTCGCCCCGTTGAGTGATGATCTGTGTGTTAAAAGCTGACGTTTTAACAGTATTTTCAAACAATTTCATTCATTATCAAATAACCATTTATTACTCCGTGGCAATTCCCGACCGTTTACCGCCCCCCGCCGCCCGGCCTCGCTAAACAATGATTAATCAACCAGTGGGCAAATTTTAATGCTTATCACAGCAAATAGAGGAAATAACATTAAATAGGGAGTCAACCATTGCTGGGACTCCATTTGTATTATTCCTAATGAGTCGATCCATGGCTTGCGTGCTTCAAAACGGAGCAGAAGGTTATAAAAAGTCTGCACCATGGAGTTAATGCAGTTTGGTGTCACTTTAGTTGCCATGGAAACATGAGAGCTGTCTTTTGTAAAACTATGATCTCCTAGCCTTCAGTCATTGGGGTTGAAGGGGTATCAAACCGCATTAATTCTACAGTGTAGATGGCCTTGTTCGAATGTGCTGGACCACTTGGAATATTTTGATGGATGTGAATGTTTTAGCGCTGTTTGTGTTTAATTCTATCTTAATATTTGCACATTTTTATATTTTAAATTATATACTAATTCATTTATGCCAAGCCGCTTTGAGTCCCCTTTGGGGAGATAAAGCTAAATATAAATAAATATGATTTTTATTTATCAGTCAACTGGTTTTCCCTGTAACAGGCAGTAAGAGCACCTAAAGCTTCGGAGAGTTTTCGGTTCAACCCTTTCAAAAATGCAGTTGCTGTTGCCCGCTTTTGGTCTAAAACTATTTAGTTGCTTGTGATTTCCTTCCCCCCCCCCCCCCCCATCATTTTAAAACGTATTTCTTATGCAATACTTTTGACACGAAATAAATAAATAAACCCTTTCAAAGCTCTCTGCTTGAGCACTGATGGCATGATCGTCAGCATAGATGAAACTATGAAAAGTAATAATAATAATAATAAGATAGTATTGCAGCAATGACATTCTCCCTGTGGATGATGGGAACTATAGTTTGCCATGCCTGGAGTCTCCAAAGATTCTGAATGTCGCTTTGTAAATCCATTGATTTACATGCCTTGAGTTTGGGTCTGTCTACACTGTAGAATTAATGCGGTTTGACACCACTTTAATTGCAGTAGAAAATGGGAGTTGGAGGTTTACCCAAAAGTGCTGATGCCTCACCAGATTATAACTCCCAAGATTCCATAGCATTCAGGCATGGCAGTTAAAGTGGTGTCAAACTGTGTTAATTCAACAGTGCAAATGCACCCTTTATCTTTGTTTTCATAAGAAAAAACCTGAGGCAAATGCGAGTGGAAGCCACAACTTGGAAGAATCAGAGAGCCAATCAAGGGTAAATTGATGAGATGGGAATCGTCTCCCATATTCTTAGAACGGCCCATCGCGTGTCCCATAAATTAAACGAATGGACTCGCTCCAGAACTTTATTCCAGGCTCTTAAAAATGAAATGTGCCCGCTGTATGAGGACGGTTTCTTTTACTGCCGACAGGCTATAACTAAAGCGAAATGCCATTAGGATTTGGAAGTGATCACTGATTGTAATCCAGAATGATCTATTATTTACAGTTCTTATTAAAAATATTGGACATGGAAGGCAGTCAAGTTCCAGCGGCTCCGTGCTCCGTCGCAGCCTGGCATCCGCTTTGAAGCCAGAGGAGTGATATTTCCAAATTAAAGATGGATTTACTGCCTCGGCACTTCGTTATCGTTCCTCGAATGCACCGCGTTCGTCTGCTTTTGAAACATCAGGCAGAACTCCCCGTCGCCAGTTGAGTGCATTTGTTATGATGCTGCCGAACCCATCGTCCAAATCCCGGCATCAAACTGAAATTCAGGAAACTAGGAATGTCTCTACACTGGAGAATTAATGCAGTTTGATACCACTTGAATTCCCATAATTCGAAGTTGTGTTTATAGTTTGCTGAGGACGTAATACTATTTGCAAGAGGAGGCTGAAAAATATTGTAATGCTACACACTCCAAGGATCCCATAGTACTGAGCTATGGCAGTTGAAGTGGTGTCAAACTGAATCAATTCCAAAGTGTAGAAGCACCCTTGAAAGCGGGAGATGGCGCATGATGACGAATGGAGATAAGGGCACTTGTTCTGAAGCACAGAAACACCCTGGACTTGGATAATGGATGTCCAGTTGGCATAATTATCTCATCACCATCATCATCATCATCATCATCATCATCATCATCATCATCATCATCATCACTCTTTTAATCAAGACCCAAAGCGTTAACGTTTTAAGGCAGGACCTTTCCTGCCCTTTTGCTGCTGAAGTTTCAGCCTACAATGAGGTGGCTCAACTTGAACTCACTCTCTTCTAGATCATCATCATCATCATCATCATCATCATCATCATCATCACTCTTTTAATCAAGACCCAAAGCGTCAACGTTTTAAGGCAGGACAAGTCCTTTCCTGCTCATTTGCTGCTGAAGTTTCAGCCTACAATGAAGTGGCTCAGCTTGAACTCACTCTCTTCCAGATCATCATCATCATCACTCTTTTAATCAAGACCCAAAGCGTTAACGTTTTAAGGCAGAACAAGTCCTTTCCTGCCCTTTTGCTCCTGAAGTTTCAGCCTACAATGAGGTGGCTCAGCTTGAACGCACTCTCTTCCAGATCTGGGTTCAATTCATAGTCTTTTTCCTTATCTGAGGAGGTGTTGTGACTCAGCCTCTGATGAGGATTCTGGGATGCAAGTGCATGATGATGGGATTCAGGTTCAGGATTCTGGGATGCAAGGACATGATGATGGGATTCAGGTTCAGGATGAGTTTAAGATGACTCTGATGGGAATTATGGGATTCAGGTGCAGAGCGTTCCTGCTGTGGGAGATGAGGAGCAGGGAGGCTTTCCCACGGGAAGAAATGATGTTACTGATGATGGTTTTCAGGTGCAAGAAGCAAAAGGGGAGAGTAGTTCTGATAACACTAACGAGCCCTGTGGCCTTGACGATGAAGCCGCTTCTCTCAATCGGGCTAGTCGTTTGGAATTTTGGGGGTTGCGCAGAAGTCTCAGAATAGCAAATAAGAGGGAGGTCAAAGGGCAAAGAAATACCTTCATGTCGTGCTATTAAAACAGTCTGCTGAGAGGAAAATCTTCGTCAAAGCAATTTCATCGATTGAATCAAGAACCAAGTCTGCTTTCCTGTATTATCTTGCAGCCTGGATATATTCTCGTTATTAGGACTTTGGCTTCTTTTGAAAGGACCTTGTTTCATGCCGAATGTTTCCATGGATTTGTTTCTTACAGCCTTGTTTTTGTAACTATCTTTTGGAACTGAACTATTTTTTCCCTATTACCTAATAAACTACAAAAGTCTACAAAGCTCCTTTTCCGAACCCAACTGAGGCCGATCCTCGGACTTCGTTTCCCTTCTCTCTAAAATGGGCTCAGTCCTGCTCCCCGAGGCCTTTCGTTGCCTCCCAACACGACCACTCTGGGGACTCATAACAATGAGGAATTAGCAATTAGCATATGCAAATCTGCCAAACGGAAGAACAAATGCACGCTCTTGCTCCAAACGAAGGAAGGAAGCGTTAATGTGTTCCAAGGCATGCCCGGGCCCTTCTTCCCGATCAGGCGAAAGGCACGTTTTGTCATCCGGATTCCTCTGCTATTTGTTGTGCTCGTTGCGACTCTTCTTAATACCCTTGCAAACACATGTAATAAAATGCTAACAAACCGCCATCCATTACCTAATTATATTTATCTAGACAGAGGGATGTGTGTATGTGTGTGTGTGTCGGAAACCAACGGCGCAAAATATTGTTCCTCATTTGGCAAACAAAGCCAACATTTACAGCTTAATTATCCCTCCTAGAGCCGTAGAGAGAGATTCCGGTTAATCATGTTGGGGTCCCCGGTTCCTCAAGACGGGGCCTCAAATGCGCACCGACTCCCAATTAAGCCCACTCCCCTTCTGGTCGGGGAGTTCTTAATGGGATTTAAATGGTGTTTCGGAGGTTTCAGTGGGATCCACAGCAGGAGGAGCGTGGCTTTTTTGTTGTTGTTGTTTCCCCCGTTGTTGACAAACTACCTTCCGCAGCCAAAGACAAATAGGGAGGGCGGTGAGCTCTTTTGCAAAATATCCCAATTAGCAGAAATGGTTCCGAACTTCATCAGGGAAGGAAGGCAAGTCCCAAAGACTCTCATTGTTTGGATTTGAGACCAGGATGGATGCATCCTATCATATCCCTATGTCTATTTGCAGGGATATCTATTATACCTCCGAGAAAGTTTACGGTGGTCCCTGGTCCAAGTGGTTCCTGGTCAACATGGTCCCTGGTCCATGTGGTCCCTCATCAAGTGGTCCCTGGTCAAGTGGTTCCTGGTCAACATTGTCTCTGGTCCAAGTGGTCCCTGGTCAACATTGTCCCTGGTCCAAGCGGTCCCTGGTCCATCTGGTACCTGGTCAAGTGGGCCCTGGTCAAGTGTTCCCAGGTCAACATTGTCCCTGGTCCAAGTGGTCCCTGGTTCATGTGGTTCCTGGTCAACATTGTCCCTGGTTCATGTGGTCCCTGATCAACATTGTCCTTGGTCCAAGTGGTCCCTGGTCAACATTGTCCCTGGTCCAAGTGGTCCCTGGTCCAAGTAGGCCCTGGTCAACATTGTCCCTGGTCAACATCATCCCTGGTCCAAGTGGTCCCTTGTCAAGTGGTCCCTGGTCAAAAAAAGGAATCTCTTTTATTGTGAATCAGATTCATCAGTTCATCTCCTAGTCTTTGGAGAAGCAGAAAACAAGCTCCATCTTCAATATGGCACCCCTTCACTTGACCACATTCGGCTAAAATAAGGTATTTTGTGTGTGAGCCTATTTGACCATGACGTTCCCCGTCCTCGTCTCAGGTGGCATTGTGAAGTTTGTCTCCTGATTTATTAAACAGCCGGATATGTTAGTCTGCTTCAAACCCACCCAAAGCTAACAGTGTTGTCTTTTTTTTTAGAAGAAAAGATAACCTCCCTTTATCTTTCGGTGTCATGGAAGAGGAACACAACACACGGAAGGGCAAGTAATTACTCTTCATGAAGCACTGGAGCCGGTTTCCTATTTTGCAAGCGACGTTTCGGGGGGACTCGGAGTTCTGCTTGAAGACACCTTGCGTCAGGCCCTCGGATAATTGATGCATCTTCCCATCACGTCTGGCTCCCCGGCAGAGTCCCCGGGGTCTTTAAAGAGGTACGATCTATCGTCACTCTGGGAGGCATTTCTGGGGTAATTGGGAGGAAACGACACAAGAGGAGTGATCCCAGCCGTTGGAGTCGCAACAACACAAAGGCACAATGGGAGTTGCCAAGTCAGTAGGAGCTGTAGGGTTTCAAGGAGCTCTCCGTGGTCCTGAATCCAGCCTGCAAGGAGGTTCAACACCAAGGAATAGGAGTTGGGTTGCTGTGAGACTTCCGGGCTGTAGGTTTCGTAGGAATTGTAGGGTTTCAAGGAGCTCTCCGTGGTCCTGAATCCAGCCTGCAAGGAGCTTCAGCACCAAGGAATAGGAGTTGGGTTGCTGTGAGTCTTCCAGGCTGTAGGTTTCATAGGAGTTGTAGGGTTTCAAGGAGCTCTCCGTGGTCCTGAATCCAGCCTGCAAGGAGCTTCAGCACCCAGGAATAGGAGTTGGGTTGCTGTGAGACTTCTGGGCTGTAGGTTTCGTAGGAATTGTAGGGTTTCAAGGAGCTCTCCGTGGTCCTGAATCCAGCCTGCAAGGAGCTTCAGCACGAAGGAATAGGAGTTGGGTTGCTGTGAGACTTCCGGGCTGTAGGTTTCGTAGGAATTGTAGGGTTTCAAGGAGCTCTCCGTGGTCCTGAATCCAGCCTGCAAGGAGCTTCAGCACCCAGGAATAGGAGTTGGGTTGCTGTGAGTCTTCCAGGCTGTAGGTTTCGTAGGAGTTGTAGGGTTTCAAGGAGCTCTCCGTGGTCCTGAATCCAGCCTGCAAGGAGCTTCAGCACGAAGGAATAGGAGTTGGGTTGCTGTGAGTCTTCCAGGCTGTAGGTTTCGTAGGAATTGTAGGGTTTCAAGGAGCTCTCCGTGGTCCTGAATCCAGCCTGCAAGGAGCTTCAGCACGAAGGAATAGGAGTTGGGTTGCTGTGAGTCTTCCAGGCTGTAGGTTTCGTAGGAATTGTAGGGTTTCAAGGAGCTCTCCGTGGTCCTGAATCCAGCCTGCAAGGAGGTTCAACACCAAGGAATAGAGTTGGGTTGCTGTGAGACTTCCGGGCTGTAGGTTTCGTAGGAATTGTAGGGTTTCAAGGAGCTCTCCGTGGTCCTGAATCCAGCCTGCAAGGAGGTTCAACACCAAGGAATAGAGTTGGGTTGCTGTGAGTCTTCCAGGCTGTAGGTTTCGTAGGAGTTGTAGGGCTTCAAATTTTACAAATTAAGCACCAAAACATCATGTTTTACAACAAATTTGACAGAAAAAGTAGTACAATACGCAGTAATGTTATGTAGTACTTACTGTATTTACGAATTTCGCACCTAAACATCACAATGTATTGAAAACATTGACTACAGAAACATTGACTACTAAATGGCTGACTGCATAGGATAATCCAGAATGTTGGATAAGCGAATGTTGGATAAGTGGGACTCTACTGTATCTTAAATTACAGTTTTATATAAATATTCAAAAACATTTAACCTACTGATGCCTCAAATAATACAATTTTATTAATATCTATTTTTATTTTTGAATTTGACCTGTAGCTGCTGTATTTCCCACTGTTGTCTTATACTCGAGTCAATAAGTTTTCCCATCTTTTGCGGTAAAACTAGGTGCCTCGGCTTATATTTGAGTATATACGGTATATGGTCCTAAAAATTAGACAGTGTCTTATATTAATTTTTGCTCCCAAAGATGCTCTAGGTCTTATTTTCAGGGGATGTCTTATTATTCCATGAAGAAAAATTCACATTTATTGTTGAACAAAAAAATGAACATTTATTATATACTAGCTGTGCCCGGCCACGCGTTGCTGTGGCGAAGTATGGTGGTGTGGGAAATAAAGTATTGAGGAATTGGTGGTAGTTAAGGTAAAGGGTCCCCTGGGCTGAGTGGGTTGCTAGGAGACCAAGTGAGCGGAGCTTAGCCTTCTAACTGGCAGCAATTGGATAAAAACAATTATTCCTCTCCCTCTAATTAGGACTTTATTCTTCTTTTCTTTTTGTTGTATCAACCTAGAGGCATGGATGAGGGGTTGTGCTGTCAATTTTCGAGGTTGTGGGTTGTTTACTTTTGTTGTTTTGTCCGCTGCCGTGATACCATCACTCTTTTATATATATAGACTGTACAGTAGTTGTCATCACAAACCAGACAAATTGTGAATCCTATCAGGAATTTCTTGTTACGACCATTATTTCCATGTACAATAATCTATGGTACGTACATTGACCAATCCTGCACGGTCTGGTGTTCTGTTCGTTGGGCATGCTTCCAAACAAAACCTTTGCTAGGTCTTACTTTTGGGGGAGGCCTTATATTTAGCAATTCAGCAAAACCTCGACTAGGTCTTATTTTCTGGGGATGTCTTATTTTAGAGGAAACAGGGTATATGGGGAAATTATCTATATATATAAAAGAGTGATGGCATCAGGGCAGCAGATAAAACAACAAAACTACAGGCCCCCCAACCTTGAAATTTGACAACACAACCCATCATTCACGGCTCTAGGTTGATACAACAAAAAGAAAAGAAAAAGAAAGTCCTAATTACAGGGAGAGGAATATTAGTTTTTATCCAATTGTTGCCAGTTTGAAGACTAAGCTCCGCCCACTTGGTCTCCTAGCAACCTACTCAGTCCAGGGGACAGGCACAGTTAGGCCTCACTTAGGCCTCTTCCACAGATTATCAGATTTTAACTGGATTATATGGCAGTGTAGACTCAAGGCCCTTCCACACAGCTATATAACCCATTTAAAATCTTATATTATCTGCTTTGAACTGGATTATTTTGACTCCACACTGCCATATAATCCACTTCAGTGTGCATACTAAACATAAAGACAACCATACAACAGACATTCAATACCACCACTACCTTAACAGCACCAGACAACACCACAGCAACGCGTGGCTGGGCACAGCTAGTATAAGATAAAATCATTAGATTAAAATACCCCGATTTTGTAAACCCCGGTTTACAAATGGAGATGAGCACCAACCCCCAGAATCGGACACGACTGGACTTAACGTCAGGGGAAACTTTTACTAAACATAAAGACAACCATACAACAGACATTCAATACCATCACTACCTCAACAATTTCTCACCAACACCACCAGACAACGGCACAGCAACGCGTGGCTGGGCACAGCTAGTTGACTTTATAAATCGTGTACCAATAAATGGGAAAAAATCAATAAATATGTAGATTTTTTTTAAAAAAAAATATGGATAAAAGTCCACTTTTGTGCTGATTTATTTTGGAGGGGAAATAAATAAATCCTCGAGGGACTTGCGGCACTGGACGCAGTGTGTCGGAGATGGGAGGCGAGATGTCCCGTTGCTTCTGATGGAAGGGATCTTGTATCAAAACCGGCCCGGGATGGAGATTAACTCTACCTGCGGAAAGGACAGAATTGATGTCCCTGCCCCGTGACCGCCATCGATCAGCGGGCGACCCCGGTCCCGATCAAGCCATAAGCGGCGCCTTAAGGGTCTCTTAGAGGGCTGTCGGCGAGATGTATATTTGCTGACATGTAACCTGACTCAAGCCAACCTTCATTACCCCCCTGACGGATTGGAGGGCCGCCCTCGACGGGCAGGTTTATTTCCCGGCTCCTCGGCCGACTTCTCCCAGCCGAGATGGCATTTCGAGTCCGGTTAGCAGCTCAATGGCTCTCTGATAAAATAAGATAAAATCACCGAGGAGGGGAGGGAGGGGAGGGAGGGGGACGGCACTTCATTGCCCCTCTCCATCTTGATTACGACTGATGGGCCATCCATAATTTCAACTTGGTTGAGCAGTTGGCTGAAGGTTAAATAAATCCTGCCGGATGTTTGCGGGGCTTCGAGCCGAGCGGAAGAGAATTCCAGTCGCAAAGCAGGAGGAAGAACATGGGGAGCAGAACATCCCTATGGAAGGAAATGGGAAGGAACCGGGAAAGTCGGCAAAGTAAAGTCAACACGAAATGAATGGTCCAGGATCAGGTGGAGCTTCCTCAAGCTTGTCTCAAGGCCCACGGCTTTCTAAAAATCACAGATTCACAATTGGAAGAGACCCCCAAAGAGACATCCAGTCCAATCCCTTTCTCCTAGGCAGGAAGGCACAATAATAATAATAATAATAATAATAATAATAATAATAATACCGTATATATAATACTATAATATAATATAATACTCGAATATAAGCCGATCCAAACATAAGCCAAGTAGATCAATAGGTACCACTCCGGCGCCCACTGTTAACTCCAGCTTCTGCCAACCTATCAGATCAAAAACATGCAAAATGTGAGTAGATCAATAGGTACCGCTCCGGCACCCGCTGTTAGCCCCAGCTTCTGCCAACCTAGCAGTTCGAAAACATGCAAAATGTGAGTAGATAAATAGGTACCGTTCTGGCGCCCGCTGTTAACTCCAGCTCCTGCCAACCTAGCAGTTTGAAAACATGCAAAATGTGAGTAGATAAATAGGTATCACTCCAACGCCTGCTGTTAACTCCAGCTCCTGCCAACCTAGCAGTTCGAAAACATGCAAAATGTGAGTAGATCAATAGGTACCGCTCCGACGCCTGCTGTTCAGCTCCTGCCAACCTAGCAGTTCGAAAACATGCAAATGTGAGTAGATAAATAGGTACTGCTCCGGTGCCCGCTGTTAGCCCCAGCTTCTGCCAACCTAGCAGTTCAAAAACATGCCAATGTGAGTAGATCAATAGGTACCGCTCCAGCGGGAACGTAACGGCATTCCATGCAGTCATGCCAGCCACATGACCTTTGAGGTGTCTACGGACAATGCCGGCTCTTCAGCTTAGAAATGGAGATGAGCACCAACCCCCAGAGTCATTGGACACGACTGGACTTAACGTCCAGGGAAACCTTTACCTTTACCGTATATACTCGAGTATAAGCCGACCCGAATATAAGCTGAGGCACCTAATTTTACCAAAAAAAAAAAACCTGGGAAAACATTGACTCCAGTATAAGCCGAGAGCGGTAAATTTCAGAAATTAAAACAGATACCAATAAAATTACATTAATTGAGGCATCCGTAGGTTAAAAGTTTTTGAATATTTACATAAAGCTCTAATTTAAGATAAGACTGTCCAACTCTGATCCAATCATGATTCTCATCTTCTTCAATGTAAATGTGCTTATGTATCCTTTTAATAATAACAGAGTAAAATAATACATGTAATAATAATAATAATAATAATAATAATAATAATAAATAATACAGGAAAATAATACATGTAATAATAAATAGAGTAATAGGTGTTTTGGACTCCAACTCCCACCATTCCTAACAGCCTCAGGCCCTTTCCTTTTCCCCCTAAGATTTTTTTTCTGGGGAATCCCAAGCTTTGTGAACCTTCTGCAAGTCTGGCCATTCGGCGTGTTAAAACAATTATTGAACGAAGCCTTTTTAAACAGATCTCATTTCCACCTCGTTTGTTTTATCTCTTGTTCCCTCCATTTGCGGCCGGCCTTGTGGGTTTAATTCCGAGCCAAATTCACCTGCAATTGGACACGTCTCATGAATATTAAGATTGTTATGCAAATACGTACCAAGGAAGACATTGCCGGAAGGGAAGGTTGGTCGTCCAAATGTGTTTTTAAGGTTGAGTCTACCAAGCATGAGCAAACCTGGGCCCTCCCTCCAGGAGTTTTGGACTTCCACAATTCCTAACATCCTAGGAGTTGCAGGTTTTCTCTAGGAGTTTGCTAGGTCCTCCAACTCAATGTGTGGTACCTTCAAGCAGAAGTATACTATAGAATAATCTGGAGGACCTAGGAAATGGCTACTTTGTTGGATGTAGGTTTTCTCTATGGGTTTGCTAGGTCCTCAACTCAATGTGTGGTACCTTCAAGCAGAAGTATACTATAGAATCATCTGGAGGACCTAGGAAATGGCTACTTTGTTGGATACACATTTTCTCTAGGAGGTTCCTAGGTCTTCCAATTCAATGTATGGTCACTTTAAGTAGAAGTCTACCATGCAATGGGCTGGAGGACCTCAGAAATGGCTACTTCGTTGGATGTAAGTTTTTGCTACAAGTTTGCTAGATCCTCCAAGTCAATGTGTGGTACCTTCAAGCTAAAGTATACCATAGAATGGGATGGAGGACCTAGGAAATGGCTACTTTGTTAGATGCAGTTTTTGTCTAGGAGTTTGCTAGGTCCTCCAACTCAATGTGTGGTACCTCAAGCCAAAGTATGCCATACAATGGGATGGAGGACCTAGGAAATGGCTACTTCGTTGGATGTAGGTTTTCTCTAGGAGTTTGCTAAGTCGTCAAACTCAATGTGGGGTAACTTCAAGCAGAAGTATACTATAGAATCATCTGGAGGACCTAGAAAATTGCTATTCTGTTGGATGCAGGTTTTCTCCAGGAATTTGCTAGGTCCTCCAACTCAATGTATTGGGTACTTCAAGCAAAAGTATACTATAGAATCATCTGGAGGATCTAGGAAACTGCTATGTTGTTGGATACAGGTTTTCTCTAGGAGTTTGGTAGGTCTTCCAACTCAATGTATGGTCACGTCAAGCAGAAGTGTACTATAGAATCGTCTGGAGGACCTAGAGAATTCCTAAAAGGTCCTGTTTGGTTGGATGTGGGTTGATGAAGCAGGGGCTCGCGCCATACTGTTCCATCAAGAGTTATAGTTTTGCAAATAGCACAGATTGAAAATGGCATGAGAGTCGGGTGGAGTGGAGAGGAGGCGAGAGCGCTGCGCCATCCCCATGTTCTCCCCATGTTGTTGCTGCTCCTCGTCCTCTTCTCTTCTCTCCTCCTTCTCCTCCTTCTTCTCCTTCTTCTCCTCCTGCGATGCCTGACCTTGAGCGCGGCTTGGGACGGAGCCTGGCTTGCTTCCCTTGGACCGCTCTGCCGCCGATCCCCATCGATTAATCCTTGATCTCGTTTATTATCCGAGGAAATGGTCTCAAGGTCACAGGGCTGGAAATTTAATTATGGCGGCAGTATATTAAGTGGCACATTTAAAGATGCTGAATCGTAGTAATTAATTTTTTGGATGGTGGTCTCCCGGGAACAGGTTCCCTTCCAGGCCGGGCCTCCGGGCATCCATCACGGCCACCGAGCGTGGCAGCTGTCTTTTAGCTCTAAACTGCCCCAT
The DNA here is from genome assembly GCF_035594765.1 of Anolis carolinensis. NCBI lineage: Eukaryota > Metazoa > Chordata > Lepidosauria > Squamata > Anolidae > Anolis > Anolis carolinensis. Next base: position 24,399,802 of record NW_026943822.1, read on the forward strand.
CCGTCATCTTTTTACGGCTGCCTTTAAAAACACTCGGCACTCACGCCGGCCGTATACGGCTTTATAGGCTAATATACGGCTCCCCTTTGCATCCGGCGGAGCTTCACCTTTGCCATAAAACGCTCTCCGGGGTTGCGCTTTGCCAGCACGCTGGGACTCGCAGTTGCCACGGCGCTCGAAATCCCACCGGGATGAGGGGAAGGCACTAGAAGTCCCAAACATGGAGTGGAAGGAACACCAGGGTGGAAGGAGAGCACTAGAAATCCCATTGGAATTAAAGGAAAGCACTAGAAATACCATCATGGTGCAAAACTTAGCCGAGGTGGAGGGAGGACACTAGGAATCCTATTGGAATGAAGGGAAAGCACTAGAAATCCCATTAAGGTGGAAGGAAGGCACTAGAAATCCTGCCAGGGTGCAAAAACTAGAGGATAAGGAAGATCAGGGTGGAAAGAAGGCACTGGGAGCCCCATTGGGATGGAAGGAGAGCACTAGAAATCCCATTAAGGTGGAAGGAAGGCACTAGAAATCCCACCAAGGCATGAAAAGTAAAGTGGAAGGAACACCGGGGTGGAAGGGAAGCACTAGAAATCCCATTAGGATGGAGGGAGAGCATTAGAAATCCCACTGGGATGGAGAGACGGCACTAGAAATCCCACTGGGATGGAATGAGAGCACTAGAAATCCCATTGGGATGGAGGGAGAGCACTAGAAATCCCATTGGGATGGAGGAAAGGCACTAGAAATCCCATTAAGATAGAGGGAGAATACTAGAAATCCCACTGGGATGGAGAGAAGGCACTAGAAATCCCATTGGGATGGAGGAAAGGCACTAGAAATCCCATTAAGATGGAGGGAGAATACTAGAAATCCCACTGGGATGGAGAGAAGGCACTAGAAATCCCATTGGGATGGAGAGACGGCACTAGAAATCTCACTGGGATGGAATGAGAGCACTAGAAATCCCATTGGGATGGAGGAAAGGCACTAGAAATCCCATTAAGATGGAGGGAGAATACTAGAAATCCCACTGGGATGGAGGAAGAGCACTAGAAATCCCATTGGGATGGAGAGAAGGCACTAGAAATCCCATTGGGATGGAGGAAGAGCACTAGAAATCCCATTGGGATGGAGAGACGGCACTAGAAATCCCATTGGGATGGAATGAGAGCACTAGAAATCCCACTGGGATGGAGAGACGGCACTAGAAATCCCACTGGGATGGAATGAGAGCACTAGAAATCCCACTGGGATGGAGGAAAGGCACTAGAAATCCCACCAAGGCATGAAAAGTAGAGTGGAAGGAACACCAGGGTGGAAGGAAAGCACTAGAAATCCCACTCGAATGGAGATAAGACACTATAAATCCCATTAGGATGGAGGGAGAACACTAGAAATCTCACTGGATGGAGAGAAGGCACTAGAAATCCCACTGGGATGGAAGGAAGACACTTGAAATCCTACCCGGGTGCAAAAACTAGGGTATAAGGAAGATTAATATATAAGGAAGGAACTGGAAATCCCATTGGGATGGAAGGAAGGCACTAGAACTCCAACCAGAGTGGAGGAAAGACACTAGAAATCCCTGCAAGAACCAGAGATTCGCTTCAGCCGCCTTCTCTGTTGACTTTATGTCAGCAAGTCCTAAGTTACTGAAAGAAGTGCAACTCTGCCAAGGTCTCCAAAAGCTTGTAATGTTTAATGAAGGGACGACAGTCATTAAGCGGCTGGTTCAAATATTAGGCCAGATGAGCCCGGGGGGCGGGGGGGGGGGGGGAATCGGGACTCAATTACAAGTCTTCATTAACGCTGCTGGCAAGGACCCAAGCCTTGGAGGCCGGCCAAGGGTCCAGCTTCAGCCCACTCCGCACAGGCCGAAGGGAGCATCCGCACTGCAGGGTTAATGCGGTTTGAGACCACTTTTCCTGCCATGGCATCCCAAGAGTTTTAGTTTTGCAAGGTCTTTGGAAAACTGTGCCAAACTTGGACTCGCCAAACTCCATAGACATTCCAGGTCAAGTGACGTCAAACTGCGTTTAATCAACAGTGTAGATGCAGCTACAATATTGTTGTTGTTGTTGTGTGGAGATTAGTGCACAGCAACCAACACACAGTCGATGATGATGATGATGATAGCAATGTTGTAACCCACCTGAAGCCATAAGGAGAGGCACGTAAGAAATAAAATTACTATTATTATTATTATTATTATTATTATTATTATTATTATTATTATTATTAGTTGTTGTTGTTGTTGTTGTTGTTGTTGAGATCAGTGCACAGTGACCAACACACAGATGATGATGATGATGATGATGATGATGATCATCATCATCATCATCATCATCATCATCATCATCATCATAGCAATGTTGTAACCCAGAGGAAAGGTGCGTAAGAAATAAAATTGTTGTTGTTGTTGTTGTTGTTGTTGTGTAGAGATCAGTGCACAGTGACCAACACACAGATGATGATGATGACGACGACGACGATGATGA